>NC_062263.1:28675227-29004980 GCF_916048215.2 Malus sylvestris
CACCAAACATTACAATGGTCATGAAGTTAACAAAGAACTGCTTCTTTTTCACCTGAAACCTGATACACATAGCAAAGACCAAAACATGAATTCTAAGCTCGGAGAAGAAAAAGGCGATCAATTACCTACCAATATGAGATTAACCAACACAAAATTGGAAACTTCGATACAAAAAGAGAATTGGTGTTCTGCTTGCAAGATGGAAATAGGCACCACTGATTTAAGTTTTCAAAGATAGAACGGGATCTTGAGACCTTCATAAACCATAATATCTCAATACTCATGCTATCTTGCAGCGTAAGTTATTTTCAGTCTTGTAGTGCTATCATAAGCTACTACTACTCCATTTTTGTGACATATAAAACAAAAATCCTAGAAAAAACATCTCGTAGAAAACTATCATCTTTTGATAGAAAAGACGACACAATAAGTAATATGCAACCTATATTATTTTAGCAGAAAACATCAACCCATAAATAGAAGTAGAAAGAGCAAAACAACCATGAACTATACACCACTGTATAACCATACATGCCAGAAAATATACAAACAGAGAAAAATCTCACCCAGCATTGAAAATAATAGGCGGCAAGAGGTATATAAAGAAAAGATCTTCACTGAAAACCAAAAGATGCGAGCTTTTTCCTCTACTGATCAGAAGAATAACTACCCCGGTGCAAACCCCCTACAAACGAACCACACAAAATCGATCACAATTTGTCAAAACACACCAATGGCATAATTCAAATTTTTTTTTCCTTATGTTCTGTTTCATTTAAGCAGTAACTAAGCAAACACTCACAATCAAAAGGGCGGTGATCGACTCATTCACCCATCGATTCTCCTCGAGAAGATGACCGATCACAATACAAGCTAAAAGGAGCGCCACAAATAGGTTCATCGAAACCACGGAGGAGTGGTCCGAAGTGGATAGATTTTGTAACTTTGAGATCATCATGCTCAAATGTGCAACAGCCATTGTAGCCACCTTCTCGAATAAGTTACACAGCCGAAATATATAACAAGCTAATTTAACAATCTTTCAACAGAAAACACAAAAGACTGAGATTTCCTTTCAAGCTTCGAATTCGCAGAATCTTGGAATATGCGGAATCTATCTCTCCGAACTGCCCATCTCAATGACCTTCGATATCATAAACCTTATGAACTCTGCATTAAAACAAAAAAGCACACAGCTTTTGGAATGCTAAAACTTACAAATGAATTGTTTGGTTGCTGAGAAATTTGAGAAAATGCAGGAAAGCAACTACTTTGACAATGTTTTCGAATTCAAACGACACAAAGCAGCTGACTTTCCATCGGTTTCCTCCATTTTCTCGGCATCCAAACACAGAAAATAGAAAATTCAAAACACCCATCTGTCCAAAATTCCTGACAAAATGCTTACCAGGGAGGTTCGAAGAACATGCATAGTAGGAAAAATTCAAACTCCGCCTGGCGAATTGTGAAAAACGGTAAATACAGCTCGTGATTCCGGATCAAAGGGTCTAAAGTTCACGCAGAAAGAAAGAGTTCCAACAGAGGAAGCTGGAACTCAATTTCTGCTCCAAAATTCTCTGCAAAACCCCAAAACGCACCGTACTGCAGCTGCAAATGCGAGGTTTTCCAAGCTCAAAAAATGAAAAGAAGATTGATTTTGCTGAATTCAAACCAAAACAATCGAAATTTTCCGAGAAAATGGAGGAAAACGAAGGAAAGTGAGAAAATTTTGATAAATAATTGAGAGATATGGAGATTGGAAGCCTCTGGAAACAGCGAGAAAACGAGAGAGAAACTGTGGACTTATAAATGGAAGAAAAGTTTTAGAGAGAGAAAGAGAGGGAAGAGAGAGAGAGAGAGAGAGAGAGAGAAGCGTGTGTGCTTTTAACACATGATCAACAGAGAGGAGAGAAAACGAAACAGGGAAGGAGGCGATATCTAATCCGATGAGGCCGGTGTAGCGGAATGTGGCGGGTAGTGTGGATCTGGACCGTTGGTTTTGTGATTTAAAATGAACGGGTGGCTGGGGGTGCTTCAGTGCTTAAATTGCCGTTGAGGAAGCTCACAGACGCCGAAATTAGATAAAGACACCAAAAATCAGCCACTCGCGTCGCTGTTTGCCTTGTGAAAAAACTGTATTCTTGGAAAAATAAATATTTCAAAAGTAAAATTTAGGACGAGTTTGGTATCTTATTTAAAAAAATTATTTTTTTAACATAATTTTTATGAATATTTTCTGAAAATAATTTTTTTAATACTTAAAATCTTATTTGGTATGAGATTTAAAAATATTTTTAAATCTTAAAACTTATACTGGACAAAGATATTCAAACAAAGAGGATCATAGGAGAGGGAGAAAGATGAGAGATGGGGAAAGAAAGCAAGAGAGGATCAGACGAGTGAGGAGGAAAGATAAAAAGTCTATATGATTTTTGTTCGAGCAATTACCGAAAGCGAAATGCTAAAATGAATCTCTCGAGAATTGAACTTTTTATTGACTCTCTGTCATCTCATTAAAATCTTAATATGAACTTTTTATTGACTCTTTATCATCTCATTAAAATCCTACTATTGAGACAGAGTATTCTTAACATTTCACTTGTCGTAGCTCAAGCAAATTAATAATTAATAGAAAACGACATATTTGTGTAAAGTTTAATGAAAAGGTCTTAAATCTCCTTGAATTTTGGATTTCATGATCATAAATTACTTGTGGCTTGACAAAAAATGAAAATCATAAATTACCTGTGAAGTCACGAAAGTCCTTTTTCATGAAAAGTGCGGGATGCATAATGAGCATAAAAAGTGCATCGGATCATGAACTCCTCTACGTTAGAATGAATTAAGATTACATATCAAGTTAGACGTATATTTTTTTTTAACAAACGATATTCTTTATATTAAGAGATAGAGAGCGGGCTAAGTCACATAATCAATTAGTAATAATATAGTTCAAATTCGTTTTTAACGAGAATAAAAAAAACAATTAGACGTACATTTTAAGAAAAAAATCATGTTCAAAGAAAAATAACAAATTTAACTAAATATTTTAGGATAGGACACAAATTTAATTGCATTGTGGATCCATTACTAGATAAAAGATATTGAAGATTACCATGTTGTCCTACGCGTATTTTTTTTTATAGGATTTTAAAATATTTCTTAAAGTCCGGGGTAGACTCTATGATTTAGGATTTTGAAAGATCTGTCAAGGTTTAGAGTTCATAAATTTTGGTTTAGGGGTTTCTTTTATTTTATTTTTTATTTTTTTTAGTACATAGATATTTTTGCATTAAGATGAGGGAGAGTTTGGCAAGGCCACATAATGAGTAGTCTAATTTAGTATTAAATTCGTCATTTACGAGATTCGAATATAAGACATTTCACTTTCAAGTGAAGATGAATATTACCAGACCGTAATACTGAATGGTTATGAGATGAGCTTTGTGTGTAGGGTGTAGATTGCCCAAAATCTATGATTTAAATCCTACGGCCTATGGGATTAACGTAATGAATTTTGTCATTTGAAAAATGTTACGTTGCGTGATAATCACAATTCATCAGAGAGCATAATGACTTATATGACCTTTATACATCAAAGTGCTTTTTACCAAAACATTCTCAAAGCATGCTCTAAAAACTTAATCGTGTGGACAAGTAAGAAATCACTCAAGTAATCCGTTCGAATTGAGGGTAATTTGATTCATGCCACAAATCATTTTTCCAACTTTTCCTTATCACGTTTAGGACTCTTTGATTAATGCAGTTATGTAAGTGTATTTGTATTTAGCAAGAGTCAATATCCATGTTTTATTGTACAAAATGGTTGCACAAAATTAGTAGCCATAAGCGCTTATCAAATAGACATTTAAAAGTGCTTTTAAAATGATTGAAAGTGATTTTGGTGAAAATATTTTTGAAACTAATCCTCAATTGAAATTCAATTGGATCATAAGAAAACACTTTAAGTACACATTGCAATAATTTTTTTTAAAAACACTTAAAAAGTGTTTGCGGAACTCAAAATTAATTTCATAAACAATGTTAGTTATTTTAAAAACATTTTCAACCGAACCCGTGTTACTAGCCAGAAGGCCTTATGACTATTAATTTTGTTTGGGTATACATAAGGATTTGGAATTCGCAAAAATGATTGCACAAGAAAAGGAGTAGAGACAAGAGTAGTCGAACGAAATAAGCGATCATCCCAATCCAAATGTAGTAAAAGAAAAGTTTAGTGGATAATTATGTATTTGTATTAACCACGTGGTGCGGCTGCATTAGTCATATATCTAATCCTTTTTATGAATATCTTAGGGTTAGCCACTGAGAGAAGCACTTTCTTGATGACTAATCAATGTTATTTGCGTACGTAATCGTAGCCACATTTGTTAGAATAAATGTGTTATTCTTTGCATATGAATTTGGAATCGTTTTTTTTGCAGTGTATAACAGCACATCTGGCTAAGCTGGCTCTGGCCAAAGTTGGTCCCTGAATCCAACTTCTTCCAACAGTATTCTCTCCGGATTTTTATGGTAAGTATTCCGGTGATCCAAAAATTATGTCCGTTCATCTTATATCGTGCGGTTAGTTTTTATCATGTATCGTTTATATTTAATTTTAAATAAAAGTATTTAAAATGATTTATGATTGCACAATGTACGATAAACGAATATGATTCACGAATCCTTAAAATTCTCACAAAGAGGATCCGAATTCCAACTTCTTAGACGTTGATGTGAATAATCAAGCAACTCTTTTTTTTTTCTTTTTCGGTATTTGGTTGTGTTTCTCTTTGCCTTTGCTTCTTATTATTTTCGACAACAGATTCTAATTGTGTTTTATTTGAGTTTTTCTTCTATGTACCACCGTATAACATGGATCCAATTTTAAATTGTCCAATGCTTTTACTATGACCGAATAATAAAAGAAAGCCTTCCGTTATTACACCGAATGTCATACAATAGAGGATGACGGAACTTAATGAAAGGAATAGAGAAGAGAGACTTAAGTGAAAGTGAAGTGGTAGAGCCTATCGACATTTCCAACTACCGATTGATCAGAGGAGAAACATCGTAATTCAGACATCCAGTTGTTTTTTATTTGAATTATGCATGAAGGTTGTAGTTTTTTGCAAGATAAACAAAAGCACTCTTTCTTAAGAGTGCTACTAATAATTATCAACAATATTTTGAGGTTGGAGAGATTATTCAGTAGGCTGAAAATTCGACTCTCGGTATACCAAATGTCATAAGACAAGTGACTGATTTTTTATTATTTATTCAAGTGTCTAACTGATGAATGAAGATACATGGCAGTACTACAATGAATGCTGCCATGTCAGCTTATATGGTTGGGAATGGTTGTAATTAGTTAGAATATGTTGGTCAGAATCTGTTAGTGGATAAGGAGGGTTGCTTAGTCACTAAGAAGTAGTTAGCATATAAAAGCTTTACAAAGCTTTTATATGCTAACTACTTCTTAGTGACTAAGCAACCCTCCTTATCCACTAACAGATTATAACTAATTACAACCAACCACAACCATTCCCAACCATATAAGCTGACATGGTAGCAACCATTGTAGTACTGCCATGTGTCTTCATTCATCATCCCCCTCAATCTCGGTTGGGGAACCAAGACAAAGATTGCAACAATGTTTGAAAAATACTGGACTATGTAACCCTTTGGTTAGAATATCAGCTTTTTGTTCCTCAGTTGGTACATATTGAACCAATAAATCCTTCTTCTAAACCTTTTCTTGAACAAAATGAAAGTATGTGTCGAGATGTTTGATTCTAGTGTGAAAGACAGGATTTGAACACAATGCCAGTGCTGACAAGTTATCACAGTGTATTAAAGGAGGTTCAGGTAAGAATTGATGTAAATCCCTCAACATATTTAAAATCCAAGTAATGTCTGTAGCGCAATAAGCAATGAATTTATACTCAGCTTCAGTTGAACTTCTTGAAACTGAAGCTTGCTTCTTAGATTGCCACAAGATTGGATTGTGCCCTAGACAGACAATAAATCCAGTGACTGATCTCCTAGTATTGGGATCAGCATCCCAATCTGAATATGAGAAAGCAATAAGTGATTAATCTACACACTGAAAAATTTATCTAGAAGTTGTTTCCTTCCACGTGTTATGTGGGTAGATCTAGATCTGGGTGGGTGGATATATAAAGGCTAATTAAGGCTGAGTCAAGTTGGCCAACTTTAAAAAATAATAGAAAAGTAGGCCAACTTTTGAAACTAACGTATGCATCAGAAAATGCATGCATTATGGCGGGGATCACGTGAAAATGCAACCAGAATAACTATCAATTGTATATTATGTATTTTCTCCTCAATAATGATGTTTTTACGAGCACGGAATTCTGCTGATTTATAATCGATGTTTGTAGAAATGAACAGAAACATACTAGATATTGTTTAAGTAGTAGTCAGAATTTCATATTGATCCCAATATCAAACTCCTCCTGAAGTACATAGAGTTTCACAAAACCATCGAAAATACAGATTACGATGAAATATAATATTCACTACTAATTTGAGATATCTCATAATAATATTTGTATCAAAAACGAAATATCAACTCCAAAAAACTTTATTAAGAACAATATCCGCTAAACCCCCTAAGTTACAATGTTTCGTTCTTACACTTGATATTAGAAAAATGTTTCAACATAGCTGAAAATTGTGGCCTATGCATGAATTATCAGTCTAATAGTCGAAACTTAAAACGGTGTTAAAGATAAAGAGATGTGCGTGGATAGTACCATCCTACTTTTATCTATATTATTACATGACGATGTTAAATTAAACATTTATTATTTTCTTACACATCATATTTGCATGAACAAGAACTAGCCAGCAATCTCTGAAAAGTCGTACCAGCAGCATGAGGCGATGCCACGATCGTATTATAATGCAAACAAAGAAGCTTGGAATCTCAGAGGAAATTTATATTTTAAAAAAGATTTGTTTAACAAATCTTGTAAGAAGAAAATGTATATAATTAACAAGAGATTTGGATGGGCAACAGAAATTAATTGAGATTAATTAGCACAAGACAACGATCACCTGAAGGAAAACAAAATTATGGAAGATGGGAAAGCTCAGTATTTTGTAATTAGTACTAATGAAAGATGTTTCCATTTTTCTTCTTATTTTAATGAATAAATAATTGATGTTTATGGTGATTTAGATGGGATGATTATAAGTTCATTTGAAGTTGCTTTTAAAAATGGCTGAAAAAGTTTTTGATAAAAAAATTGTTAGATCTAATCCTTAATAAAAATGTAATTGAATCATGAAAAAACACTTCAAGTACTTTTGGAAACGAAAAATATTTTTTCTTAATGTTTTGAGTCTTTTAATCGAGCCCAAATTATTGGGTTTGTATCTTGTTGTTCATGCACGCATTGATGCAATGCAAGGTCGTTTTTTTTGGGTCTGCCTTTTATGAGAGATGCATTTTTCTTGTATATACTTTTAAAATAGGTTATAATAATTTTCACTATAAAACCGGGTTATAATAATTTTCTTGTCTATATTTTATAATGGTGTCGAACTCATCATAATTTCAGACACAACTAAAAATTACACGAATACAAAACCTCATGAGTACATGATTGGCATTGACCAAATCATTCACAAAATGTTTATCATTTGTGTACATATAGATCAATTCATATGTGATACAAACACGACACAAATGTACATAAGTAAAACTAAAACAAGAGTGTGATAAGGTTGTGTGAAACCATAATACAAGAGGTTCGATATTTATGTTTGTAGTCACATAGTCAGTGTCATATGATGAGTGGACCTTAGATCAGTTTTAATTTAAAAAGTAATGCAAGGTATATTAAAGTCTGTGGGGGTGGAGTCAAGAAATGGTGGGCTACCCACACACTTCTTTTTATTTCTTACACACCCGTTTTAATTTTTGACCATTAGATCGAATAAATTAAAAAAGATAAAAAAAAATATGTATAAGAAGTAAAAACGGATGTGTGGATAACACCACCCGTCAACAAAATGTAGAATGTGATTAAAAGTTAAAACAAACCCTAACAAAAATAAATAAAAATCATTCAAGATTGATTTTGTTTTTTCTTCATACAATGTGAGCCCGTGCTTGGTCCAGCCTCCATAAGCGGGCCGATCCGGCCCGAAAAACGCACCCGATAACCAAAAGCCCAAAGATAGTTTCGACAATTACTTTGTTTTATTTATCACCGTTTGGATGTGCTACTCTATAAAGTGCTTTTACTCACTAGCACTTTTTATTTATAACACTTTTCAGTAACTCTTCTATGAGGAAGTAGTTTGTTTGTTTGTTTGTTTTTTTTTTTTTTTGGATCAATGAAGAAGTAGTTTGTTGTTTGGCATGCAACCAACTAAAACGCTTTTGTATTGTATATAAGCGTTTTTTTACAATTTTTGACCGTCAATTTGTTCTTTTGTCTCTGGATCCTTTCCACCAAATTCAACTAGTCCGGGATTCGGATCGTTGGATTTTGATTTAACGGCTACAAACATGGGCCTCTTTAAAATTATATAACTATAGCCGTTGGATCAAAATTCAACAGCTTAGATCTCGGACCGGTGGATTTGGTGGAAACGCCAGTTCGTCAAAGAAGAATAAAACGACGGCCACGTGGCCTCTTGTTATTGGGTAAAACAATCTCACGGTGAACGCCGTCAGCGCATAGGAACCGCACCCCTCAATCCACAGTCGAATATTGCTTCTCTCACTCTCTCTGTTTGCACAGTGGGTTTTTTAATTAGGGTTTTTCTAAATTGACAGCTTACAATTCTCTGTTGTTCGATTAATTCATCGGAGTTCATCCGGGGAAGACGACGACAATGGGCGCACAGAAAAAAGGTGCATCTAGGGTTTCAGAGGACCCTGAGGAACTGGCACGTGTCCCCTTGCAGGCCATCCTCTTAGCTGATAGTTTCACCACCAAATTCCGACCCATCACACTCGAACGCCCCAAAGTATATATCTTTCTCTCTCTTTATATCTATAGGCATGCATTATATATATATATGCGTGTGTGCGTGTGTGCGCCTATATCATTTGATTTATATATATGTATTTATGTGTTTTGTTTGACATTTGTGTGTATATATTTACATGAATGTATATATGTAAATGCAATTCAAGTAGTTTATAATGCAGTTTTAGTGGAATGGAAACAAGGGCTTTCGGAAAATTTGCGAAGTTTCGATCTTTTTTTTTTGTTAGTTTTCGATGATAGTTTTGGAAATTCGCAACTAAACAGATGTTATCATGGCTAATTGGGTTAGTATAATGGTCAATTGGTTTAATTGAGCTTAGGGAATGTTGATCACTGTTTCTGCTACTAGGCTGCTGGCTTAAAACTTTTAACATGTTTTCGACTGCTCTTGTTGAACGCTAACACTTGACGGTGAAGCTAGAAAACAAAGAAGGTATTAGAAGTTTTTTGTTTGAATTTTTTGTGTAGAGATGATCTTATAGGTAGTGACATCTGTATGCGCAACAAAGCTATGAATGCAAGTATTCTATGTGCATTGTCATGTTTATTGCTCGTTTCTTTTTTATGAAGGTGCTGTTGCCATTGGTAAATGTCCCGATGATCAATTACACCTTAGCATGGCTTGAGTCAGCTGGCGTTGAGGAGGTTTTTGTTTTTTGTTGTGCTCATTCTAAGCAAGTGATTGATTATTTGGAGAGTTCAGAGTGGTTTGCTCAACCCAACTTCACAGTCACAACGATTGAGTCGCATAATTCTGTTAGTGCTGGAGATGCTCTGCGCTTGATATATGAGCGCAACGTGGTATGTTCTTATCTTAACCTTCTTGCATTTCGTTTTCTCTATGTTTCCAAATATACTTAGACTTATATCTATATTCTTCATTTTGAGATAAGATCAATATAGGCATGATGTTTGTGATTTTGAAAAGTGGGAATCCCATTTGAACTAGATCGATGGTACACGACGTGATCCAAGACGTATACTCAGGATATTTTATTTCATTACAAATAGAAAACTTTCCCCCTTTATTCCAAATGACATTATCGCATCAGGTCACTATAATATGGTTAACTTGTACTAGAGTTACTCCACTTTCTCTGAATTTTTTGGATAATGTAATAAAATCTGAGATTTGTAGGGTGTTAGTTTCCCCTTTTGCCGCTACTTCTGTAACTATTTATTTTTAGTGAGGTTAATTTAAACGTATCCTGAATCTTTACAGTTGCAACATTTTTTGTACACTAGAATTTTTATTATTTTCCCTCTTTCCTCTACAGATACATGGAGATTTTGTCCTAATTAGTGGGGACACTGTGAGCAACATGTCACTTACTCAGGTGCTTCAAGAACATAAAGAGAGAAGAAAAAAAGATAGTAATGCTGTGATGACAATAGTTATAAAACGGTCAAAGCCTTCTCAGATCACTCATCAATCTCGACTTGGCACTGATGAGCTGTTTATGGCAACAGATCCTAATACAAAGCAGCTTTTATATTATGAGGACAAGGCAGACGATACAAAAGGATCTATCTATCTCGATAAGTTGTTGATCGCTGAGAACCCTACAATTACTTTACACAATGATAAACAGGTAACATCTCAGCCCTGCCCTTGAAATTTTGTGGTTGTTTATTAATCTCTGTAGAAAGTCTACTTGATCTTTTTGTAGTGATCCTCAATAAATCTTAATTGTTTTACTGTCATCTGGTGAGGTCTTTCATTGTAATGTGCCTGTTGAAGGATCTTGCGGATGTTCGATTACTCTATCAGGTCTACATTTGTACTTACCCCGTAAAATAAATAACCATAATAAAAAGTTGATCTCTGACATGGAATTTGTGTGAATATCAAAACAAAAGAGATTTGAAAAGACTCCTAATTCAGAAATTTAGGACCATTTAGTTTGCAAAATCTCTTTTGCTAATTCTTCCCAAGCATTACCAAATGAGATGAAGCAAAGTAGCCTTATCCATGATTCAAGATTGACCCTGATTGCTTCTGTAATTAATGGAACTGAACCTTGAATCACACCTGTAGGTTTATTTGATTCATCAGTTCACCTGTATTAGGATATTATATTCAGTATAACGCTTATTAGAATCTGTAGTGAGCTGTAGTTTTAGTTTTGGCTCTCATGTTTCTCACTACTCTTGAAGTTAAGGGAAAAAAAAAATTCTTTCCTGTTATTTAGGACTTACAGTTGATAGATTTTTTGAATTCTCTTAGGGTAGAAATGGGTTTAGGGCATGGGTCTCATATTATCAAAAGGCTGTTTTATCTTCTTGGGGCAATGTGGCTGATGATGCCCTTGGTGTGAATCTATTTTGCAGAATCACCATTCACATTTTTATTGTGTTTGTATGGTGTGAATCTATTCTAACAACTATTCCACCAACTTTTTATTGTTAAAATCTGCAGGATTGCCATATTGACATATGCTCTCCTGAAGTCCTCAGCCTTTTCACAGACAATTTTGATTATCAACATCTACGTCGTCACTTTTTGAAGGGATTGCTTCTTGATGATGTATGTCTTGTACTGGACATCTCTTTGTTTATTCTGTGTTTATAGTTTACCTTGCAATTCTTCTAAGGGAACCATCTATCCATTCAGATTATGGGTTACAAAATATTCACTCATGAAATTCACTCGAGTTATGCGGCTAGAATTGACAACTTCCGAAGCTACGATACAGTTAGTAAAGACATAATTCAGAGATGGACTTACCCATTGGTGCCAGATGTGAAGTTTTTTGGGAATTCTTCAATAAAACTGGAAAGACGGGGGATGTATCGAGCATCAGGTAATGTTCAGTATATTGATGTGACATATAAATCGCATATAATTATTTATGTTTTTAATTTACTTTCTTTTGGTTTTGTTTTGTTTTTTTTTGGGGGGGGGGGGGATTACTTAGGGGCAGGGGGAGGGGTTGCTATTGACTGTGGACATCTTGATGAATGTTCTTTAGATATTTAGTGTTCCATCCTGTTTTATTTTTTAAATTATTGTATTCTATCACATTTAACCAACATTCTACAACCGTGGTTTGGTTCCAACTTCCAAGTGATTTTTCACTGTTATGTTGGCTGTCTTCATAATATCATTTGTTGGATAATTGTTCTTTGTGCCAATTCTTCAAATTCGCATCATAAATGCTCTGTGTCATCCTTTCCTACCTTTACGATCTGCCCTTCCCTATCGAAAGTAAGATTTGATCACCTAGTATTTGGTATAATTATAACGTTAAGAGACTTTACGAAGGCCAATGCTTATAAAATAAGTTGACTTTATTTCCTAAGGTCCTTGCATGCATAGATATATTGTGACTTAAGTTAAACTAATACTTGACTTCTAATTATAAGCAGTGAACTTAGAAAAAAAAATAAAAATCCCTTACTCAACTGCTGGAATAACTTGGCCTTTATGTACTAAAGTTAGCATTCACTTGCTGTTTATCCAATAGTTAGTAGCATTTAATAAAATTTTGGAAATTTGTTGGGTGATCTGCTCTGTAAACATAATAATAGCATGCCTGGTTGCTCCTGAAATGGTTGTCTGCTATTGTAAACTTAACCGGTTTTCTATTTTTTTATCTTATTATGTGTGATTTGATAAACTAGCTTCTCTTCAGACATAGGGCTATCACGCTCTGCACAGATTGGGCCTTTTACAGTCATTGGGAGTGGCACCAAGATTGGGAACAACACCAAAATTACAAATTCTGTTATTGGGGAAGGGTGCTCTATTGGATCAAATGTCTCAATAGAAGGCTCCTATATATGGGATAATGCCACCATTGAAGATGGCTGCAAGCTGAGGCATGCTATTGTATGTGATGGAGTGATAATGAAGTCTGGAGCAGTTTTGGAACCTGGTGTAGTTTTGTCTTTCAAGGTACGTGCCTTTAATCCTGTTTTAGCACTATTTCAAACTGTCAAATGTTAGTTCTTCTTTCTTGTCTATATAATGCTCAAAAAGAAAAAACTGACGAAAATTGTACAATACAGATAGTAAGCAGTTTACTGGCCCATATATATAGTTTGAATCTTTTTACAGCGTTATAAATTCATTTGGACTTGTATTCTAGTGCTGATAAGATCTTTAAAATCTGTTGATGTTAAAATTAAGTTCTGAAATCAAAAGATTTATAACTTATATTCCCTTGATGTTAAAATTGTGCCTTGTTATCGTTTGCAAACTCCATGTTTAAATAGCATTTTCAGTTTGCAGTGTATTTGTCATTTCGTCCTGAGAAATACCTGTATTTCTCTCTTTTACTGTTCTTTTGATGTCATGCTCGATATTTTCTTAGAAGGAAATGTGAACCTTTGCCTGCTCAAATTTAGTTTGTCCTTGCAAATTGATCTTTCCTTTTTGTCTGGATTTGTATGAGCCAAATACATACATTTTGCATGTGGTTTTCTGAAGTCTTATCGATCTTAATGTGCTTTTACACTGTTTACCTTCAGGTTGTTATAGGACAAAAATTTATTGTCCCTTCATACTCAAAGGTATCTCGGCTTCAGCAGCCAACTAAGCTAGATAGTGACGATGAGCTGGAGTACGCTGACAATAGCAGCGGGATTGCAGAAATGTCATGTAATGTTTTCAAATTTTGTTCCTAAGCTTCATGTTTGTTCTTGTTGAGTTCTGTTATGTGCAAAAGAATGGCCTTAGCCATGTGCGATACTTTTAAGGCATCTGCTTTTTATTAGTCATATTGCTGCTCTTTAGATACTACAGATAATTAGCAGTAAATTTGTTGGAGTAGGATGATTTACTGGATTCTTTGTTTTATTTTGTGGATGACCATGGTTATTGATTTCCATAACTTTGTAATAAATGTCTCCTAAGTTTCTGGGACATGTCATCCAGATGCAATGAATTTATACTTGTTAATTGTCTATTTGATGAAATTAGTATTGATTTTAGCTTTGTTTGTCTGGATGTAGTAGTGGATATAGCAAATTTTGTTAGGGACAGCTGTCCCGTATTTTTAACCTCATTTAATTCCTTTTGTTTATACTTGTTATTAATGGTAAGAGATGTAATCTTTCTCATTGATATTTATCCTTATCATGTGGTTACCTGCAGCTATCACACCTACTGTGGATAAACTAAATGAGGAAACAACGAACCAACGAATGGAGACACAATGTTGGCCCAAATCTGAGGTTAGCTATGTAGTTTAATTCTGTTCTTGTATTCTCTGTAAATGCAAAAATTGTACAGTAAGTGCACTCAAGCTTTGGTGAACGGCTAAGCTCGTTAAGAGTAGATACTTAGGTTTTGAAGATTTAAGACAAAAAATTAAAAAAAAAAAATTGCTCAGACTAGCATTAATATTATGGGTGTTTGATTATTATACTTCACTCAGACATAGCATTGGATGACACAATCCCTTGAAATCCAGACTGAAAGACGACTATGTGTGGATTTGTGTCTATAAATTAGTTACAATTTAGCTTGCTCACAGCATGGTCCCTCCAATTTATAGGTAAATGTGGGTCAGAAGGGGGAAGGGTGTACATTTTTTCCCCTCATTAGTGTTTAAATGACCCTGAGATAGGGATGCTCCCAAGTGTGAGTATGGTTTGAATTCAAACACTAACAGGGGGAGGGGGGAGAATGAAAATGAATGATCGTTGACTTGAAAGAGCATTTGAAAATAATTCAATGACCACTGTTTGCTTTGACTTTGAACAACACCGATTCCTTTTTTTGCTATGTAAAGAAACTTGTACATTTCTCTTTATAGTGGTAGTGCTTATGCAATGATGAGCTTCAGCATTGTTTTAGTTCCATATTTCCCTCTTGTAAATAATGAGAATATTGTGTCTCACTTGCAATCTTTTATATGTCGTGGACTGTACTGCTGCATTTATCTTGACATTCTCTAATAACAGTTGTTATTGTTGATCAGCTTGGTACTGGTGGGGCTGGTTATGTTTGGTCAATTTGTGAAGGAGGCCACGATGAGGAGTGGAGGCATTCAGTTGCTCCCATTCCTCCTGACAAACTTTTGGAGGCAATACATGCTGCAGATGATGATTTGGAGCATGCTCAAGATGGCAGCTCCCTCCCACCTTCAGGAGAGTTAAAACCTGATTCTAATGATTCTGAAGGTGATGATGGAGAGTTTCGAGATGATTCTGCCTACTTTGAGAGAGAGGTGAACATTGTCAATTAGAATGCTGATGGTAAATACACACATACAAAGTTAAAACCAATCCTCAACAATTTCATTGTTATCTGCAGGTTGAAGCAACCTTTCTAAGAGCTGTGCATGAAAACATACAAGTAGACCACGTCATATTAGAAGTGAATTCACTGAGGTATTCCCTCGGTTTTCCCAATAGAACTCTATCAGTTACTCTTTTCCTTGTTATTGCACCTCCTATTTTTACTTTTCTGAAGGTATGCAAAATGGTCATTCTCTCTTAATATTTCGAGTTGTAGGCACAAACATGTATCTGATGAAACGATGCTAACTTATATTGAATTTTTTTTATTAAACCACTCATGATTACTCGCTTTTGTTAATTTCTTCAATTCTTGCATGACCTTTTATCCATATTTTGTAATGCGTTAGTATGTATGCTTTTGTTATTGATGCTTGCCACTTTTTTGTCCATTGCAGGCTGTCATACAACAAGGTGGCTGCGGACTGTGCTGGAGCTTTATTTTATTCAATGATGAAATTGGCATTAGAAACTCCACATGGTTCACCAGGTAGCTTTTCCCGAACTTGCTATTATCTTCCCAACTTTTCATTCAAAGAAGCTTCTTTATGATTGGAAACTTGTATTAATATACTTTGAGAAATATGCTTCTATTTCCTTGTTTAACAATCGGCATTCTCTGGAAAAGTAAAAAGGAATAATTCAATGAGGTGCCAAAGAAAAGGTGGGTGGTTTGGGTTTTGCAAGGGTTTTTCTCTATTATATGAGTTAAGATCACATTGGGGGTAAGACGTGCATACATGAAGTGGTCAAGGTTTTCTAAGTTTGTTTTACAGCATCCATATCTTAATTGAACAATTACATTGTAATTTTTGCTCAGCTGCAGTGTGAGTGCTATTTTCGTATTACTAACGTTGTTTGTCTTGCTTTGACAAAATAAATAAATAAATAAAATGTTGTTTGTCTTGCTTGTTGACATATGGTCTTAACTAAATCTTGTTCAATTCCTTTCTTAGGTGAATTGGTTCAAGCTACTGTTAACATATTTACAAATTGGAAAAAAATGCTGAAGTCTTACCTAGCAGAAATAGACGAGGAGGTTTGTAGTTGAATCCTTTTCTTTCATGCTTGTATTCGCTTCTTCAACCATTAAACTCTACAATGGTCTCTCGCACTAGTGAGATTAGTTACATGTGAAATGTCCCCTCCCTTCCAAGCTTCTGCAGACGTGCTGATTTCATTTTTATATCTGCATTATTCATTTACTTTCTTAAGCTTTGACGGTAGCGTGTGTGTTCCCTGTGCAGTCATATTAACCTTTGTTTCCATTTGACTTGAACCCCGAGTAGGTCAAATATCCTATCCTATATAAGGCATATTAAGTCCAATTAGTAAATTTTATGTTCACTTTTTCAAGTTAACTGCTGGACACCATGATCCCTTCGTTTTGACGGTTGTTAATGCGATGCTGATTATTCCTGTATAAACTGTGTTGCTAATTTTACCTTTACAGAATTGCGATGCTTATTTTGGTTAGTGTTTTGTACTGAGTATTTTTCAATTTCCAGATTGAAGTGATACTTAGATTTGAAGAAATGTGTGAGTCCTTTAAGGAATTCTCTCCTGTGTTCGACAAGGTATGTCTTCCTACACATGATCATAAACCAAGCATATAGAAATGGTGGATATGTTTCTGCCAAGTGCTTTTGCCAGGCTTTCTTTCTTAAGCAATGAAAAGCTATGGATAAAGCCATCTCAGAAACATTTTTGAATAAACGCTTTGCCAAAGTTAAATGAGATATTTGTTGTAACTTAGCCCTTTTTATTATCCTTAATTTCGTTTGCAATTTTGATCAGTTTTAATTTATTTTCTGACTGTTATAATTTTCTTTTCCAGATATTGCATCAACTGTACGAACTAGAAATTATACAAGAAGAAGCTATTATGAGGTGGGATGCCGAAAAGAAAAATGCAGAGGAAACAGATAGAGTTTATGTCAAGCAATCAGCGGCCTTTATTCAAGTAAGTACTATTATTTGATTTCTGTTCTATTACCTTACGCGATGATTAATAATCATTATATAACATAACGCACGCATGCTGCCATTGCACTAGGTGCAATTATTTATTCTATCAGTTTTGCAAATTCACTCCAGTGGCTGAGCTTTTATAAATGAAATACGTCAAAATTTGACGTAGAAGTCTCTGTTATGTCCATATGCATTCAACATAAGAGAATAGTTCACAATTCGGGTTAATTTATTGAATGAAAAAGAAAAGGTTGATTTCTGGCAACCAAAATTTGATGGCATGAACTTAATGGTGTATCTTTTTTAGTTAAATTTCGCATGATGTTAGCCTTGCTTCACAGCAGTTTCATCTTTTGTGTCTTGTCTCAGTGGTTGAGAGAAGCCGAAGAAGAAGATGAAGATGAAGAAGATGAAGAATAGGGAGCAGGTGATGTACGTAGGTCCAATTTCGTGGCGGATGCTTTAAACGAAGGGGGATGCAATGTTGAACAAGTGTTTTCTGATAATGTTGTATGGTAGAAAGGGAGAGGCTTTGTCTATAGGCCGGAAAATGGGTTTTACAAATTATCATGCACTTTGCATGTGTGTAATTTTTGACAGAAAATTAATAGTAACATTCTGTGTATTTTTACCGTTCAAGGATATTTCTAAGAGCTTCTTTTAAAAAAAAAAAAGGATATTTCTAAGAGCTGGTTTGGTATTGCTGTGCCTTTGGAAAAAAAACAGCTTCTGTTGTGCTTTGAGAATATGCTCATTTTTGCTGCTTCACGTTTTTAGTTTTTTTTTCATCCAAAACTGTGAAAATAAGTTATTTTTAAGTGTTTACCGAATACCTTTTTTAGTTTAGTTTTTTTTATACCCACTTTTCATAAAAGCTTAACCTTTGGAGAGAAGTGTTGGAATCTAAAGGTCTTCGCCTAAGCCGATCAAAGACAGAATATATAGAGTGTAAGTTCAGTGCAAATGGAGGCCAAAACGAGTTAGGGGTGAGGATCGGAGATCAAGAAATACCAAAGAGCGATCGTTTTCGTTACCTAGGATCTATCTTGCAAAAGAACGAAGAATTAGATGGAGATCTCAACCATATAATACAAGCTGGATGGATGAAGTGGAAGAGTGCATCCGACGTGTTGTGTGACCGCCGTATGCCACTGAAGCTCAAGGGAAAATTTTATAGGACGGCGATGCTGTATGGCACAGAATGTTGGGCGGTGAAGCATCAACACGTACACAAAATGGGTGTAGCGGAGATAAGGATGCTTCGTTGGATGTGTGGGCACACGAGAAAGGATAAGATTAGGAATGAGGATATCCGGGGTAAAGTAGGAGTAGCCGAAATTGAAAGAAAGATGAGAGAAAATCGGTTACGATGGTTTGGACATGTGCAAAGAAGGCCTACTGATGTTCCGATTAGAAGATGCGACTATGGGACAGAGGTTCAGGGCCGAAAGGGTAGAGGAAGACCTAGGAAAACTTTGGAAGAAACTCTAAGAAAAGACTTAGAGTACTTGAATCTAACAAAGGACATGACACATGACCGAGCACAATGGCGTTCTAAGATTCATATAGCCGATCCCACTCAGTGACTTGGATTTTCCAAGTCTCCAACCGAGAAGTTTTCCTCACTTAGGAAATTAAGGGAACATTACCTCAACCTACATGCTCCACTCACAAAGCTTCAACAAAAGAAAATTCAAAGAACTTAGCGAAGAAGGCTTTGGTGTATTTAACACAATACGTTGAAATGAAGGAAAGCTTATTTATTGATATCCCCGATAAGCTACAAATTTGTACATATACATAAGTCAAAATCAACAAACAAGAGGGAGCTTTCACAAAGGTTGCTTAGGAGAAGTCTCAGCAGTCGGTAGAGCCCCAGAAAGAGAAGGCACCAGAGGGGGATCATTCGGAGCCTCAGTACTGGACAGAACCCTAGAAGGAGGAGACATCAGAGGTTGGTCATTTGGAGCTTCATTACGCGGTACAACCTCAGAAGACGAAGGCAATAAATGCCTTTGGAACAGACCCACAAATCTCTGATGATCAAGTAAAACCTGACCATCAAATTCCTTCATCTGGTCAAGCTTCCTCTTCATGTTTGTAGCATAGTCATGTGCGAGCCGGTGCAACTGTTTATTCTCATGCTTGAGCCCTCTAATCTCCTGTTTGAGACTCATCACTTCAGCCGCCAATGATTCAACTTGGCGGGTTCGAGCAAATAGGCGTTGGACCATATTAGACACAGAACCTGCACACTGAACACTGAGAGCCAGAGAATCCTTAACAGCTAACTCATCAGACCGTTTGGAAAGGAGTCTGTTATCTTTGGGAGTGAGAATGTTCCTGACCACCACCGCAGCGGTTATATCATTCTTCATCACGGAATTCCCAACGGTAAGAGGACCAGTAGGGGAGACGAAGGATGGGCGCCATATGTTGTCTGGAGAAGGCGGGGCTGCCTCTTCAACAAGGTTTAAGTCAAAACGACGGTTGGAGGGGCCATACATTTTCAAAGGTGTTGAAGAGAGAAGAGGTCGGACAAATCAAGATCTTAGAAGTGCAAGAATGGAGCTTCTACTGGTGGAGATTCAAGTGTGCTTTGGAACTTAATGCCAGCCCCTATAAAAATCTGCACTCGACGGAGCTTCAGAAATCGAAGAGGCGTTTACTTTCTCAAAAGCTGGGCTGCTCAGAGACCACGAGGGTCGATCTCAGAAATCGAAGAGGCGTTTGCTTTCTCAAAAGCTGGGCTGCTCAAAGACCATGAAGGCCGATCTCAGAAATCGAAGAGACGCTTGCTTTCTCAAAAGTTGGGCTGCTCAGAGACCACGATGGCTGATCTTAGAAATCGAAGAGGCACCTACTTTTCCAGCCTTGTCAGCACCTGTCACACGCACACTCAGCTTTGCGGAAATTATGAGCATTCTGTCGAAGACTTCTGGTGAAGAAGAAAGCACATGAGTCTTACTGTTCAATCACCCACTTCCCACACGCAATAGTAGCTCATGGGTACCACAGATAACTTTGCTAAAGTTCTCTGCCAAAGTTCGTGAAGCTTGCAGCTCCCACTACATCGCTCTGACCAAGAAGGGTAAAAGAATAGCAAAGAAACAGCACTCACAAAGTTTAGACACATAAATTTTGAAGGTATAGCTACCATATTATTACCCACAAGGGTAAAGGAACAGTACCACTGCTGGATAATTGGAAAGTCCCTGTGTGTCAACCTCTGTGCTTTGTGGCAAGGTAGACTAGCAAACATGCCCAACCTTTACTCACATTCGAGAAAACACTCCCAACAAGATTGCTTGCTCCAAAATCGAAGAGGCACCGTCCTCCGAATCTCGAGAGCCAGACTCCCAACATGACTACTTTCTCAAAAATCGAAGAAAGGGTAAAAGAACAGTACCATTGCTGGATAATTGGAAAGTCCCTGTGTGTCAACCTCTGTGCTTCGTGGCAAGGTAGACTAGCAAACATGCCCAACCTTTACTCACATTCGAGAAAACACTCCCAACAAGATTGCTTGCTCACAAATCGAAGAGGCACCGCTTTTCGAATCTCGAGAGCCGAATCTCCTTGGATAAAGCTGTCTGTAATATTCACACGCAACATCAGCTTTCCAGATACCACAGATCACTTTTTTCAAAGTGCTCTGACAGAGTTAAAACATGTGAAGCTGGCAGCTCTCACTACCGTGCTATGACCAAGTAGGGTAAAGGAATATCATTACTACTTGTTGTTAAGGAGACTCCTATATATGTCGACCTTCATCCCCAACGGACAGGCATACCTGCAAAAATGCTCAACCCTTCCTCATATCTGAGAGGGCACTCCCAACGAAGCATTTCGAAATATTCAGCTTTCTTTCCCCTCGATAATACCTCTGCAAACAAGCTATACTAGAGCAAGAATATCTCATATCATCAGGGTTAAAAGCAAGAGTATCCCATATCATGCTTTTTCCCTGTCTTTTCCTTTGGCATTGTTCTTACCTGCAAGACAAGGAGAAAGAGAGCAATCAGTCAGCACTTGGAATCAAGCTTCCAGCCAGGAACTGACTGCCTGGAACCCCTTACCTGATTACTTACCTGACATTACTCTCGAGTACTCATCTTCAACATCTTATGCTTTCAGGGAAGATACTGCATCTGCCTGAGGAACAGATAGGGCAAGGGAGAAGGATACAAGGAAGCATGTAGAGACAAGCGTAACAGCACACGTGCCGATACATCCATTACTTTGTCAAAGTAAAAGTATCCCATATCAGCAGGGTCGAACGTACTCTACATTTGATGGACTTGTTTTGACCCTCAAATTCTTCAATCGACCTTATACTCTGGAGGAAACCAGAAAACCCTCCAGCACAGTTCAAGAATAAGCCTGTGGAAAGTTACTTCTTCAAAAGCAAAAGTATCACATATCATCTCTTCTCATTTTCTTCTCTTTATCCTTCATGCTGCCTGCAAGATAGGAAGAATGTGAACAATCAGCCGGAGCTCTGATTGCTTACCTTGTCTGTCACCTCTTTCAGCAGATCCCCTAGCTCGGCAACTTGGGGAACTCCTACTACATGGTTTGTATCGCGCTTGACCAAGCCTGAAACTACGAGTAAGCTTCAAGTGAAATTGATACATTACCTTGTGCATCTCCACCAGTTAAAGATACCCCTGGATGGAGGAAGAGTAATTCCAGAGAAGATGCCACATGTACCTATGAGACAGATAAGGCAAGTCAAGACGATACCACACTCCGATACTTAGAAGTTTCGTGATTACGAGATCATTCTCCCACAATATTTCCTAATGTCATTTGTACTAAATCATTCACTTGTACTCACTAAAGGAGAGCTTGAACCTATGTACTTGTGTAAACCCTTCACAATTAATGAGAACTCCTCTATTCCGTGGACGTAGCCAATCTGGGTGAACCACGTACATCTTGTGTTTGTTTTCCTATCTTTATCCATTTATATACTTATCCACACTAATGACCGGAGCAATCTAGCGAAAATCACAAAAAGCGACCGTTTTCGCTACCTAGGATCTATCGTGCAAGAGAACGGAGAATTAGATGGAGATCTCAACCATAGAATACAAGCTGGATGGATGAAGTGTAAGAGTGCATCCGGCGTGTTGTGTGACCGTCGTAGACCATTGAAGCTCAAGGGAAAATTTTATAGGACGGCAATAAGGCCATCGATGTTGTATGGCACAGAATGTTGGGCGGTGAAACATCAACACGTACACAAAATGGGTGTGGCGGAGATGAGGATGCTTCGTGGGATGTGTGGGCACATGAGAAAGGATAAGATTGAGAATGAGGATATCCGAGGTAAAGTAGGAGTAGCCGAAATTGAAGGAAAGATGAGAGAAAATCGGTTCCGGTGATTTGGACATATGCAAAGAAGGCCTACTGACGCTCCGGTTCGAAGATGTGACTACGGGACAGAGGTTCAGGGCCGAAGGGGTAGATGAAGACCTAGGAAAACTTTGGAAGAGACTCTAAGAAAAGACTTAGAGTACTTGGATCTAATGGAGGACATGACACAAAACCGAGCGCAATGGCGTTCTAGGATTCATATAGCCGACCCCACTTAGTGGGAAAAGGCTTTGTTGTTGTTGTTGTTTTCATAAAAGCACTTCAGTACCAAATCAGTACTAAGAGACATGATATTGTTAAGCTAACAGTGAGAAATGTCAAATGACTCTTCATTAATATTGTGCTTAAGGGTAAATTTATGTCGTTTTTAATGTAATTTAATCCACTCTAATACAAACTTTAGTCGTAAAAACAAACTCATCGGAAAAAAGTACAAGTATGAAGTTGCAAGAACATTATTTAAGGCGTTGTCTAGTTATTACGTTAAATATGGCGCTAGCCACTTATCTCGACCCGACATTGTCACCAAATTAAGATCACCTCAAAAGATTAACCAAATTGGATCTGCTATTGTGAAAACTTTCATTGTTCATGGGAAATCTTGTGTTCATCTATTTGTTTTAGTATAGTTAATACTGATTTGATACTAAGGTGCTTTTATAAAAAGTGAGCATAAAAAAAAAACTGAGCTTAAAAATATGTTTGGTAAACATTTAAAAAAAACTTATTTTCACAGTTTTAGGTAAAAAAAAAGCTGAAAATGTGAAGCAGCAAAAATGAACTTACTATCACTGCACAGCACAAGCAAATTTTTCCAAAGCACAACAATACCAAAACCAACCCTAATAGAAGGTCGAAATGATGCTGCAGCAGCAGCACAAGAGCAATTATCTCTGCCCAAAAGTGTAAGAAACATGAAGGAAATTTGCAAATTGATGAAATTAAACACAAAAATTGACTACAATTCAAAGGGAGAATACCGAGTACTGAGGAGCAAGTTGCAACACACACAGCATTTGCAACATCTCTCTCTCACTTGTTTATTACATAACATTTATTCAAACTCAACAGAGAAAAATTACAGATAAAAGCTACAAGAACATCTTGATCGACAAGCCTGGAACGTAGCGAGTGGATAATGTTCACCAACGAGGGGGGCCACCGCCAGGGCCACCTGGTCCGCCAGGGCCGCCGCCGAACACTGGTCCACAGCAGCTCTCAAACAAGCAGCAGCAGCACAAGATATAAGCACTGCAGTAGTAATACACGCCAAGATGATATTAGTTAGAAAAAACTTAAAAAACAATAATATAAACAGCTATATTACGGATAATACTTAGGTCCTGAGCAGTCAGACATACTGTAGTCGTAAATGAACAATTTCTGCATTTTGCTAAACTCACCAAGATGAGATAAAGCTGCATATACCGCTGCAGAGGTCACCTAAGCAACCAAACCCTCCCGGACCTCCTCCTCCCGGCGGTCCCCATGGTGGTGGCATTCCTCTCTGATGGAGATGATGATCTGATCTCTCTCTCTCTCTCTTGATCAAAAAAGACCTATGGATATTTCTTCAGCTTCCTTCCTTGCTGAAATTGCAACGTAGCTATTGAAGTTGATCAGCTATATATACATAAAACTCTTGTATATCTAGATGTTTGTTGTTAATTAAGTGACACTTTTACAGAGAGAGAGAGAGAGAGAGAGAGCTTAGCGGCCAAGTATGGCATTCAATATCCTTTTCTATCTCGCTTTCTTCTTTAATTTGGTGGTTCCTGTTGTTTCATCTACTTCACGGGGAAGTAACAAACCTAACGTTCATGCATAAACCTAACATTCAAACCTTCCCTTTTGTGACCGACAAGATAAACAGAAGGTTTATCGTGGCATCATAGCTAGCTATTTCAATATTCAAAAAGTTCACACAACAATTTTTTTTTTTTTTCGTTTATGTATATATTTTTCAACTTCTTAGAGCACTTCCACAGTGGGAAACTCTCTTCAGGCTATTCGCTATTTAATCCACCTAATAAACAGTATTTGTCCTTAATAAACAGTAATTTTTTTTTGTATCTCTACCGTTGCACTTAAATAGCCCTAATAATAGACAATAAAATATTATTATTTTTTAAATAATTCAAAATAATTTTATTTGTAATTTCAGATAAGATTTTTAATCGGTTTCTTTGTATCACTTTCTATTAAAAATTTTATTTTTATTATTTTTAATTTTTTCTTTTCACATGGTGCAAAATTTGTGTTATTTTCACATGGTGCCGATGCACCATTCCAAAATTTTTATTATTATTATTATTTTTCTTCTTCTTTTCACATGGTGCCAACTCACCAAGCTGTATTTTTTTTTTCTTTCTTTTTCAAACTCAACAGCTTTCTTTTTCAACCAGCACCCAGACTTTTAACCCGTGTCCCCCTCCCCCTCCCCCCAACGCACCCAAACCCTCCTCGCCTCATCGCACCCACCTCAGCCTCCATCAATGGTCCCGATCATCCCCGCTCCCTAACCAAACTCTCTCTCTCTCTCCTCTTTCCCCCAAAAACAAATCCCAAATCGTGCGATCTTGGCGCGCCAATGGAAGGAGGAAGATCGCGAGTGCGTGGGGGCGAAGGCGGTGTGGAGTGCGGCGGCAGCTGCGGCGGAAGAAGGACTAGATCTCTGCCATTTGTCTGTGGGTGTTCATCAACCTCGGCGACAAACTCCAGCGAGATCCATTGGGTTCGAAGCCTGGGTTTTACAATTTTTTTTAATTTTTTTAATTTTACTTTTTTTATTAATATTTTATATTTTTATTAATTAAATATTGTGGCTGACGTCAGCCCACGTCAAGTTGCCTTCGGGCTGGCAACGCTTGCTGGGCCTCTCCCTCGGGCTCCATCGCCAGCACAAGTTAGGCTTGGTTGCTCGGGCTCTCTACCACTGTTCGCGGGCCTGTCCCTCGGGGGAAAGCACACGCTGGAAGTGCTCTTAACACAGATGTCTTGTACGTGGACAGACCATTTATTTTTTTTATATTATTGTAGTTTTTGAGAAAAAGTAACACTAGGAAAAAAGCTAGTTGGTAAGTTTTTTTTATATATTGTTGTAGTTTTTATCACAAATGATTATTGAAATTGACCCATCCTATCAAGGTGGTCCTTGAAATTGAAAATTAATCAATGTAGTCCCTGAAAATGAGTGTGGCAAATTAATGTGGTCATTTCGTCATATTTCGGTTAAAAATTATGTTAAGTGCTGACATGACATTTAAATGGGTCTCACAAATTTATTAAAATATTATTTTATGAAATAAAAAGATTTAAATATTAAAAAACAATTTTTAGTTTTTATAATTAAAAACTTGAAACATAAAAAATAAGAATAAGGAGATGATTGAACACTGTTCATCATCTTCTTCCCCTCCCAACCTCCCACTACAGCCCCCACCCTACACCCCCATTCCCACTCTCTGGGTAGAGTGCCTCCGTCAGAACTGTGGTCGGGTTCCCGGGTCAGTTGAAAGATCTTTGGCGCACACATGGTGGCCATTGGATTTTCCCACCCTGTTCCTCCACCTTCGTGTGGCGAACCTTCGACGGCCTCCTAGTCGGTTTCGTCATCATAGAAACGGGGACCGGAACAATCTCATGGACAAAGTTCAAGAATCTCAGGAAATTTTCAAGAACCTAGAAATCTAACCCATTTTCTTCACAAAAAATCTAACTCAAAAATCTGCCGGAACGGAACCAATAATCTCATAAAATGTTAAGAACCCAGATGAAAAACACTAAATCAAGCTAAAAACAAGGAAATTTCAAGAAATTAACAACAAGAAATGTCAAGAATTTAAAACATAAAAACTTTAAAAAAATTTATCCTCACGGGAAGAAGATGATGAACAGTGTTCAATTATCTTCTTTTTTTATTATTATTTAAATATATATTTTTTATATTTAAATATTTTTAATTAACAAAATAATATTTTATTAAATTTGTGAGACCCATTTAAGTGCCACGTCGGCACTTAACATAATTTTTAACAGAATTGTGAAGAAATGATCACATTGATTTGCGACACTCATTTTCAGGAATTACATTGATTGATTTTCAATTTCAGAGACTACCTTGATGAGATGAGTCAATTTCAGGAACCATTTGTGACAAAAACTTTTTATTTTTATTTTTATATATTGTTGTAGTTTTTAAGAAAAAGTAACACTAGGTAAAAAGCTAGTTGGTAAGTTTTTTCAGTTGGTGGTGTTACGATACGCACACCGTCGTTAATTAAGCATGACACATATTTGAAAGAAAACAAAAGATCAATAGGGTACGCGATTTAGACTTAATAAATAGTATTAATCTATGTACATAGCGTATGCATTATATTTTAGGGGTGTGCTATCCATACATCCCAAATTACTTCTTACATACTCTTTGTTAATTTATGTCCGTTGATCTTCTTCCATTCATCCGATCCGACGGTCGAAAATTAAAAAAATATATGAGAAGTAAAATGAGTTGTGTGGATATCACGCCCCTATATTTCACTGTTTGAGGTGGATTGAATATTATTCTGCTGTCATAATGTCTATATGTTCTGTTATGTAGAACTCATCTTTATGCTTTTACATTGATGGCATTCTCTAGGATTTACACTGTTTTGCTGCTTTTGTGGATCTATAAGGATCGAGATCGAATCATTTTAATTCCTAGCGTTTAAATAGTAGTTTAAAATATGTAATATAACATGATTAACATCTGTTTGGATAAGGCTTTCCTTCTTTTCAGGTTGAAAAATATGCTTAATTCAAAAGGGAAGAAACATGGTGAATCTGACGTGAAAATAAGGAAACAAAACAAACAATCGTGGTTGGATAAGTGTGATGTAAATTTGATGACGGAGTGGATCGAAAATCAAACATGAAAGGCAAAAATCTAGTAGCAAAATCTAAGCATGCAAATTTGAGCTCCGATGTCCAATTTGGCCCATGACTCGTTGTTTTGAAGAGAATGGTGTCGTGAGTTCAACCTATTGCGTTGTTGTGAATATGGGCTTTTTTGGTCAAATTCTTTCGATTACTATGTTTTATTAGCACTTGAAAATTTTATGATATTTTGTTATTTTCATACCTCGTTTCATATTTGTATTCCTCAAAACTCTGGTGTAAATGGTATTATAAGTATCCTAGGGAGCTGAGGTTTGATATATTCATATTATTCATTAGACTTTGACGTTTTTTCGTATTCTCTATGTGGCTTTCATTTCTTATGTATTAAGATTATCGTTTGATATATTTTCTTTGTCACGTTTGAGTCTTAGTGCTACGTTTTCAAACACTTACACATTTTATATGTACGAGTTTATTTCATGCAAAAATGAAACAAAAGTAAATAGCAAATTATAAATTTAAATAAATTTAAAACTCAGTACTGTCTCAGGATTACAACTCAGTAATGACTGGAATTACACAGACTTGTTCTTCTTGACCCCAGAAAAAAGGTGGTCGCCTATGGTTCGATCTCAATTTAACGGTAGCTGATCATTTAATTTTTTTTACTGTACTTTCTTCTTCAATATTAAATTAAACTCAAACAGTAAATGATCATCAATTATTTGGACTCGGAATTTAGTCGGAATTACAACTCTATTTCTAATTCAAAGATATTGTACACGTTCCTGCTACTACTGTATATGCTGCGTATGCAACACAACAGATTTCTGGAAACTCAAGCCTGCTTGATGATCTCATGGAGGTGGTGGTCCAGGCGGGCCAGCTGGACCGGGGGGGCCAGGTGGGCCAAAGGGAGCAGGAGGCCCTGGTGCAGGTGGGCCAAAGGGTGCGGGAGGCCCTGGTGCAGGTGGGCCAAAGGGTGCGGGAGGCCCTGGTGCAGGTGGCCCAAAGGGTGCTGGAGGCCCTAGTGGTGGCCCACCAAAGCAGTCTTGCAATAACCAGCAGCAACACAGAAAACTCACACTGCCAAACTCCCATAAACAAAATGGTCATTTAGAGAGAGGGAATGAGACGAGTTAAGATGTAGATTTACATACATATATACGTACCATGCACCAATGAAATCACAAAAGCCACCGAAGAGAGGATGCGGACCAGGCGGTCCGGGAGGTCCTCCGAAACCAGGCGGTCCGGGAGGCGGTCCAGGAGGTCCTCCGGGACCTCCACCAGGTCTCATTGGTAGCTAAGCTACGTACTCACTAGGCCTATACGTACGACCACCTTCTTCAACAAAACGAAGCCTGCAGAGAATAAGGTTTTATGCATGGCAGTGCAGTGCAGGGAACAACTTGTACAAGTTCTTAAGGTTGATGATAGCTAGGGTTTATAGGAAGATAGAATTAACTAGACTATACGAGAAGCAACTACTGTATATATTGCGTTTGACCATATCCTCCAGTCCAGTTTTAAACTTTTTCTTTTTTCATCCAACATTTTTCTCCTGCCATTCTTCCCACCTACCATTCACAACTAAAACTGCAGGTTCATGTATCAAATGACACGATTTCCATTCATACTTTTGTATTTTCCTATTGAGATCGGATTTTTTTTGGTATTTACCAGTGTATAGTAGATCCGGCAGTTTCTAACACGATACGAAAATAACAAGTTTCAGATCAACACGATAACTAATCGGGTCATTATCGGGTGATCCGTTATGAACCCTTTAATAACGGGTTCTTAACATGTATACACGTGGGTAATTCGTTTCGACCCATTAAGAAAAAAATTATTTTGATAATTTTAAAGTTTAATTACTAAAAGGTTTATTATAAAATTGTTGACCCTAAAAACTATTAAGCCTAGTAGCACGCAGACCGAGTAATTAGTAAGCTAACTACGTCCTTTGGTTGTATGCGGGCGTGCCAATTCGTCGACCTAGCTCGGCTGAGGAGTAAAATATGTTGATGTTGCGTTGGGTGCGTTGCTAACTTCTGAATCTCGTGACTGCGGCCGAGGAAGGTATACGTCTCGGCCTTCAGGTTCTAGAACCTAAAGACAAGGTTGCTAATTTTGCTAAGTTCAATATCAAATTCAGCTTTCAATGTGCCGAATGTAGTAACTTGTAACACCTCACTTTGCCGAGTAGGCTAATGAGATGACATCTGCCAATGAGGATTCGAGAATCCTTCTCGACTGAAACTTGGATAGATAACCAATCGGCCCTGTTGCAGTGCTATTTATCCAAACTGAAGGTGCCTCACGGTCGGCTGATTCTACGGCAACAATGCTATTTATCCAAACTGAAGATGTTCGCTGGTTGCCTTCATAGTGCTGTTTATCCAAACTGAAGATGTGTTGGCGAAAAAGGAAAAATAAAAATCTCAAGATTGTTGAGAGGGTTTGCGCAAGACAGTTTGTGTGTTGAGTTGAAGGTTCTCTCTGATAGTTGCCGCTGCCTCTATTTATAGATTTTGTAATGCTCAGCCAGTATTCCAGTTTCATTCTAACTCTCAGCGTTAGGATATTGTAATAAAGAACCTTCTTGATAATATCCCTCAAAGTCAAGATGCCTTGGGTCAATGCCGTGCTCCTTTCATCTTTGCAGAACACCAATCTAACCCACAGATTGGTTATAATATTTAAATGTCGTGGATCACTGTCATCCAAATTCCCATGCACCATTATCTGCTCCAATTTGCATCATTATCTTGACTTCAACTTTATCCTAAAACCATGCATCCTGACTATTCAAACCTCATCCTAATGCACCATGCTGCTTAATCTGATAATATGAGTCCTAAGTCCATTTGAATTGTACTGCTCGCTCGGAAATATGCTTTGCATCTTCTTTCAATAATAACAAAATTATCTTCATTTTTCATCCGATGACTGGGAGTTATGCTCATTCAACGGCCTCGATCGCACGAGCCGATGATGTAAATTTAGGTCCAAACAATTTCATAAGATAATTACTTCGAAAATTCAATAGTAATATCTAGAAAAATATGAAATCCAACAGTTTAGAAACCACTTATTTAATGGTCTTGATTGCCCGGGCCGATATTGTAAAATTAGGTCCAAACAAAAGTACAATAGCCATATTAATGTATACAATATATTATATATTAAATATATAATTTTGTATTATTATTCTATATAAGTTAAAAAAAAAGTTTTAATCATTATTTATTTTTATTATGAGAGTTTCTTATTATCATTACTAGGATAAATTTTACTTAACATATTGTTGTCCAAAATTAAAATAAACTAGTATAGTATTTGTATAGGCAAGAACTAAGAAGACATACATACAAGTATGAAAAATATGAAAGAATATATAAACACTCGTCATTCATTAGTATTCCTTTACGAGTAGATAATGGTTACACTTACATTATCGTTTAGATTTTTAAAATCCTCCAAACCCTCATGAATAATATTTTTTATTTGAGGGCAAAATTAATTATTATAGAACTGTAATAATTGTAAAAAAAAAAAAAATACAATCACTCATAGTGATAAGCCTTACAACTTTCATGAAGGGGTCAGCTTCGAAATCCAACACTATAATCCATAAACCTTAATTTTATATTTAAACGTCGATTGTCATTTACGTTTTAGTCTTCTTACTAAATTTCATTTTAAAATTTTTCTTTTTTGAAAACATCATCATCTGGCGGATGTAAGAAGATGAACAGTTCAGATCCTTGATATCAAATTTCGATATTTATGATTAAATGAAATGTGAGTCGATGTCATATAGTTTGTAGAAACTTTATAAACATCAAGCAATATTTTCACTAACCATAAAACTTTGAATATAATATCAATGATCCAAACCATTCATCTTCTTGCATCCTCTAATAGATCATGTTTTCAAAAAATAAAATCTGAAAAGAAAAAAAAATTTGATGAGAACAATGAAGCGTAAATGTAAACAACAATCAACGGTTAAATTTTGATGTATGATTTATATGATTATAGTGGCGAATTTCGAAGTTAAGCTCGTCGTGAAAGTTATAAAGCTTGTCATTACGAGTGTTTATATATATATTTTTTACAATTCTACATTAATTTAAAAACTATTAAAGACTTTACTCAAATACGTTTTTATTTTTTGGATGTGACAATATGGTATGTATATACTTATTTAGTATTATGTTTTTCATTTGATTATTTATTGGTTTAAAATATATTTTCCTTAATGGGTAACATGTCGGGTCATATTACCTGTTAATATTATCGGGTCAATTCGGGTAGGATCATTTTATCCGTTTATTTTAACAGGTGTTACACGACACGACCCGTTAAGATATCGGGTATGACACGAGAACGACACAAACATGAAAAATACGACACGAATGCCAGGTCTAGTGTATAGTATAGTATATACAATTAAAAGTGTACGTTTGTAAATATATATATATATATATATATATATATATATATATATATATATATCAATTCATGATATGATTTCCATTCAAACTTTTGCATTTTTTTGTTGAGATTGAACAACTGAGATTTTTCAATATGCACTGGTATATAATATTATACATAGAATTTTGGTCGTTAACTCTTGAATATATATATATATATATATATATATATATATATATATATATATATATCAATTCATGATATGATTTCCATTCAAACTTTTGCATTTTCTTGTTGAGATTGAACAACTGAGATTTTTCAGTATGCACTGGTGTATAATATTATACATAAAATTTTGATTGTTAACCCTTGAATTAATTATTGTATCATTGGTCCCATCCCATCAAACGCTTTATTCATTTGTTGTATACCATACACGAAAGCATAGTAAAAGTTTGGACGAGGGATATGAATTAGTGTAACTTTATCACAATGGTGAAAAGCATAGTAAAAGTTTGGACGAGGGATATGAATTAGTGTAACTTTATCACAATGGTGAAGGACCACCAGCGTGCGCAGTGCATGTTTAGGATTTTCAAAAAGCTACTTTTATCACATTTTTCATACGTATCACATTTCTAACAAAGATAAAACTTATATGTATTGGTGGTCCAAATCACATTTCTAACAAAGATAAGACTCATATGTATTGGTGGCCCCGCATGCAACTTTTTATAAAGAGTCGTTGGCAGGACACTGTTTTACGTATAACGGTGTAATGTTACACAAACAACATATGTCGGTACCAAATGACAGTAATGACTCGCAAACAAGGAGAAAGAAATAAAATAAGATTTAGAAGAGTAGAGAAGAATTGAGATTAATTTCTCTGGCTTTTACCCCATTTATACCAAAACGTTTTTCTTGAATTGTAAGACCTTTACAGCACTGTGAAAATGACACGAAAATATAACTCACAACTGTTTAGATGGATCGAGTATTTTGATTCGATAGTTTAAATTTTATATTCGATTTGATTTCTTGCTAAAATGAAACAAAAATAAATAGATAATTATAATTCAGTGATGACTGGAATTACAGACTTATTCTAGACCCGAGGATCCAAAGAAATGGTGGTCACTTACCATTCGATCTCAATCAAATGGTACGTGGTCATTTAATCCTCCAACATTAAATTAAACCGAACAATGAATGATCACAACTTATATGGACTATGGAGTTTAGCACAACAGGACTCGTAATTACAAGTCTCTTTCTAATCCAAATTTATTGTACATAAATTGCTACAAATATATGCGATACAACTGATTTCTGGAAACTCAAGCCTGCTTGATGATCTCATGGAGGTGGCGGCGGTCCAGGAGGCCCTGGTGGCCCACCAAAGCAGTCTTGCAATAACCAGCAGCAGCACAGAAAACTCAAACTGCAAAACTCCCATAAACAAAATGGTCATTTCTTCAACATTTTAGAACATTTTATTTCACATTTTCGTATATGGCATGCGCATGGCTTGAGTGAGAGGGAGAGAAACGAGTTAAGATGTAGATTTACGTACAAAAATAATATCACAAAATTTACAAATTGGTAACAAAAACAAATCAAAAGATGTAGATTTACATACATATATACGTACCATGAACCAATACAATCACAAAGGCCACAGCAGATAGGAGGCGGACCAGGAGGGCCGCCGAAACCTGGCGGTCCGGGAGGTCCGGGAGGTCCTGGAGGAGGTGGAGGTCCCCCGGGTCCCATTGGTAGCTAAGCTACGTACTCACTCTTAGCCTATACGTACGACCACCACCTTCAACAAAACGAAGCCTGCAGAGAATAAGGTTTAGGGAATGGCAGTGCAGTGCAGGGAACAACTTGTACAAGTTTTAAAGGTTGATGATACCTGGGTTTATAGGAAGATAGAATTAACTAGACTAAACCAGAAGCAACCGCTTAACTGTATATATATCCAGTTTTAAACTTTGTACTTAATTCTTTTTTCTTCCAACACTTTTCACCTGCCATTCTTCCCACCTACCATTCACAACTAAAACTGCACGTTCATATATCAAATGACACAAATTCCCATTCTTTTCATCCAACACCTTTCACCTGCCATTCTTCCCACCTACCAACTAAAACTGCAGGTTCATATATCAAATGACACGATTCCCATTCATACTTCTGTATTTTCCTGTTGAGATCGAAGAACGGAGATTTTTTAATATGTACTATTGTAAATTACAATATAACATACACAACTAAGTTGTACGTTCATATGTCAAATGATGATATGATTCCCATTCAAACTTTTCAATTTTCCTGTTGAGAGATTGAATAACATAGATTTTTCAGTATACACTGGTGTTTAGTATAATATATATAGAATTTTGGTCATAATTCTTAAATTATTGTATCATTAGTTGCACATTCAACACTTTATTCATTCGTTATATGTCACACACAAGAGCATAATATAATATCTGAAACGAGGGCTAGGAATTAGTGTAACTTTATCACAATGGTGAAGGACGACCGACTGGATGGTGCAAGCTTAGGGTTTAGGGTTAGGGCTAACGGCCCGAACTAACGAACGCGTGCCACCTTTGTCAAAGAGTCGTTGGCATGACATTGTGTTAGGTCTAACGGTGGAATTTTACACAATATACAAACTATATTTTTCAATGTGATCGGTACATAGAATAGTACACTATGTGTTACTATACAAATGATGAGATATGTGTGCTAAAAAGTTAATAACTTAAAAAATAAAATTTCCCATCATTTCTATTAAAATATGTGGTGTACCACTTATGTTTCCGTTACAATTAGAAATTTCTCCATATATACGTAGCTACCAAATGACAGTGATGACTTGCAAACAAGGAGAAACAAACAAAATAAGGAATAGAAGAGAAGGGAAGAGAATGGAAGAGAGAAGAAGTATATAATATATAATGAAGATTATCTCTGTCTTTTTTCTTTTTCTTTTTTTGGAAACTAGATTATCTCTGTCTTTTACCCTATCAGACCAAACACGTTTTTACTTGAATTATAAGAAATTTGCAACACTCTATAAAATGACACGAAAATATACCTCACAACTGTTTTGACTTTTTTTATTTATATTTAAAAAAAAAAAATTAATCTCAATCATGTTTAGATATTCTATTATCAATGATCAATCTTAATCATTTATTTAGATCTTTTTTTTAATCCAATTATTTATTTTCGTACCATTCAATTCTACATGGTATTGAAGAAATTTTTCACAATTTCTATCAGTTTTGCAAATGTTTAAAAAACTATCATATAACCCATCTCTTTGTCGTTTTTTTTTTTTCCAATTTCCCCCCTTAAATATTTAATTATAAAAAGAAAAAAAAATACTTCTACATATCAATAAAATGCAAAACTGCTTTCAAAATAGTTTTTAACATATTTCTTAATGCCTACAGAAAAAATTTCGCGAAATCACAAAAATCGCACTTTTCCGCAATAAAAATGTGGACTAACATTCGTGGTTTTCAATCACAAAATTATTGTTGTGACATTTTCGCATGTGAACAATGATTGGCAGGGGTTTCAAGGTAGGAAACAACATTGATGATATGCACATGAAAGTTTTGGTTTGAGCTCCAAACAAGCCAATGTTAAACGGCAACTGCCAAGTGTGGTTTATGTTCTAATCTGCCGAACCTTTTTTCTCTTTCCGTTTTCTGATTAGTGCTATACAATGAAATTTCAGTTTTGAAATCCTAATTTCCATGGCAATACAATACAACATAACAACGACGTATATACAAACTACATACATACTGAGAGATTTTTCAGTGTGACCAGTACACGGAGTGGTACAACACGTGTTACTATACAAATGATGAGATATGTGTGCTAAAAAGTTAATAACTTAAAAAATAAAATCTCACCACTTCTATTAAAACACGTGATGTACCACTTATATTCCCGTCCCAATTAAAATTTTCTTCATATATACGTCCCTACCAAATGACAGTGATGACTTGCAAACAAGCAAAAACAAATAAAATAAGGCATAGAAGAGAATGGAATAGAAGAGAATGGAAGAGAGTAGAAGTATATAACATATAATATATAATATATAATGAAGATTATCTCTGTCTTATACCCCCATTATACCAAACACGTTTTTACTTGAATTATAAGAAATTTGCAACACTCTGAAAATGACACGAAAATATACCTCACAACTGTTTAGACTTTTTTTATTTATGTTTTTTTAAAATTTTTTTTAATCTCAGTCATCTGTTTAGATATTCTATTATCAATCTCAATCATTTATTTATTTATTTTTAATCCAATTATTTATTTTCGTATCATTCAATTCTACGTAGTATTGAAGAAATTTTTCACAATTTCTATCAGTTTTGCAAATGTTTAAAAAAGTCGTTTTTTTTTATTTTACAATTTCCAAATATTTAATTATAAAAAGAAAAAAAAATATACTTCTACATATCAATAAAATGCAAAACTGCTTTCAAAATAGTTTTTAACATATTTCTTAATGCCTACAGAAAAAATTTCGCGAAATCACAAAAATCGCACTTTTCCGCAATAAAAATGTGGACCAACATTCGTGGTTTTTAATCACAAAATTATTTTTGTGCATTTTCGCATGTGAACAATGATTGGTAGGGTTTTCAAGGTAGGAAACAACATTGATGATATGCACATGAAAGTTTTGGTTTGAGCTCCAAACAAGCCAATGTTAAATGGCAACTGCCGAGTGTGGTTTAAGTTCCAACCTGCCGAACCTTTTTTCTCTTTCCGTTTTCTGATTAGTGCTATACAATGAAGTTTCAGTTTTGAACTCCTAATTTCCATGGCAATACAATACAACATAACAGTGTCATGGAACACTTCTAAACGATCAATCTCGTATTCGAGGTAGCTTCCGGGAGCGGACAAAGTTCCGTAGACCTCTGGCTGAAAAAAAAGAAACAGCTCTCGTACCTCGTCATGCTCCAAACACCGCGTTTTCCTTCGAGTTGATTTGATTTCTGTACCACACATCACACATGCATCACAATATGGCTGCCAGCCCAACAGTCTCTCCATCGTCCACTCTGGTTTCTTTGGTGTTGGCCGTGCTGCGAGGCCTCGCTGAAATTATGATTGCAGCAGGTTGGTAAAAATATACCCGGTTGACTAGCTATTGCATAATTATAAAGTTTTTTGAATGAAAATTTATCTTCGAATAGGAAAGCAAAAGATCAAGTTGAACCTCAACCTAAATATGAAATGCAGAAAATCTGGGAAAAGAAACAGAATGCATGAGATGATGGTGAAGTCAGTTAAGCGGGCTTACTTGATACATTCGTTATGACATTGACGCTTTTCTGAACAGCAAGCGCCTTTAACTTGTTTCCAGTAGCTAAGACAAGCAAGCTTTTCATATGTTGCTTTTGTTCTTTGGGACTGGATGTCTTCGTCAAAGCTTCTTCAAACGCAAGCAAATCATGTTGTTTGATACAAGGGAGCGAGAGCAGAATCTGGGCAACCCAATAAGAACGACAATTAAGTTTCTTATGGTAATCAGTAATTAGAGTATAATCACTACCAGCATAACCCAAAATATTAGATAGCACAAGGTATCGTAACTAACCTGCCTAGGAGTTGGATCTCTATCGCAAAGATGTATGTATATATCACGACAGTGACCAATCAAATCGGCACTGATGAAAGCATTTGACTCAAGGGCTAAACCTTGGATAATTGCAGAAAATAGATCCTTAGAAACAAATTGTAGGAGCTCCACACTATTTGTCGATACCGCTAAACCAATCAAAGAAGAACAGAAGGAAGAAACTTTTGTCATGGCTTCACCATCTGTCCATGTAAAAGCTTCTAAACATATCTGCAGCGCTGGAAGGGCAATGCCTTTGTGCTTCAAAAGGAAACTGTAAACGAAGAACACTATGAGACCAGAGAACTTAGGGAAAAAATAAAATTCACAAAGTTATACAACTACTACAGTACAGATTAACAGAAAAGAACTTAAGAAACCTAGATAAGAAACTATGTCAATCAAACATACCCAACCATGGAGCTTGATGCGAATGCATCCAATTCTTTGAGGGAAGATACGTCAACACGATGAACATGCCCAGAGTGCTCCAAGGAAGGAAGCCCAGTATTTAGCTGCGGCGAAGCTATAACAGAGAGGAGTGAACAAATCTCCCGTGTTAGATCCCTAAGTAGCTTTTCTTCCATTACTTCCACTTTTAAGTCCGACCCAGCTAGTATGGCATGGGCATCTGGGACCTTTGCTCTCCCTTCATGTAGAAGACCGGACCATGAGCAACTGAGAGCCTGTTGGCAGTGTTGAAATAATGGGAGCAAGAGCTTTTCCAACCATGCCTCCCACAAATCCACAGGACAAAATTTAACCAAAGGAATCAAAACTGAATGAACAAGCAGCCGGATATGCCTGAATTCCATTGAATGTATATTCTCCACTAGAGCTAGAGCAACAGATTGACTATCCAGACATTTGTAAAATGAGTCCCCAATAGTGGTTGCCAGGCCCAATACATTGTACCTACAAATATAAAAAATATCTTAATCATTAAACGAAAGAAACCTACAAAAAAGATGCATTTCAAAGAAAAAGTTTCAAACCAACTCAAATATAGGAATACATACCCACTGTCTCTGATACCTTTCAACCAATTTCGTATGTCTGATTCATTTGACTCCACATATCCTTCCTTACTTGTGCTGATATGGGATCCATTGGCGAAGGCTATGGTACCCTTTAGCAATTTAGGGTTTCCTTCACCAAGAAGACTGAATTTCTCAACATCACTCATGGTCATTGCAGCTTTAATCTCTCCAGGTAATATTTGGAATACAGATGGAGACCAAAGGGAATGTAAGACACGAAACAGCTGCAGATCAACAACATGCACCAATTATTGCCTTGTTGTAGTGAATAAGTTTCACAAGAAAATGGTCGAGTACGTACAACATTTAAAATAAGTGTGAATTGGGATTTAGGAATTTTAACACAACTAGTTTTCAGGAGCAGCATGCTTACTTTTGGAAGAGGTGGCAGCATCCATGATAGATGAGAAGCCATTGGGTGCAAGGGCATAGAACTTTCTGTTGAATTGTGTTGTAGATTTGACTGGGCTTTTCTGGTTCCACTTCTCTTAAGTGCCTTCTCAAAGAATGTGATAGTGTGGAAAACTGACCACATAACTGGGGTCTCGGAGCACAAGCGAACAAGACCAAGTGGTTCAGATAGATAATTATTTTGCCACTCAATCTGTGTCCATTGCTGGCTTAAAGGTTCTAGTAACCAGGCCAGAACTTCTTGCTGCTGCTGAATTCTGTACAAAGTTTACAAATGTTCAAGAGTAGAACCATCTGACAATACAAATACATGGTCAATTCATGCAAAAGAAGCATTACCCAGCAGCAGAAGCCATGACAAGAAACGCTTCACCTAAGAGATTGTGTTCACCACGAAGTAAAGAACCTTCTCTTTTCATATACGCCATGGTGTCGGCTATACCCTACATAAAATACCACATGAAAAAGTCAATAAACAGAATGTTATTTTCGAAATCTAAAAGCATGCGTTCTCTTCAGTGGGGCATGCACTTGTTGACTGAACTCTTTTGTTTTCCCTCATAGTATTTACAGATCACAACTTTAATTGGGGGAGCATTTAAAAATCTCATTTCATTGTTACCAGTAATTTGTCAAATGGCAGAACCCCTATAATTCACAATGATATACATTATTCTTATAGGAAGCAAGACTACATGCCAATGATGTGGATATGACATATATGCAGATCTGTCAATTCTTGCAACAGTTGGGTTGATGTAGCCAACGTATGCTATTCAAAATATTGGAGATTCTACGGCTGTAATTGCTAATAAAAATTACTCTTGAGTAATTTAATTTAATTCTACGTCTTTCATACCAGTGGCATATACTATATGCGTGAATGTTGTGTATACACAAGACACACCAGAAAATTCAAGGATGTATCAAAGAAACAAGAGTCACCTTCATGTGAGGCAGAACACTTGTGTCAGCAGTTTTGGCGATACGAATAAACGATGTACAGATTTGCAGCCTTGCATACCGTGCACTACTTGTAGATGGATCCTGCTGAATAATAATATGAATTCAAAGATTCTCTAAAATACAATGAATAACAAGACGAAATTAAATAATTGAAATCGACCTTAACAACAAAAGGGAGCGAATTTAGGAGCTCAAATAATTTATTAATGACACTGCCCACGGCATCCGGAAAATACTTCAAAAATGAACCCATTGCATCCAAGTAGTGCCCAAGTACTTCCACAAGAGCTGGCTCAGTCCATTTCAAAGAAAGAAGTTGCTGAAGCAAACCTTCAAGTCAAGAAACAAGTCATGATAAGAAACTCAGATACAAAAATTCCTAAGCTCATATAAAGAAGTGTTTAAAACAAACCTTCAAATATTCTGCATAGTCCAAGTTGAACTTCAGAATGACCCCCGGCAATTTCATTTGATCCATCGAAAATAGTGCTTACAACATTTTCTAAAGCCAACTGCATGCTTTCCATCACAGCTAAGTCCTGAAATTAGACAGAGGATGGAGATTTATAAGAACCATCACCGCAAGGCTTGCAAGCAATACTGGAATGCTAGAAACTCAAAAGATAGAAAATTGAATTCTGAAAGTGATTGTAACCAAACCTGAGCAGGCATTGGAGAAAGCAAGAGGCTTTTGATGATTGTATCAATTCTTTCAGAAACTTTAGAACCGGCTATAAGAGGCTTGTATAAGGCAACTAACTTGATCAGTTCTAACTGCATTAAAAGCATTCATCAGGGAAAGAAACATTTGAAAAATGCAGGCCAAGGAAAGTCAGGTGAACTATTTTCAAGAGTTCTTCTAGTGTAAACCAGAACAAAGAGAAATTTCTTATATGATGCAAGACGGCAATAATGGTCAACATGAAATGAAATGAGCTAGATTTCAAGGTTACTTTAATGGATCCTCTAATCTGAATGGCAATTACAAACAAAGTCAAGGAATGCACCCATCCATGTATCTGTACATGGAGTTAATTATTTAACAGAATCCTATTCCAGAGAACCTATACATGTCGTACAAAATTTTATGCTTACTGAACTGAAGAAGCATGAGCCAATATGCAGAAACAAAAATATCTAAGTTCCATGAACTACTTACCAACTTTGAACGATACTGGCCAAAAGTCCCCTTGTCCTCAACATCATCACTCCATAATTCCAACTGCCCCAAAGAAAATGTTGTTCCGTGAATTACTTTTTCTCTCTTGAGCATGTGTTGGAAAGATACATCCAGAATTGCACTACATATTTCATCATTCAAAAAACTTAAGACTTTTCTCTTTTCAAAATCGACCGGATCAGAACCATCTCCAGCTGAGTGAGCAACAGCCTTTGGCTTTGACATCAAGTCTCTCATTAGCGCCTAAACACACACATAAACATGAAGGACGATTAAACATGGTATGTAGCGTATGACATAGTCTCAGTTACTGGTACATTACAGCAAAAATTGGGAGATTATCTTCATACCAGCCAAAAGTTGAGAGATTGAAAATGAAGAGCTAGCTTAAAATGTTGGAAAAACCCCAGCATCTGATAATAAAAAAGAATAAATTTAGTAATATTCTATTTCAATAACCAATCACTTGTTGACAGAAACAAATGAACAAGCAGCAAAGAGTTGCATATTGCCCAATGTTCTAGTTACCTGTTGTACATAAAGTGGTAGCACAATGCTATCGCCAGCAATACATTGCAAGTTTGTGGAACCCAAAGACACCATACTTTCACATATATATTCCACAAACTCAATATTGCTTTCATCAATTACCCCAGTACCGGAGCTAGATATGTACAAAAATTCTTTGGAGACATTCATTAATATTTGAAAGATATTACTGATTGCAGAATCAAATTCGGGAGCAGAGGTATCATCAATAGGTCTCTTCCTGCATGACATAAATCAGGATAACACAACTGTTACGGAAATGTCTTAAGAAGTGGAAAACACATAATTTATAAACAATTGACAATACTATATTTCGTACCTTTGGGAAACAAGTTTGAAAAACTCACAAGCATGAAGACGAAAGTCAGGTGAAGAAAGTAAGAAACCACACCTGTACAGAGAGAGAGAGAGAGAGAGAGAGAGAGAGAGAGAGGAGATAAGAAAGAGACACTTGCCAACAGCTTCAAATCAGAATCCACCAAAACTTCAAAGTAGGATACCATACCCATGAATTATACCAGATTTAGCAAGATCAGGCAATGGAGCCCATTCAGAATATGCATTAACAGCATTCAAAGTAGCTGTTACTGTCGCAGCATGTTGTTTTGCAAGGTCAAATTGTTGTTTTCCTGCTTCACTCAATGCAGCTCCAAAGTGCCTCTCTAGTAACTGCACATTTTAATTCATTAGGAGAACTCCATTGTATGCAACTTCTTCTATTAAAATTAAGGAGCCAGACATACAGTGTATAATAAAGGCAAAATTTCAGGTAAAGATTGGGTCAGCCCACGCAGCAAAAGCCTTCTCCGATCTCCTGTATTAACCATTAAGAATAAGAATAAGGTATGCAGCAATCTAAATCCAGAGAACAAGCATCACATGCATACACACACACAATTCACAGGCAAGAGGAAAGAGTGCACAAGACACATTTCTGAATAAACCTTCCAAGTCTTCATTGTGAACAGTAATATCTTCAGGAAGCCACCTTAGCATCATGGAGACCAACTCAGCCTAATATCAATGAGGAGTAGAAAGTAAGGTGATAACCTAAACATGTTTTAAATGAAAGAGAGTGAACAAGGAGGAAAAATATTTACTTGAATAGGACCCTTGGAGGATAATGAAACCAAAGTTGGAAACAATTCTTGCCATAGATTTAGTCCTTCTCTTCTAACCATCTGCAACAGATTAAAACAGGTGAGTATTACAATGGAAAACTAACCATTGGCAGTTTGAATAGAGTCAAAAGAACTGCTGTGTAAACCTCAGCAGTAAGGGCTGCTGTCTGACTTTTTAAAGCCCACTCCTCACTAGGACTTGCAATATCAGACATTAAATCGACTGTGATATTTGCAAAGTTTCTACGCTCTGTAGGGCTTAGTTCTTCCCACCGCAATCGGACCAAATGCTGCACAAAAATATGCAATTCTTGTTACACTACTAATACCACAGAACTTTACATGGTTATATAACTAGATGCTAAATGTTTCAGACAGAACTAGAAAGCGCAATCATACAGGGAGACAGAAACCTATTTTGGAAATCGTAACAACAAGTTTACATCAATCAGGGTTTTGGCATTTTCTACAGAAATTGAGAACTATCAGGAAACTGCTTTTACATCTCAGATTCTAAAGCTTCAACCTTTTCTTTTCTAGAAACTTTGTGCCCTTTGAACACTATGTTTGTACCCTGCCCTTCTTCCTTTATTATGATCCCAATAAGGTGGGGGGAGCAAAACTTAAAATATGACATCAAGGGCAAAATAATTTACATTGCCAGGAGCATTGGATGTTAAGGGAAACCAGTCCCACGACCTTTTGATCATAGATCGTATGACCAAATCATCTCCAACAGTCCAACTAGACCACTTAAATAGTAAAAAAAAATATGATTTCACCTCATTACATTATTGAAGAAAACAAAAGAATAATTGACGCGGTTATGTTTTAGTTCCTAATAAAAACTGCATTTTCAAATTTGAAATTTGAACTCCCGACAATGGCCTTTGGTTCAAACAAAAATACTAACATAGTTACAAATCAATAGAAATCTGTATAAAGAACATTCCTTATGATCATATACCTGTAACATCTTAAATGCATGCAACCGAATTTCGGAAGACCAATCCTTCTTCACTAGAAGAAACGCAGCGTTTGCCAAAATCCGCACATCTCCGGTCTTAATCTGCACAAATTGAACAGAAGGAATAATCAACAATGGAAGATGAGACAGCTGCTTAAACCAGGTAACAGATTGCATAACACCATAGCCTTTCAACACTTCAAAATACCAATTAACATACTGAAACTCCACCCGAAAACAACGAAATCATCCTATAAACTCTTTCAAGTTGAAATTTTAAGAATGCGATAAAAGAATTTACATTTCATTTCATACTATTCATCAGAAACCCTTTTAACAAAAGCAACCAAATTACAAATTTCTAGAGAGAGAAAGACGGGTTATAGTTCTAATAAAGCACAGGTAAAGTTTCTAGTCAGAGAACAGAAAGAAAGAGTACCGATTCGAGGAAAGCAACGGCTGCTTTGCGGGCGTCGGGAGTGGAGCTCCAGTCGAGAGCTACGGCAATGGCTTGGGCGACCCTGCTAGCCGCTGTGTTGCTGTTGCTGCTCTCTTCCATTGCTTTTGCCTTCTGATTTTTATGGTATTAGCCCCCAAGAGTTTTTCTTGGTTTCTGTAGAGAGAGAGAGTAAGATGACGATCGTGGATTTTTCTGCAACCGAAAGAAAGAACCCACTGTGTGTGTGGAGGAGAGAGAGAGAAAGAGAGAGAGAGGGAGGAGAGAGAGAGCTATGGAAGTTTTACTGGCGGTTTTAGGGAGTGCTCAGTGCTGTGTTTAGTGGGGGTTTTAATTTAATTTAATGACTCTTTTTTGTGTAGTTTTTTTTTTTTTTTTTCCCTTCTTTGCTAACCAATTTCAATTAAATTTTTTATTTTAATCTGCTTGTAATTGCGGGTTAAGTCAGTTGGGAAACCGTTAAATTTTCTGCTCGCCGGCATTTAAGTATGTATCTCGTGTCCGCAATGAATGCATTCGGGTTGAGTTAGGTTAGATAGGTTAAGCTAGTTTGTATGTCCCGTTGAATTAATTTTAAACTAGTTTTTATTTTTGTAAATTAGAGTAATTTAGAATGTGTGGATTAAAAAATTTGGGTTTTGAGGTACTGCATTGTGTTCATTTATTTTACATTTTAGGATTGGGGATTTTTAAGATGTGTAATTTATTCAAAATAAAACGCGTTTGTTGGGAAGATACTAATTTTCAAATATGAGAAAAATAAATTAAAAGCATGAAAATAGAATATAATAAAATATTTGCCAAATGTGATACCATGATTGGTCCAATACCTTATACCATTTCTCTTTATATTTAATAAATAAAAGGAAAATATTTTGGGTCAGCATTCTTTTGAATTTTTTGGGCAAAGAATTTGTTAGTTTTTTTATTTCTACTTTTGCCTTTCTGTGGTTGCTTTAATGAAAGGTTCATCTCAGAGTTGTAATTTCAAATTTCGTCCAAATTTTTTAGTCAATTCTTAGGTTCGATAAAGTCCAACCATAAGGGCTGATTTGGTATCGTTGTGCTTTAAAAAAAAAAGAAACTATTTCTGCTGTAGTGTGAGAGTAAACTCATTTTTGTTGCTTCACGTTTTCAGTTTTTTTTTTCACCTAAAACTGTAAAAACACGTTATTAAGTGTTTACCAAACACTTTTTTTTAGCTCAGTTTTTTTTTTATACCCACTTTTTATAAAAACACCTCAGTACCAAACCAGCCCGTAGTCCAGTGAAAAAGTGCAAACAACGGCTCTTTAAAAAACAGAACAAGAAGTCCTGGGTTCGGTGTTTCGTAAGCTATGAAGCGGTGGATTCCCAATTTGTCTCATCCGGGCCTGAAAGAGATGGATGACCGTGGTTCGCCACCAGTTGTCCTCTTTTTAAGAAAGAAAAATGGATAAATGTTGAGTCCACATGGGTGTGTATACTCAAATAAATAACCGACATCATTTGATGAACAAAACTTGACGAAGACTTTGGCGTATATAACGCAACTCTTTACTAAATCATTTCACTAAGCATAAGTTTCCAACACCACAAACTTGGAAAAAAAGAATCAAAAGATGAAGATGTACATAACAGAGGCAATTTCTCTCACCAATCTCACCAACAAATTGAAAAAAGAACAAACAAAACAAAAATTCCATGTCTTGTAAGTATTGGGGCCAAAAAAATAAAAAAAAAAAAAATTAAAAGAAAGTATTAACCCCTGCATTTCTGATGGAAAAATACACTGCTAGAAGCTGGGGATGATAAATTCACTTTTCCAGAAACTCTCTGTAACTATGCTCCCTCGTATGAACTCGGTTTCAAGCCGCACTTCTCTTTCCCTTAACACGAGCATTGTCATGTTTCTCTCTAAGGTTTCCTGTATAGGATTTTGAAGTTTCTCGCCCATCGTGTCCAGTATGCTTCTTCCGTCTTGGACCACCGGCAGAAGCAGGTTCGACCAACGGACCTGACCAAGCCTGTAGTGATTCTTTAGGATAACTGAATGAGGTTGTACTGAAAGGGACATCAGGAGGAACGAGGGCAGGATCAAAGTGATGTGAAGATCCCAAAGGGTAGCCAACTGCTCCATCCTGATGCGGTGGAGGAAACTTTTCGCTTTTGCTCTTTGCATTTGCATGCGTAATTAGGCGTCTTCTCTGTTTCAGAAGAAAACTGAGGTGTTAACATACTTATAAATCGAAACCTGAATCATATAACTAATGCCAGAGTCGGCCAAATGGTCATGTCATGTGTAAGAATATAGACACCAAGTGCATTAAATCGAAACTCATTTACATATGGCAAACCAAACAGGTTAATCTCATCGGCATCTTAGCAGTAATCTAGAAGCATTTGCATGTTCTTGACTAGCGAAAGAAGGATGTTTATGCAAATGGAAGGGTCAAAGTTAAAAGATGACACAATAATTGATAGAGGCAACTTATTGGACATACATCAATATTGGACTGAAGCTCCGCATTGGCTTCTGGAGCCGGCATACCACCCCTAGGAGCCCGTTCCCGTGTGCGTGTTTTCTTTGGACCATCAGCCTGGGATCTACCAGCAGCTCGTAGTCTGCACAACCACCAAAAATTGTGCTATTCAGACTTCACACATTATAAAGATAAGTGTGTTTATAAAATTAATTTCGATTATGGTGGTTGAGTATCTATCAAACATTGCCTATTTCAGAAATGTCTTCAAGACAAGTAATATACCAAAATAAGTATTTTGCCAAAATGGTATATACTAAGACAAACAACAGTAACAAATTGGCTACAAATGTTTCGAGACAGCAGAAATGCATGTTTGCGCTCGAGGGCTAACATGACAGAAAGAATCTGTGCGAGAGAGTGAGAGATGTCTCAGGGAAAGTTTACATAGAAAACCAGAAAATGAGTAACTTTAGACAAAAGAGGTGTCTTATTGACCTATTTTTACTCTATCCTCAAAGGTCAAGGCTCTGACAACATGCATGATTTATGCTAAATAAGTAGTCATTAACAGCAAGATATCAGAAGGTGAAAGAACAAAAAGTCAACAAGATCCATACCTACGAGCTTCATCGTCCCGGCGTTTGGCGTCTATTTCTTTGGTTGGGGGATACTTTGGGAGGCTAGAAGGTTCACAAGCATAAGGCTCTGACAGGAAAAACTGCAAATGAGGAAAGAAAGAGCAAACAGAGTATGTAAGCACATTTATCGAAGGAATCATAATAGCTGCAAATAACCATCAATTAGCGCGCACATGATTTTCATTGTTGCAGGCATGGATCAACATATGGATCCAATTAGCATAACTATAATCTAAACTCTAAAGCGATGGTTAGGGACCCCACTATGAGATGTGACTTGGGCCCCAATTCTAGGCAGGTAAGTGGGCGACAGTCTAAGGAGCGCTTAGTCTCATTAACCATTCCCGACTGCAAAATATAAAATCAAAAGAAGAGATGCAGAAAGTAATTATCAGTGTTGAATCTAAATCCGACAAGTCTACTGTCAAGAAACCAAGATGTGTTCTGGTTGATTAAGCCGGTAGAGAGAACTAGAGTACATAGAAAGCAGCCATACAGTATCAAGAACCTGAAATTAGAAAACAATATCATAGTATAAGAACTCACCACACTACTCAATGCAGCTGTGGCTGTCTGACGTTCTGCTGGATCAATTGCAAGAAGAGTTTCGATAAGGGGAAATGAAGATGGGGGAAAATCTTTGAATGCTTCTCTTATGCATCTTCTGTAAGGCTCCCGAGGCCTAAATAGCGTTGCATTGGGCAACTTTGCTTTCCTCCAGTATTCATCTGAAGGTGAACCACATAGTTTGTATATCTTATGTAGTTGCTCCACCTACGTGAGCAGCAAAGATGTGAGATATGCTCTACAGTTATGTCAGAAGTTTAGTCAGTGAGAAACCCTAAAAATGTTATCATCTCAGCATTTTAAAACTTACAAACAATGAAAACTGGATAAGGTTGTAGCTTCAAACATCTATTTTAACCAACTGAACACAAGAAACTCAGTCTTATGAAGGTCAACTAGCTAGATGTGAGCATTGACCATTCCAATGCAATAGCCATAAATTACCTGGCGATCTCTCCATTTTAAACATTAGTAGTTAAAAGTCTTCCCACAAATTTAGTTTTTACAAGCAAGGATAAAAGCAAATGCAAAAAGAGAGTCATCAAGTTACCTCGGTACGACCAGGCATGATAGGCTTCCCAGCTAGTAACTCCGCTAAAATGCAACCTGCACTCCAGAGGTCCACACCCACACCGTAATCAGTAGCCCCAAGAAGGAGCTCGGGAGGTCGATACCATAGAGTAACCACCCGACTAGTCATTGGATGCTTATGGTTTGGATCAAAAAAAGAAGCCAATCCAAAGTCAGCAATTTTAAGTACTCCTCCATTGTCAATCAAAAGATTTGATCCTTTAATGTCACGGTGAAGCACACCACGGTTGTGACAGTGCTCAAGTCCAGATAGAAGTTGATGCATGTAACATTTTACCTGAAATTTGAATTGTGAGATGCATCAAATTTCAAAAGATCAGAAAAGTACCATAAACCATTTATATAATTTTAAAAGTGGTAAATGGACTTCAAAGATTAGCGAAATACTGGCTAACCTGTGGTTCTGTAAATTTAATTTCGGGGCTTGCAGCAAGCCCAGCTAGATCATGCTCCATGTATTCCAACACCAGGTACAAACTACATGACATTCTTGACGTAACCAGACCCTCCAACTTTACAACATTGATATGATCCAATCTCCGCAAAATTAGAATTTCTCTAGCCATAAATCTCACACTCTCGGGCTCCAAATTGTCAAATCTAACTTTCTTTAGGGCAACAATTTTCCCCGTCAACATATCTTTAGCTTTGTACACATTACTATACGTTCCTGACCCAATCTAACATCAGGGAAAAGAAAATGAAAGAAATCAAAATCATGCACAAAAAGAATACATAAACCAAGAGCATAACATGATGATAAAAGTGATAGGCATTGTTCAATTAATTGCAATTTATGGCCGCCTCATTTGTAATAGGCATTCCCAAGAAGAAAACTTTGAAGAATGCATCTCAAATGATCCGACTTATCACATTGTTCGTAAAAACCATATTTGTCGCATCATTTTAGGAAAACAAGCAAAGAATCACAACATCAACTTTTTCATAAAAAAATTTAAAAAAAAAAAACTTTTCCATAAAAAGAAGAATGAAAACCTACCTTATCAATTTTCTCAAACGTGTCTGCTTTCCGTGGAATCCACCCATTGAGCGCCTCCCCACATGCCTCAGTGAGCCAGGGTGGCCAGCCGGCCGCCACTTGGGCGCCACGCGATTGCTTTGGTACATTACCTGACCTCGGGTTTGGCTTCGATCGCCTTCTCTCCCCCCTCGGAGGTTTCTCACCTCCATGGACATTCTCCTCCTTCTTGCCCTCTCCCCCACCAACATGAACCTCGGCGGTTTTACTATCTACCTTCGGCACCACAACAGCATCTACCTTCCCAGTAGACTCTACACTCAAATCCCTCCTCTCCCCCTTCGACTCGGAATTGACTCCCGAAGAAGCTTCTCTACTAATCACACAGCCCATTCTTGAATCTAAGCCTCATCCAACATGGTCAATGCAAAAAAGCTCTTCCTTTACAATTTAACCACTACAAAATCAACCAATTTGCAACAATTAAAAACTAACCTCCAAAAATCCACACATAAACACTCAACAATCAGTCCACAACTAAAAATCATCCAAAACAACCACCAAAGATCACATCTTTACACTAAACCCCATGTGATTAGCACAACCCAGTAATCAAAATCATCTAAACAACACAAAAACCAACAAAAGGGCAGCTAAGATTCACAATTTTGGAACTGGGTTTCTTCAAGATTCAGCAGGAAGTAACAAAAAAACCTGATCTGGGTATTGAGAAAGTGAGTGAAAGAAAGAGATTTTCCCGAGAAAGTGATAGACTTGTTCTAAAGAAAAAAAGTGAGACTGGAAAAAAGGAAATGGGATTTAGAGAGATAGAGAGAGAGAGAGAGAGAGCTAAAGAACTTACTGTGAATTGAGTTGAATCTGTGATTGGTATGATTGGTTAAGTGAGGTTTTTGTTTTGGAATGGAGTTTGGCGTCCTTTCTCGGTGGCTCGGACAAGACGACGAATAAAAGGAGCAGCACAGGCTCAAGCCTCAGCAGATCTCCCAAATTTTCGTCAAGTCAGAGCCGACAACTCTCTTTCTAATCTTCTCCCTCTATCCCTCTCTCTCTCTCTCTCTCCAAACAAACAAAGAAAGCAAGGAATCGATTTATATTACTAAATTTCTGGGCAAATGGAATTTGTTTTTTACTTTTTGTTTTTATTATATTATATTTTTATTTGATGAAATTTTATATATTAATATGGTGTGCGTTTAATTTTGAAAAAAAATTATAGTTTATACCTAGAATAATGCTAGTTTTGCCACTTTTTATAATATAATGGAAATGATTCAGATTGAGAAAGCTGTGAACTTTTGATTCACAAGTTCACACCATTGTTAACACAATCATCTTCTACCACCATCGCAGCCGCACCACTCTCGTCTCAACCATATCATCCTTACAACCACTACCACAATTATATCTATATTTGACATTTGATACTAGACATGTTTTTCATGTTTTTATTATCTAAAATCATTCATAGATTAAATTACCATACCCATTTTCAAATCACAATATGTCGCTTTCATTTAAAAAACAATTTTTCAAAAATTATTTTGCAAGATGTTACCGGACAAACCCTTACTTTCCTTAAAATCCATTAAGTTCTTCGAGATTGATTACTCTACCAAACAACTTTGAAGGAGGTCTCAGGATTCGAATTTTTTCATCATCGTTTTTAATCATTTTCGTGTAGACAAGAAGGTCAACATATTTCTTTTTCTTTAGCCAACACAGTATAAATGAGATTATTACGAAGTACTAATAATAAATCCTTTTTCGAAATTCTCAAATCTGCAATAATGCATATAACTCAATGCAAAATTCTCACTTTCACATGATAAAGCATAATAAAATTCTCAATTTCACATAAAAATGTGCAGGATGTGATATCCACGCACAATTTTTTACTTCTTTCACACCTTTTAATTTTACACCATCTGATCAGATAAATTAAAGAATATCAAATGATAGAAATTAACAAGGAGTGTGGAAGAAGTAAAAAATGATGTGTGGATAACATACCCCAAATGCGCATATTACACGCCTTTGTTAAGTTGCGGTTCCACACCTTGTAAAGTAAAAAAGTTAGGCCTTTTCATTCTTCTACAGCCAAAGACAAATTAAAATTGCAAATTGCGATTGCAGCAAGTTTCATTGACCAGTTTCATGCAACATGTTTGTCCATAAGAAATTAGAGGATACAGAACTGCAGAAGTAGCTTCAATTGACCACATTACTAGCAAATGAATCAAAACAACATGGACCAGATTTTATATATAGAAAAGCTGTGTCACTGATTGCCTAAAGTTGGAACAAAATTTGCCGGAGTTCGATACAACTTTTAAAAACTCATCAATCCTTGCTCTTCTTCTTCTTCTTTTTCTCTTTCTTCTCGCTTGGCACCTCCGTTTCTTCTTCTTCAGCATGCTTTCTTTTCCTCTTCTTCTTGTCTCCCGCGTCTTCATTTTCAACTGCAGCAACTACTTCGGCATCATCAGCTGAATGTTTCTTTTTCTTCTTCTTTTCCTTCTTTGCAGGCTCCTCAACTTCGGGTTCCACATTGCCATTTCCGTCAGGCATGTCCTCGTCATCAGCCTTCCTCTTCTTTTTCTTCTTCTCTTTCTTATCTTCAGCGACAGGAACCTCGGCAACTGGTTTCTCGGTCTTGGAAGGTGTCGTTTTCCCAAGAACCGAATCTGCTGCAGGATTATATGCCTGCAAAGAACGAAAAAGGGTAAATAATAATCGACTGACAAACTGAAATAAACACCCACAAGAAAAATATCAGACCTTGGCAGCAGTTATCAATCCTGCGGCTCCCTTCTTGCGATCCTTGTCATAGACTTCAATCTTTGGTTTGCCTTTAGCTGACCCAGCATGGTGACCTAATTCTCTGCCTTCAAGATTCCTTAACCGTGCTTCAAGCTGTGCAGATGTTTCTCTATAAGCAGGTGGCTTCAAAGTGTTAAAAAGAAATAATGAGAAGCAAGATATACCTTTTGATAATTTTCCACTCCCATTGAGTTATCTTGACCGTCTCCAAGAGCATCAACTCGAATTGCCAACGCAGCTTTACTAGCAAGTGACCGAGAAATTTTACCCTTCAGCTTTGGCGCTGCTTTACCAATCAAGGATGCATGGTAGATAAGCCCATATTTAGGTGTTGCATGCTTGGTCTTCAGTGCTCTGAAGAGGGCCTTTTCAGCTCCAAGAATCTGAACTGTGCTTCCAGGCTGCTTTGCAAGGTTCAACAAGCTACCACCATGGGAAATGAGGCGAGCACCGACGAGCTCTCCAACAAGAGCAGTCAAATTTGGTGCAATGGTGTTCATCCTATTTTTCAAATAGTCATATAGCTGAGCTCTGTACTCAGAGAGAGAAAGGACTTGGTCACAGAGCTCTTTGATGTTCATCAAATCAAGCTCGCTAACTTCTGTTCCCATGGATATCATTGCCGCATCCTTCAATTCAGTTTCAACCTCCTCTGGCAATATCTGTTATAATTGGACCAAGAACAATGAGATCCATTATCAGCATCACCATCTGTTGCCTTATATCAGATATAACAAGATTACCACCGTTAAATCTGTTATTATAACAGATATAATGGGTTCTCTACCAAGAAATAGTATGATGATAAAAGAAGGCACCCTTCGGCCATAAAGAGTATTCATCTACAGTAACTTGATCATAAAGAATACTCAATCATATATATATAAGGTCCATACAATGGAAACACATAAATCAACAAATCCTACCTCGGAGAAGTCAAGCTTTGCAGCATTAGAACGATAGCCCATCAGCTTCACTGCCTTCGCATAAAGGATGTTGTCCTGAACAATCTTAGCAAGCTCTGGAAAATGCCAACCATACCATTCTCGAACCCTCATTGCATATGTATTTAGCTCTTTATCAAGATCATCAAGCAAACCAATGGCTTGAATAACCATTGTATCAACCTGAAACACAGTAACTTATATTACGTTTACAATACATTGATGAACCACAATATAGTCCTGAAACATATATTCACAGTATAGCAAACCTATTGGACTTTCAGGCAGCTGTCCAGAAACATCTATTTACAGTATACAAAACTGACTGAACATCATTTCCGGCAACTTAGCTTTCATTTTACTGAATTCAGTATCAGTCCTCTACCAACACCAAGTAAGAAAAACCAACAAACTGATCATATCTTTTCTTCCTATTCTACGACATGTATGCGGTAGAGTAAAAACACACGGCAGGCAACAAAGAGAATCAGAACTAAATACACTCTCTTTCTGCCTTTTCTTTACTTTATTAGAAAGTGAAAGCAGGTAATGAAAGCACAGAGCCACATACATTACAAGTTTACAACGCACTGGTGGTACATATTTGAATGACCAAATCATATACTGATATTATGACAAAACAATGCACCGCCCAATACCATTACTCCATTCTGAAAAGATAAAAAAATGTATTCATAGCCACACACCTTATCAGCACTGAACTTGAGCTTGAATCGAGATAAGCTGTGAGATAAACCCAAGCTCATTGGTGCCAGATCTTGAACTTGTAGACCAGCTATGAGCTCAGTCAACTGAGCTCTTACACCTCTCATCAACTCCATCACAGCATTGTTGTGAACACAGTCTATTTTCTGCAAGAAATTAAATGCTCGACTTAAATAATATGTCCAATGTTTCACAACGGACCCAATGTTTCACAAAAATGTCCAACTTTCTCCATGGCAGAACAGTGGCATACCAGTTTTTCCTTAATGATGTTTCCAAGCTTAGAATCGGAAACAGCTAGCGTCTCACCACTGCAGTGCGCTTTCAAGAATTTGCGTAGTCCTTTGCTGGGTTTACTGTCAATCAACAGGGTTGCTGCTTCCAAAGCTTCTGATGTATTCTCAAACTTGGAGAAAGCTTTCAGTTTCACAACCTAAACCAACACATATACAGATTAAATATATAACTAACAAAATGCTCAAATCCAGCAGATAAACGAGAGAACTTATTTTAAACCACGAAGGAAACCAATCTGGAAGTAAAAACTGCACAGTGCCGATATCATGTGTAACAGCAATCAATAAGGATGAGCTTTCGATATAAATAAAATGCATATACATATTAAAAAGACAGACTGACAGATACCTGTCTAGCTTTATCTGCACTTGAAAAATCCTTCCATAAGTCCTGCAACACCAATTAATAGGAGAAAAGCAATCAGACCCAGCACTTAAAAACCGAAAGAAAAAAAAAGATAAACAGAAGAACCGATGTAAACCCGAACTCAAAAATTAGATTTCTTTTCACATTTTGTTATATTCTTCTGAAAAACCAGATAGAAAATACATATATAAACACAGTTTCAAGACCGCAGTTACCTCAACTTTGGAGAGCTTCCCTTCATCCAGCACTTTAAATAAGGCAAACCCCGCCGGAGTCTCGAACAAGACGAGCATTTTTCCTACTCCTCAAAACACACCTACACCAAGCACAATACAAACCAAAATCACCCGTCGGATCAATCATCGCATCTCCAGCCCAACATTTTTATTACAATCACACACCAACTCAAATAGCAGTGAAAAAAAAAACCCACAAAAATTCCTAGCAAATATACCCAAAATACAAACAATCTCAAATCTTTATGCAAAACCCACATCACTGATCAATTTTCAAACTTCAAAATTGATACTTTTCACAAGAACAAAACAAGCACCCACCAATATCTACATGCATATGTGTGTGTGTGTGTGTAGAGGGGGGGAGCGGGAGAGAGGGAGTAAAATAGTAATTTCATACCTTTCTCTGTGCTGAGCTGCGTCTGAAAGAAGGGGGAGGAAGTAGGAGAAGGAGGGAGCAGAGAAGCGAGGGTCTAGGGTTTAAAGGAGACGAATTTCTAGAGATATTTATATTGTGGTTATATAGGAGAGGGGATCCTCGCCGGTTCATTTTGTGAGGATCGGGATCTTTCAATCACATCCGTTCATCATACATCGTTCGATCAGTTTTCATCGAGTACTATTTATATTTAATTTTAAATAAAAAATATTACAATAATTTCTAACCGTATGATGTACGATGAATATGTATGATTGGAGGATTCCAGAATCCATGACGGCGAGGATCTCCTGGGTTACATAGGATGGAGGGAACACCCTTGTCGAGGACAGGGGTAATTTTGGGCTTTTACATATATACACTGGACATTTTCGTCTAAGAAGTTAAAAAGACTGCGGCGCCTCGTTACGCGGCAAGAATACAAGGCGGGTGCAGAACGGTTGGGTATAGATTCATAACACTTGATACATTAGGGTTTTCAGGGGGTTTTTCACCGGTGTTTTTTCTAGTTACAAATGTAGGACTCACTCTTTTAGGGGCTGAAATTGGATTGAAATTTTTGGGCCTTCCATTGAAAGAGGATCTTATAAGTTTTGAACGACGGCCCATGTGTGCTGTGGGTCCATGAACACACAACGTTTGTGAGTTCCCAGATTTAAATTGAACGGATTTACTGTTACTGTGATATCTCAAATACTAATAAGTATAATATCATGTGTGTATATTACCTTATTTTAGCGGCCTGATACACCACGATAGCGATAAAATTGTTCAATATAAGTCTCTTTTCTTTTTTCCAACGCACGCTCATGTTTGTGTCTTTGACTAGATGTCCACATACTTTGTTCGTCTAAACCCAAGAATTTCTCATTTGATGGAAATTTTGGGCTAAATATGGTTTTAAGTTTTTATTTTGTATACCATTCTATATCCACGTATTTCCCCTCTCTCTCATCTCTCACAAAAACAACATAGTTATCAAACAGGCTATATGATTTGAAACTTAGGAGGTCTCAATGTTCAAGGTTCAACTTTTAAGATACAAGCATAGCGTGAAGCGCATAAACAATTTTTAGTTTACTTACGAAGGTATTTCATTTAACACTTGGTAGGCTTCTTGTCATCAGCCAAACCATGTTGCACATATGTCGATAGATATTGACATTTGTTGAGCAATCTGATGAGTGTCATCAAGAGCATTTATCGAGTATTGTCGACACAACCTGTCAAGTGCTGCTAAGATATGTCTAGCAGATCTTACATCAAACACTTGATGCGCACAAAAAAACTTATACCATATTCTCGGAAGGTCCTAAAAAACCTTCACATGCTTGTTTTCCGGCCCCGGGTTGTCTTGGGACCACCCTTGTCCCAATGTAACCATTCATTAGCTTATGTAACCATTCATTAGCGTCGATGTGGGCGTGTGACGCATGACTGATCTGATGCTGCTTGTTCTTGCATTTGCAGTGAACATTTGTATTACTTAATTCAACAAAAACAAACATATTAATATATGCAACAACGTTCCCTTTCGATTATATAAAGCTAATTGTCTTACAACTTCTGCCTGCCAGTATATATATCTCATTCATATTTATGAAAAATCAGAATCAATGTCTCAACCTGATTAAGCTCAAAGAACAGTATGAAACTTACACATGGAGAATTCCGAAACCGAAAAAACGACTCATTTATTCAAATTACTTTGCAGAAGCATCAATGGCTTCCGCGCCTCATAAACTGCTGTGGTTCCTCACAAGATAAACTAATCACATCTATTAGAACTTCTGTATTATGTATGTTTGGAATTTTGGATAAAAAATGAAGATTACCAAGCTCTCAACTTTCTTTTGGCACGTCGTCTTGATTAGTATCCTTCTTCTCCATCTCCGGTAACACTCTCTCCCGGCTGGAACTTGACATTTTTCTTGCTGGTGGGGCTGAACAAACTGGTACAACTGATCTAATTCGAACAGCTGGTGCCATGAAGCTAGGTCGTAGTCCTCCCAGTTGCATTCTTTCAGGCAATTGCGCGGCTGAAGATGAGGGGATCCCGGTTCTCATTCTTGGCGGAGCAGGATTCCTGCTTGGAAAATTTTGTGGTCTAGACCCCGGAGAAGAAGAGGGCCTTACAGTTCTGATTATTACAGGTTCTGCAGCAGATGGCGGCCTTAGACTTCTAGCACTACTTACTCTTGGTGGATTTTGGGGCCTCAAATTGGGCCTACAAGATTCGAAACCACGAGGATTTTGTAACCTTAAGTCCACTGGCCTAAAACTAGAATCCACGATTCTAGGATGAGCATGTCCGGATTGCCCAGTTGGGTTGTTGCATTCCAGCTGAAGGTTTCCAATTTTGCTTTCTAACTCTCCTAGGTTCTGTTTCTCATGCTGAACTTGTTCCTGGACTCTTACTTCAGCGCCGCTGCTTGCGGGACTAAAGGGATCTGAAACTATAGAAGGAGAGTACCTGGGTGATTCTTCTGGCTTTTCTTCCTGTATCTCTTGAATAGTCACAGTGGACTTGCCCCTGATCGGCGGGTTAGGAACCAAATGGTTTGAGAAGCAAAATGAAGGGCCTGTGGTAGCAATTGTAATTCTGGGTCCCGCAGAGGTCGACTCTTGCTCTCTTGCTGGAAAGTATAGACAGTTATCTGGGCGAAGCACAGATTGCATAAATGGAAATATCTGAGGAACAGATGGAGAAACTGGTAAAATAGGAAGCGCCAACAGGCGATTTTGTTGCTGTATTAGTTGCTCTTCCCGCCACAATCCGTACATTCCTATTTCAGGGGAATAATTAGAATAACCCCAGTTATGGAATTGCATAGGATATAAGCTTGGTGTTGGCAGGGTAGATTTCTGGAAGATGGGAATGTATGTTTGCTGTCCATGTCGGCAATCATTTTGAGTATTAATAGACTCAGACGGCCGCAAACTTCCAAGAATACGAGCAATAATGACTTGTTCCTGTTCTTCATTGCCTCTAGGCTCCACCGAGGAAGAAGACGAGCCACGTTGAGCCACTGCATGGATAACATAACAATTAGATATATAGGCCTTCAATGGGATACATATTTGGGAAATTTCATTGATTGAATTGTTAAGCAGCCAAAAGAACGCAATACTGCATGCAATCTTTCAAGGCAAACCACAAAATGCTTGTTTGCTAGCGTGCAATTAGAAGAAAGAGAGAGAAAAAAAGAAAGATAACAGGAAAATGCATACATCTTTTCAGGGCTGCCCAAGCAGCAGTTGCAGCATTTTTCTGAGCTTGTTTCTTTGTCCTAGCCGGTTGCCCCGTAAAGCTCATTCCTGCTAGCTCAACTGTACATGAGAACACAGGCACATGGCCAGGTCCAGATCGAACAGTTGTATAAACAGGAAGGTTCAATCCAGCTCTGTGAGCAGTCTCCTGAAGCAAGTTCTTGTAAACCCCCGTTTCATCCTGTGTAGCACAATGCACAATATAATTATTCAACAACTATTTCCTGTGGCAGTTTGCATCAAGTTAGGGGATGGAACAAGGAAAATTCTGGACAGTAATAGTAAACAATATATCAAGAAGGTAACAAAGAGACATTCCATTTAAAATGCTAGTTAGTTTTAACCAGTTTTCTCATCTTTTCCTTCCTGGTTTTCTGTTAAACTAAACTCTTCGACACCTTAATCGATTTGTCACCAATAAACTCCCGCTAATGCAAGGTCAAGGGATGATTCAACTTCAACATGCACAACCATACCCTTCTTTTGGGAAAAAAAGAAGACAGTAAAGTCGTGGAACAGTTGTCCCTTAAAGAGTTCAATGGTACGATTTTAATTGTCTTTGGGGGTGGAGGAATCTGCACTCGTTGACTATTGGATCAAACATATAAAATACAATGGACAAGTGGTTATGAGTATTAAATAATTAATCGTTACTCCAACAAACAAAAAAGAATCACGACATATCTACCTGAAACTAACAAATTTTGAGCACATAAAGAAACTGTTGTCACCAAACTAAAAGAAGTACTACAATTTTGCTACTAACCAATACTCTTGCAGCTAGTGCTCTGGAAGGGCCTCTTTTTGCAAGTGTGTTCAATGCTACTTCCGCTGCAGCATGCTCGGCCTGTCTAAGAGTAGGACAGAATGTAGGACTTTCAAAAGTATCTCCATTGAAGTTGACAGTTGCTTTGAATCGAGGAGCATGATCTGGTCCTTCCCGAATGCATGAATAAGATGGCAAATTGAAGCAACTTCTCTGCGCCAACTCTTGCAATTGGTTCTTATACATACCTGTGTATACATGTAACATTTTATGTAACAATTACAAACGTGTTCTGATTTCAACGATTGAGAGAAAGAGCTTTCAAGTTTCAAAACGATTTGCAAATATATCCACACTGTAACTATAAAAAAATTGCCCAGATACCAGGAAAAGCAAGCCATATTGACACGTCCCAACCCCGATATCCCCACATACCAGGGTAGGCACATGTTGGCCAACACCCGAGGGTGATGAAGCCATTAAAAACATGCATACAAATAAAAGATATGCATGTTTTTAATGGCTTCGTCACCCTCGGGTGTTGGCCAGCACGTGCCTACCCTAGTATGTGGGGATATCGGGGTTGGGGCGTGTCACATACCCAAAAACAAAAACATCCCAATTCAAGTCTTTTTAGAACCATACTCCATAGCCGTAGTTTGTGAATTTATTTCTTTCAAGCAAAGGATTAGCGCTGTAACCTCGCGGCACAGCAAGACCATGGAAAAACGCAAAATTACTAACAACACACGCCTTTCACGCAAACTCAAGCCAAATAGGCAGTTGTTTGTGGGTATTCGTAGCGAGAGCAGCGTCTAAAGAACTCGTCCTGATTCTCTATAAGTTTCCTCTTTCCAAACACTCTAAGAAATCAATTCTGAAATTCCATTTTCGGCTTGCATTTTGCATCTTCTAAATACAAAATGAACCAAGCAGCTAACTACTTTCCATTTTTCATTGATCGTCAAATTAATGGAAATTCTCAATTTTTACTACAAAAATAACTTAAAAGTATCCAAAGAAACCATTTTTTTCCACAAAAATTAATAGTTCTTTGCCTTCTAAAGCATTCTCAGCAGAAAAGTATCTCCAAATCACGATTTTTTTTTTCTTTCTTCCATTTTTTTTCCCAAATTTTCTCAACAACCAAACGGAGCTAACCCAACAGCAATATCCAAATCCATATCAAACTCAGACCCAATTGTACCCAAATAATCAGAAAATAATCTCAAGAACACCAATTGAAAATCAAATGAGCTCAAGAACAAACAACAACCAGCAAATCCAAATATATCAAAACAAATGCGAAAACAAACTGATCCGGGTAAGAGCCAAAAGAGAGAGAATCCCACTCACCTTCGCGGCCGAATCCAATTTTCCCGAGAAAGTGACGGAAGAAAAAGGGCGGAACACAAAGCGAGATACAATACAAATACAACAGTGGCAGTAAAGTGCGGGGCTTTTGTTTTGGAAATTTATTTTATTTTTCAAGCCGTGCTGTCATTTTCTCTCTCTACTTTCTCACTCATCATCTGCTGATGGAAGGATCTGCAGAGGCCCTGTAGAGAGAGAGAGAGAGAGAGAGAGAAAGAGCAGTGGCACTTCTACAGTTTTGAGCTGTCTTTTTCATACGTCGGAGAAGGACCACTAATAAGCGTCGCCGTTTTGTTAGTTACTGTGCCTACTGCCAACTTCGAAAAGCAATATTTCGGTGTAACCGACACGTGTTACAATCTTTATTATTATTTTAAAATTTTATTCAAATTATAACTCGTGTCCGTATAATTAGACTTGGCAAATGGGTGTTGTTTATCGGATTTGTATCATTTTCGTGTAATAGCATTATCTTAATAGATTGTGTTGTGTAAAATTTTTTTAACAGGTGATCCAATAATGACCTGATTTGTTAATGAGTTGACCTAAAACCTGTTATTTTTCGTGTTGTTTTGTGTCGGATTATCGAGTCATGTAAGAAATTGTCATATCTAATGTCTAGACTTGACAAGCGAGTCGTGTTCATGTCATGCCCGTTATCTTAACGGGTGACCTGATAACGACCCGATTTATTAACATGTTCTTAACGGATGATCCGATAACGACCTAACATGATAACATGTTGATCCAAAAGCTATTATTTCCATGTCATTTTAATGGATCATACAAGAAATTATCAGGCTTGCGCATATTAATATTATAGAAGCGAGACGTATCAATCACGTAGAAGCGAGACGTATCAATCATATCATTATCATTCACTCATATTATAACACGTAAAAGATACATTATGTAATAAGTATTCTAGATGTCACTCAGTATTACGGTTTGATGATATTCTTTTTCACTTATAAGTGAGAGGTCTTAGGTTCAAATCTTATAGATGGCGAATTCGATACCAAATTAGGTTGTCTATTATGTGATTTAACCGAACTCTCATTCCTAGTGCAAAATATAGATATACACAACTTTCTCTGACGTGAAGTTACGTGGTCGGTTGTTCTGCTAATTAGTGGTGGATAAAAAAGGTCCAACCATTCAAACCGACCAAATCAAATCAATCAAAACACCTTGATTCAGTTTTCATCCAACAAAGTGAAATCTTGAACCAATCGAACCAAACTGCAATTAGTTCTGTTTGGTTCATTTTGACCTATTGAAAAATCGCTTAAACTAAACCAAATTGCCTACTGCCTACTTGGATAATCAATTTAGTATAATTAGGTTGTTAGTTATTTAATTTGATGGATGATTAATATTATTAGGCTGTTAGAGATTTATAAGTTGATAATACATCAGGGGTGGGCATGTCAAGCCTCGCAAAGTGTCGGTAGAATACATGTCATGATATGTTAAGCCTCGCAATCTAGATTTGGAAAATGTGTAAATGTAAGTTCTCAAATGTGTAATCCCCAAAAAAAAAAAAATGGTATGCTTGTATCAAAGCAAAATCCCTATATCGTCACGTAGATTAATTTCTTACATGGCATCACATGATTAGTGTGAAACACCGGCGTTGCCGTTTAATGGAAGTCCTCCTTTACGAGAAGACGACCCCCCCATCACCAGTAATCATTGCAAGAGCATTTCCCATCGACAAAGTGATGGAAACGATTGGCATCTCTCACAATAAGTTCCCTCCTCACTACCTTGGATATATATTTAGTCACATTGTGACAGTCAACACACACACGCAGATTCTTGGTGATCCTAATCAAGCTTCCCGCCGGCGTGTTTAAAAGTCCGAATGCAATGGCTAATCTCTCACTATGTCCCCATAGCAACCTGACCTTCATCGGCTCATCCACGTCACGAAGAATACAACTTGTATCCGGGACATAACCAGAAGCCTCCACTGCTGCTCTTAAATCCTCTAAATGCTGATATATCTCTGCCCAGTTCGGATGAGAGTTGTCTCCTGCAAAAAATGTATGAACCTGGTTTCCGACTTCAATCAAGCTATACCCCGGTATTTTTCTGAGTCCCCTTGTCCTCATGAGGTTTCGGATATAATTTACAGCATCCCATCTCCGTGCTTGAGCATAAATGTTTGATATCACAACATAAATTGAAGGATTCGTGGAATCTATACAAAGTAATCTATCTGCTGTCTTTATACCAATATCAACGTCCTTGTGAACCTGACATCCATTCAGCAATGCTTCAAAAACAGAACTTCCTGGTTCGAAAGGCATTTGTTTAATCAATGCCTCGGCTTCGTCAAGTCTGCCTGCTCGGCATAAAAGATCCACAAAACTAGCATAGTGTTTTTCAGTCAGCCTAATGCCACGGTCTCTCTCCACGCTGTGGAATAATTCGATACCCTCTTCCACAAGTCCAGAGTGATTACAAGCAGTTAGAAGAGAAAGAAGGGAGGTTCCATTTGGCTTATACCCCTCCTCCTTCATTCTTCTATAGATACCAAGAGCTTGCAGTCCACATCCATGAATACCGTAGCTAGTTATCATAGAATTCCATAGGATAACATCTCTACAAAAGGCGCCATTTTCAAATGTTCTCTCAGCATACTTTATTTTTCCACACTTCGCATACATGTCAATCAAGGCTGTCATGGTAACTACATCAACTTCATGCCCATTCCGGATCAAATGAGCATGAACACTCCTGCCTTTCTTCAGAGAGCCCAAATGTGAACAGGAATGGACTAAACTAACAAGAGTTACTGAATTAGCAGCAATTCCCTCTTCTCGCATCTGACTAAACAGTTTCAAGGCTTCTTCTGCATGCCCATTTTGCGTCAATCCTACCAGCATGGCCGTCCACGTAATCACGTTCTTCTCTTTCATTCTATCAAAGACAAATGTTGCTTGCTTTATTGCACCACATTTAGAGTACAAATCAACAATGGCAGTAGACAAAATAGGATTTGGATCAAAACCCATCCTAAAAACACAACAATGCAGGATTTTCCCAGTTTCCAAATCAGCTGTTTGAGAACATCCCTGAACAAGACTCACCATGGTTCCCGAATCAAACCTACCACCATCTGTGACCAATCTGTGGAAGAAACCAAAAGACTCGTGTACCAGACCATTTTGAATGCACCCCGATATCATGACATTCCACGAAACCAAACTTCTGATGGGCATTGTCTCAAAAACAGAAAAGGAACTTCGCATGTCACCCATATTACTATACATATCCACCAGCGAGGTATGTAGTAAAACCTCATTACCCATTCCCAGTCTAACTATGCATCCATGAACACATTTTGCAAGCTTGAAATCCCCACTTTTAATGCAAACTTGAATCAAGCTTAACATAGTAACCAGACTTGGCTTAACCCCACAACTACACATTTCTATGAACATATCAACTGCCTTACTAAACTGACCAGATTGCACATAGCCACCAATCATGGAATTCCAACAAACAACATCTCTTTCGGGCATCCTATCGAAAAACCTTTGCGCGCAATCAATCTTATCAAACTTCACCAAGAAATGAATCATTGAACTCCCCAGGAATCGATCACTTTCAATTCCTTTATCCACAGCTCTCTTAATAACTTCCATCCCCCTTCTGTAATCCAATAAGCCCATGCACGCCTTGAGCGCATAATTACACGTATAACTATCAATCTCCAAATGACAAGAACCCATCAAACTAAACAACTCAAGGCTCTCATTGTACCTCTCTTTTCTCAAATACCCATAAACCATGGCATTGCATAGAATGGTTTCTGGTTGAGGAAATTGATCGAACACTTGGCGGGCATCATCCAAACTTCCCAAATCCGAGTACGCTTTAACGAGCTTTGTACCCAGAATTTGTTCATTAGATATAGAATTAATGATGATCTGAGCATGAATGGATTTGACCCAGATAAGGTTTTGTGCAAATTGTTTTAAGAGTGACGAGAATTCGTGAACATTTGCAGAAGAATAAGAATAAGAAGCGTAGGCTGAGAAGGAAGACGAGGGGCTGAGATTGAAGGGTATTTTGGGAAATAATCCGTGGATATGGAGGAACAGATTACGCATGAAGAAGAAGAAGATGGAAAAAACGCGGGAAATTTAACGGTTCTGAGCAGAAGCTCCCTCTTTGTTTCAAACTATAAAAACGGTACCTGAATAGAACTAATATGAAATACACAAAACATTTTGGGGTCAATCCAGAAATAGTGAAAACTTGTAATGTCATTTTCTACCCCATAGAAGGACGAAATAGTAAGGGTAGTTTGCATGAGACTACGAGTTATCGGAGTCGTTGAGCAGCAAGGATTTCCGGTGGGAAGAGCTGAGAACTCAGATAGAAAACGACCCGTCGTTTCCCAAATATTTCAGGTGGATGCAAAAAAGCGAGGTAAATAGTATGCACTGCTGTGTACAATATACGTTGTCTGACCCTTGCAAGCGGAGAGCCTTATTGTCTTGGGTCACCCTTTTAGTGGAAAACTGATGGTTTACTTTCGCTTGTTCTAATTGCTAATCTCTAATCTCTACGTTCGCTCGGCATGAATTTAAAATCTTCTATCAATAAGCAGAATTGCTACATACTTGCTGCATGTAATCAGGGCCGTCTTTGAGATTTTGGAGGCCTTGTGCGAAATTTGTAAAAAGGGCCATCCTTAAGATAGTTTTAAGTTTTAAAAAAGTATGACAATATATTAATACTAGAAAACATTCACTTAAATTAAAACAAAGCCACTTAGTACTAGACGAATTTGAACCACATTATTGTTAGCTCACTCTCCCACACTCTTAGCATAGATAATATTGTTTGTTCAAAAAAAAAATTCAAAACAAACTTTAGCACTCACTGATTGCATATTTACAAATATCCTTAATGATAAGTAAAAAGAACTACAAATATAACCTTCACTAAATAATCAAAAATAGTTTTATTTTAAACAGCCAAACATGAAAGAAAAAGAAAACATCAAACCTCTAACTTTAAAGTTTCACTTGAATGTATAAATTTGTTATATAATAAAATTAAGAAACTGCCGCTATTCAGGGTGTTATTATTGACACTCAAAATATCTCATTGTACTCCAAGTCTTTATATTTAGAAAGAAAAAAAAAACTCTTATAAGGATTGCATAATGCGGTATAAAATGCTAATAAAAACAATTTTTTTAAATTAGAACATTATTACATGATGTTAGATGGCAAAAATTTAGGGGTCCCTTCAAATTTGGAGCTTGTACGACTACACATTTCGCTCCTCCTCAACGCCGCCTCTGTGTACAATGAAGCAAGAAGCATTTAAAATGGCCTTGGAGTTGCTGGTTAGCTGCAGCCAGCATGTCATTGTCAACCGATGTGATCATATGAAATTTTCAAATCGAAACCAAGTTATGTAGTGACTGTACTTTTTTTAACCTTCGTTTCCATCGTAGTTGATCAAAATGCATTCTGTAGTGTGAAATCGTAGGTTTTGTTTCTGCTTTCATCTCCTTGCCTTCGTGGTTTACGCTGACCAAAATATTTACGAATTAGTTCTTTGGTTTGATCCTTGTGACTTACTTTGATTATTCCACAAGGAGTTTCTAGCATAACATAATAAATAACTAATAAAATCCTTAGATCGCATCAAGTTTTCAGTTATCTTGGCATTTATCCGGTGCAAATGACACTGTCATACTTCTAACATCAAACACGAAACGAAGATTTGCCAGCTGAAACGCCCCTAAGAGACTCGGTCCTGTGTCACAAATAGGCATTATACCGAGGCACTTCAAGATTCCCTCGGGTTCTGATGCACTTCAAGACTCCCTCGGTTCTTCCATTGCGGAAACAGTTGAAAGAATCATATTCCTGCCAATCCATGGATTTCGACCTCCTTTGTTGTCTTTCCTTGACTGAAAAGTTTTCTTCTGGTAAGACTAGACTAACTTCCGCTACAAGATAAACTGCGTAGTCATTCGATTCCAGTAAATGTACGTAGAATCAAGTTTTGATGTCCATTAAGTAGTTGCAGTGGGTGATTCCCACGGAACTGTGAGAATTCACAAAAGCATGCAGTTATTAAAACTTTCTGTCGAATCTAAGACTACGCCTTATAATAAGGCTGAAGAATCATGTTCTGTTCATACAACGGATTGAGACCTCCACCAACCAAATGATATTCCCTCTGTACTGAATTCCAAATGCACTAAAAATTTCGGTCCAATCTTGATAACAAGTTTACGTGCTTTAGAGATATTTTCGAATACGTTCATGTGAAGGATGGGAAGAGGATGACAACAAATCAAAAACCATTGCTAGCTTGGTCCAGCAAAACACCATATTCCAAACAACATCGCACACTACTCAAATAGTCTCGATTCTGGGGTTGATTTTGCGTGAGGTTAGGAGCTCGGCTTCTTGCTATTTCAGCCATCATGTGATGCCTCTCTTTGAGGATGAAATTCTTTAGGAAGAGGAGTATCGATCGGTGTGGCAGTGAGCATATACAGAAGGAAGGTTGTGTCTTGGTGCAGGCAGATTTGGCAATATGTCATCAGTAGAGGTTTAGTTACAGATTCATATATTTGGTTGTGTACTGGATCTACAATAAAGGAAATGATTTCCGCATGTCAAAAATAAACGGGTGCATAGGAGAGAAAAATGGTCTGCAGAAATCACTTTTAGTGCATTAAATGTACTTTACGACGAGGAAATTCCTTTGTCTTGCCTTCAACATCTATAATATTTTTCTCCGTCTTACAATAGAGGGAAGCGAACCCGTTGCCTACCCTTATCCTAATCAATTTTCCAACAACTCTCACTACTTGAGCTAACCCGAAGGGTGATCGTAATTACTTAATAAAAGGAAAAAAAAAAAAAAGGAAAAACGAATTCACGAAATTACTACAAAGCTTATTTTATTACTTGGTTCACAAGGCATACATGCCATCAATACAGATTACAAAGAGTACACTTCCATGTCTTACCATGAAACTAAACAGAAGCAGAAACACACAAACAGATAGAGTGGCTAGGTTATACCGATCCAACAGAAGAAAATGACGCAAGAAACGCATACAACGAAGCAGAAGCATAAAGTCTTAATTAGCATCACATATTTTACTTGTAGGAATATTTGTCCTTGGGCTTTGAACTCTCCGTCAAGTAGTGCAGGGCTCTCTCCATGTCATCCATTGGCATGCTGAGCCTGCCATCCCCTCGAACTGGACGTGCAGCCGCCAGTAGTGATCCACGGTTTGGCTTAGCGCTGTGGCCACTACCGTTAGCTATCATGTTAATTGCTGTTCCCATGGCACCACCGTTATGTTTGCGGTTGTGTGGGTTGTCATCATAGTTGTCGTACCTAGCGGTGTTGGAATGTTTGTACGGCTTGTTGGTGCTGTACTGATCACTGTAATCACCATATCCTGGAGGCCTATTGTATCCACTTTGATTAGGGTAGCTGCCATAAGTTCTTGCTGGCTCAAAGGTCTGTCGTGGAGGGCTCGAAGGCCTGATACTCCAGTTGTCTCCGGTGGCAGCATAGCCGTAATTTCCACCTGGGGGAGAGCCATGCCTGTATGAAGTTAACAAAGGTGAGTCAACACGTTCAGTAATAATCGTCTCCTGTTTTGTAACGTAGCTCCCAGCAGGTTGTGCAATGGTTGTGCGTCGAGTTCGGTCAGCATCACCTATAGTTGTGCGGAACTCGTCGGTTTCAGCGTACCTTGTTTGGCCCCACTCGTTGGTGTACGGTCTTACCCCGTTGCTTCCGGTGGTGTAGGCTGGTCCGGTGGAGTAGGCGGGTCCGGTGGAGTAAGCTGGTCCGGTGGAGTAGCCTTGTCCGGTGGAGTAAGCTGGTCCGGTAGAGTAGCCTGGTCCATGACGGTAGCTAGTCATTGCTTCAAGTTTGGAAGTACCTGTGTGAATTTTTTTTCTTCTGATTACTTGGACTGTCGAAGCTTTTATATATGTATATATATATGTGTGTGTGTTGGACAGACACTTCCAAGATTCCATTCAAATTATTCCATCGCAAAACTGTTAAAGAATCATATTCTGTTGACCCATAGATTGTGACCCCCCATTAACTTCCCTTGAAAAAAAAAGAGAGAGATGGGTAGCAAAACTTGGTTGGACACCCATATCACCAATAAGAACTTACATGTTACTAGGACGTCAATGTGACATATTCCAAATTAATCACACAACACGATATAAACAAGTTAAAAACATATGGTGACACATGACAAACTTAAAATACTAACACATTTGCGTCTTAGTTGCATGTAAGTCTCTCTCGATATCATCATACTCAGAAGTTGGAACTTTTGGCCTTAATACTCTTCCCCTGAAGAGAAACATCAAGAATCAAAGCTTAACCCTTTTGCCCAAATGCAGATTCTCTGCCTTATCAAATTATCTCAAAGTATCTGCAGAATCATGTTCTGAGTTCCAAAGGCACTCAACTTACTTCTCTCATTTTTTAAGTCTAAGATGAAGGAGAATATAGGGGAAAAAAGGCAACTACTTTACATCCTTTAGAGATATTATTCAGTACTTTCATTTCCTGTTGGGTATACAAATCTGAGAGATATTATTCAGTACTTTCATTTCCTGTTGGTTATACAAATCCGACACACCCAAAAAAGAAAAATAGCATATATTTCCATCTCGAGAACTTACATGCAATCAGGATATCAAAGTGGCAATATTCTAGGTCAATCAAACATTGTCATGTGGATGTGGGCAAAGTAACACACATGGCGACGCTTGATAGGCCTAGGATACCGCTATCTTCGATCTCAAACAGAAGGTTAGCGTGTTCCTGCTACTTACATATGCTAAAATCTGACCCAAATTTTTTCAAATAATCTTCAATTCTGGGACTGATTTTTCATCCCCGGAGAAGAAATCAAATATCCCAGTTTCAGTAGTAAACCTATAAGAACTTGTTCATCACGCGAATTATGATTTCCAACGGATAATATCACTACGAAAAATGAGAATCATAAAATTCCTCTTGTTTCTTCTCAGAGATTCAGACCCCAATTTCAAGTTTTCTTGCGACACAAGATTCGGCAGAGGGAAAAAGACAGAAGATGCTTTTCTTTATTACACAAACATCTTCCACGGAAAAATATTTACACTATAAACAAGAAGAACGTATCCAACAAAATCAAATTTTCAAGGCTCAAATGTTGGAACTTCCTCTAGATGGTGATACATTGCCCGATATATTGTTCTGTCGAAAACATTCCTGTAAGGATCCTCCTCCCGCTTTTTAATTAAGTACGCTAAACTGTTTTCAATGTCTGATTGTATCTGCAGGTACAATTCCTTTGCGTTTTCTTTGTCTTTCAGGATCTCTTTCTTTCCCTTTGTTTCGATGGGCTTCCCAAACAAACAGTAATACCGTCCTGGTATCTTCGGTAGAATCCCTGGAAAAAAGGGTTGTACGTTGGCAACCTCCCCACTCGACTCATCCCTATAAACCAGAAAACCTTAAAACTCAGTCTAACAATTTGAGACCATTAAGATTTAGAGTTGGGAGAACACGAAAACAATAAGACGGAGGATAATTACCTTATTTTTATAGATTCAAGATTAGCGTCTTTGAGATAGTTACTCACCACTGGGATATTCATTAGGTCCTTGTGGTCAAGAACCAACTGCCAGATCCAACATAAGAACCGAAATATAATGTTAACTGAAAGTTAAGCTCAAAAGTAAAAGGAAGGCATGGCATTGTGACATTATCTGTTTTCCGAAAAGGCAAAAACAAAGAGTGGTATCGGAAGAAAATAATTATAAGGCGTGTAAGTATTGAAAGCTATAGGCGACCGAGATTTCATAAACTTATCATACGCTATGAAAAGAGGTGCATATTTTGCTAAGAAAACTTTTGGGAAGAACAGTAACACAAGCTTACTTCTAGCATGTCATCTTCTCCTACAGCCGCAAATGGTACAATTGTGGCCCCAAAGTGTGCAGCCATTCTCACAAATTCGGGTTGGTCAGGCCAGAATAACTTGTATTCTTCACCCTGCCAATTATAGAAACACCAAAAGGCATGGGAAACCAAAACTATAACAGATAAATTACCAACAAGAATGAAGTGTGTTTGTAAAATCCATTGCACACGCATTTAAAACATACAAAATGCCAGATCGAAAACTAAGTTCTTGGAATCTTGGCTCACCTTGTTATGGAGAGACTCACGTGCACCACCAGGATAGAGCAGAACATGAGATTTTATTGCAAGCAATTTGAACAGGTTTTTTGCTGCGACAGGTACTGCGCCGAATAGTTTGAGAAAGTCAAATTGGGCCAAGTTCCCGTACTTGCCCCAAAACAACGCTGGATGTGCTACTCCACGAATGATTATGCTCTTCTCTCTTAAAAATTCTTCAACTAAAGGATAAACTTCCAATCCCAATATGTTGTGATTACCAACAAGTAAGACAGGTCCTTCATCTGGAACTCCAGCAAGACCTCTCACTATCTTCCCATCTTCCAATGTTGAGAGCATTACGGAAGCAGTATATGGGCGTAATAACCTGACATTCATGTATTTCAGTATCAGCTCTGGCCCCAAATCAACAAATATGTTAATGGATGCAACTTAGCGGGGTCCGGGTTAGGTGCAAGTGAAACCCATACATGATGCAATTATACTGCAAATACATTTTGGAACTAACATGCCTGGAAATCTGCAACACAGAATACGAAACAAACAAATGTAAGAAGAGTATGAAGTGTTGAACTGAATTACCCGAATTGTTCATCACATGTATGTTTGAATTCCCACATACTAGGAGGAAGAAAATCTGAGACATAATCATGCTTCCTAGAACGACGGTATTTGTATGTGCCTTTTATAACCGACATCAAATTAACGCCATCTTCCTGTAATATGACAATAGAGCACATCCAATCACATTAGCGTCTTCACAAGTCAATGGCATCCAAAAAGGTAAAGCTTATATTACACAGGAACAGCAAAGTATAGCAAAATTTACATCAAAGCAAACAAAATTGTTGTCACAGTAATAGTGTCTAGTGTCCATTGTCAAATGGGAAATTGATATCCCAAGAGAGTTCTTGAAGCCAAAACTCAATCTTTATTCTTTAACTAGAGATTTTATCCGACTTGGGAATTAATAAAAGGTGTCGAGTTCAAGGAACAGATTCAACAATATTCAAGAAAAGAAATAAAACTGTGTACTAAATTCATATCCAGAAATGCACCTTGGTTATTAATTTAAAGTTAATGTTATTAACCATTATCCAACAGACAAATTGAAGCCAACTTAAAGATAAAATTCACCATCATCAGTCCAATGTGTTGCACACTTACATCTACGCGGTTTAAACAAAATCATTAAGGGCATCAATTTCGCAATGTGATAAACACGTCATTACACTTGTCATTGATGATGACAGCTAACAGAAAATTCAGTAGCATTGCACCAGACTTGAAATATGCAGACATATTTTAACTTACTAGTAATAGAGTATGTCCATTGTCATTGCAGTGTCGTACTGTACAATTCTGTAATGAACGTGCCAGTCGCTCTGCTTCATCTCGACTTGGAACCATGTTATCTTTGCCACTGAAATGCCAACACATGATTTTTACTATAAAAAATTAAAAAATCAAATGTATATACAATTTTACAATGATCATTTTTAATGCGAACGAGAGAGAACCACAATGAGTATAGTGAATATTAACCTAGCCAACACTAGCACTTCAGCTTTAACAGCATGGAGACGGGAATTTGCATAAGCAGCAGCTGACTTGAGCAGCTTCAGCTTCCAAAGAAGAGTGTCCCTCGGTATAATATCAGCCAAAGACTGAGATGGAAATGATAGAAGTAAGTAAATATTGAAAATAAGGTAGAATCCACTCATGTAGACATTTCAATGAAGTTCAAGAAAAGGAATTGAAAGCACTTCTTACAGAGAGATATGGTAGCAAATCAGTCAAATTGCGTGACATTTGTGTCAACTTTAAACTGGAAGGAAGTCTATTTTCTATGTTAACCGTCGCCATTTTTGTTGGATCACCTGATGGAAAGAAGGTTAAAGTCGTGACATCAGAATTCTTGTATTTGGCAGTGGAAAACGTAGGGGCTTGAAACTGCAAACAGTTGTTTCTGACCATGACACCACACGAAACTTTCCAGGAAAACTAACATCCAAAAGTTCTTAAAACTGCTTCCAACAAATACACATGGCTCCCAATCAACTTAACATTCAATACAAGATAATGCAATTTACCGACATATAAAAAAAATTAACAACGGGAAAAGTACAACAAAAGCTTCCAAAACAATTCTTTAGTTCAACCATCCGCAAACTTATCTTTCAAATCATAAAACCTATTAATATAATGCTATTATGCTAATAACCCAATTCTCTAGGAAACCAACAAAAATGAGTTTTCTTGTGAACTGAAAAACATAATCTTATTGACCTCACCAAATTCCAAATATAAAGTACCATATTCTCTTTTACTCCTAGATTAACAATTGATAGTAAAATTCATTTTAGTTACTGGGCTCCTAATTAAAAAATTCCTGATTGTATTGATCCGATTTGTTCCCGTGATAAGCTATAGTCTAAATACTCTCATTAGCATTTCAGATTGTAAGAAAATTGAGACTCGAATTCATTGGCTGCGACACAACAAGACTTGCAACAAGACAACATCAAGTATTTATATCATTCATTTTAGTCAAGGGAAAATAATGGATGTCGTATCCCTGGATTGGCAGCACCCCAAGAGAATAAGCGTTCCACATATCATAGTAACACAGTTAACTGAGACTGTGAGTGTACCAGGCTCTCTAAAAGAGTCTTCTTCAAGGATTGAAAGCACAGCCAAGGGCCAAATTAGAAATGACTTATCTCACTTCAGCATAAATGTTTTTGTTAATTAGATTTCAGAGCAACAAATCACGTACCCATAACAAAGCTAAGTAGATAGGGAACAGCAATATGTAATTCATCAGGCATAGCAGCCAAGATTGGGAACAGAGGTTGCAGTGGAGACCTTTCAACCGATGTAGCTAAAATAAAAAAACACCAAAACGTCAGACTGAGTTGGTGTGTTCATGACATGCCATTAGCATAACAAAAATACATGTTGAAGAAAATTGGACTGCACAACTTATAACCAACCTGGATTGACCAGTGTCAGTACTAAATCAATGGTAGGATTACGTGCAGCAACGGCAAGTGACAGGCATCCTCCAAAGGAATCTCCTACCAAGTAAATTGGCTTGTTTGGAGATGAAGCATGCTCAAGCCTTATAGTTTCTTCGACAAATTTCACCAGCCCTTAACATATGAAACCAAACTAAATTATTGATTAAGAGTGACATGTTATCAAGTAAAGAAAAACAAAACTGATATTTCATACATATATAAAGAATTTCAAATGGTGTTATCATGATTAAGACCTTCAAATGGTGTCCGATCATTAACAGGAATATGCAGGCATCGAACTTCAAAAGCCCTGCGTTTTTTCAACGAATTATATATCAGAAGCTGCTAGAAATAGTTTACCACCAATTTCAGAGCTAAAACCTGATTTTTAGCGATACCATATTTCTCAAACAAGGACAACCATTTATTTGAGTGGAATTTCGCCACAAGCCATAGTTTTTTCTTTAAAACTGAAGATAAAAGTTATCCTACTTCCCAAGATCCTAACAAAATTTTGTAAACTACAACAAAATAAATAATTTGAAAAACTTACTTCCCAAGAGCTTTATGGTGCAAAATGAGGCCCCATCCAGTACCATCCAGCCCTGTATATGCATAATACATAAATTATTATACAACATTCTGCACTACAGAACTTCACTCGCTAAGAAACATAACAAACACATTTTACTCAGATTTATGTTGTTTAGCTATTCTACTCATAGATATATCTTTTGTATGCAAATCACAGTGCCAACATCAGCAACCAACTTATGATTTATCATCTTTGGCAAGGCAACAATTACCAGGCAAAAACAAAAGAATCGGAGAATCCTTCAGTGGACGCCCGCACTCAATGGGAGAAAACCACCGGGGAGGTCCACCATCAGGCTTAATCATCTCCTTGTTTGCATGAAAATAATCTTTTACAGTGACAGTCCCATACCCATCATCGTACAAAGGTTTCAAACTTTCAAGACCACCACCATCCTCCACCCTCTTCTCCTCCTTAACCTTAAGCCTCAAACTCTCATTCCCTCTATCAATCACAGACCTCCTTTCCTCCCTCTCCTCGATTACGGAAGCACAATTCAAAACAACAGATTCGGATGACAACCCCGGTGAATCCTTACCACCTAAACTCTTAACCTGCAGTACACAAGTCCGAAGCTTATTCTCCGAATTCAACACGAAAAAATGAGGACCCGGAAAGCCTATAACTGATGCCATGGCTTCAAGCAAAATGCAAAAGATTATAGACCCTTGTCTCAAACACTCACAAAATTCAGAAACTTTGGAACTCTTTAAATAAAAAACTAGCAGTTGGGAACACCTTAACACAATGAACAAAACCTGCCCAATTCAGTTGGACATTCCCTTAAACCACTCTAACAGACACAATCATGCATTTAGCACAACACAGACCGTAGGGGACACTAAAAAATGGGCACAAAATTGAAACTTGAAGCAGACACAGATAAACTACAGGAAGATATAGCCTGTGAAACACGTAAAGTCTCAACTTTCATCTAATTTAGCATTAATTGGCAACAAATATGGTGAAAAAAAGATGCTAAAAAGCCATGTGAACAAAACCCAGCAAATTTTTTTGGTGCAGAAAAATAAGGAAATAATATTATTGAGTGATAATCTGGATTGTACCTGGGAGAGGCAGGTTGTCTGCCCTGTACCCGATGTGGGTCTGAGTGGCCGACCCAAATAATTGAATTTTGTCCTTTGTTATTTTGCTCTCGTTGATATTTGGCCACATGCGTCATCTGACGCTGTGGCGTTTGCAGTAAGTAATGGTGGCGAGTTACATGAAAACGACGAGTTACAATCTTACCAGTTAGTGGGGAAGTGGCACTGTCATTGCCAAATGGAGACAACAATATGAAAGGGGATGGGGTGGGTGGGCTCTGTGCAGGAAAAGATCTTTTCGAAGATCTTTACTTTATTGAGATCAAGAAAAAAAAAAAAAAAAAGTTTTAACAAAAGGGCTTGGTACTATTCATTCTTAACCATAAAGACATTTTATGTATGAAAAGTCTATAATAGATCAAACTCTTCTCTTTATTTACTTTTATGCCATTACATGCTGACCACAACGATGTTGACATTTCTGTCTGGAAATACATTATGATGCTATTCATCTTATGCTAATTTACAGCTAGTTCTTCAGGCTTCCATCATGTTGTCGATGTTATGCAGCTCTTCTTCTGACAAATTATTCCAATACTGTTCATCGCCTTCTACTAGCTCCGCATCTCTTTCTCTATCTTCTTTCACCTTGTAATATATTCCCGCTGTTTCTTCTTTGAAATTTTGGGGCTTCCAATAAGGCTGATGACTGATTCTTGTCTTGCTGTAAATATACATCTCTTCTTCTTCTGCTACTAGTACCATATCATACCTAAAATCTTCAAACTCATCTAAAGCAAACATTTGGATCCCTCTAAATTTTAAAATATCTTTGTATGAAGGAGTCCACCTATGTGAGGAGATAGGGTTTAGTCTAAAGGACTCTTCATTGATCATGACTATATGCCTAGCTTTCTCCTTATGCATGTGTACATACCAATCTGGATGACTACTAATAAAACTTATGCAAATTTCTTTCCACCTTTCTAGATAGTCTTCTGCTACTTTAATAAGCTTTTCAGGAAATGATTCTAGTTGAGAAATACGGTTAATAAATATTTTATCGAGATAACCAAACTCTAATAGTAAGGCAGGGGTGACTTCTACCTCATTATGCTTTTTCTGATGCTCATAACTAAAATGTCATGATTTAAAATCTCTCATGTCAATCCTGGCCACAGCTACGCTAACTTCTGGTTTACAAATACAATTCTTTGTACTATCACAAAGACATGGAGGATACATCTTTGTAATAATATCCATCCCTAGTTTTGGATCAAAGATGGACTGATACAAGGCGCATTGTAATTGTAATTGTAACTCTTTCATGGACTGTGATGCTCTGCTCAGGATCTCAATTTGCATATTTGTTGGCATTATTCTTAGTTTTGCTTTTGAAATTTCTTCTAATAAAACATCGTCTAATATTAAGTCTGAAGATATATTTCTAAGAAAACTTTCATATTTTTCTTGTTTTTCTTTGTCACTCAGAACCTGATGCTGATCATTACTTTGATGTTGCTCCATTTCAACGTCTTCTTCTAAGAGCTCAATCTTAATTTCTTCTATGGGTTCATTAGCCTCTTGTTCTATGGGTTCAATAACCTCTTTTCCTTTATGCTGATCAATTTCTAAACCTATTTTTAATTCTCTTTTCAAGGTGTCACTTGCCTTTTGCTGCATTCTAAGAGATTGGAGTTCTTGGTTCATTTTGGTAAACTTACCAAGTAATGACTCATGGTCCCTATAAATGACTTGAAGATTGTGCTCAAGAGAAAAAATATGCTGCTGGTTTTGGTGGAAATTAAAATTAAAGCTATCAAACTCTTGTTCCAAGGCTCTAATTAATTTTTCATGACCTAACCTCATGCTTGGCTGCTTAATTTGGATATTCCAGAAATTATCTAAGAGAACCTGCTGCCTATCAGAAAGCCCCGGTACCCTTGACCTGTATCTCAGAGTTGGATTTCTGATTCCTTCAACAATATTGCCATTAAAGTTGAACGTGGGTACTGGTGGTGATGCTGGTCTGCTCATGCTATTTTGAAATCCACTGAATGGTGGAGGTTGATGGTGCATCATCATGCCATTGAAAGAAACTCTTCTGCCTTGCGGCCTTGTGCTATTTGTTGATGATGGTCCACGATATTCCATACTTGTTCAACAAATTAATCTTGATAAGATATCAGCTAATGTATTGTCATTACCTTTTATATGTTTCAAAAATTGGTTTAAAACCATTTCCTGTAATTGAATCAACAAAATTAACCCATCTTCGGGCTGCCTGTTTATTAGCATGTATCTTGTTATAATGAGAAAATATATTTTGACAATCTGTTCTAATCGTAAATACTTCATTATGTAAAAATAAAGAAAATGCTTCAAGTGAATTAATTATCCCTAAAATTTCTAAATCTGTTGATGGTAACCTTGATTGTACATCACTAAATTTTCCTGAGGAATATCTACAAACTTGTTCGTCAGACTTTGGAGACTCCCTATGCCTTTTCTGGTATAGTATACCTGCCCATCCTAATGATGAAGCATCTGTTTCGACTATCTTGTAACTATCATCTAATAGTAATGTTAATGACTTAAGTTTAGTAATTTCTTCTTTTATTTTTTGAACTAATTTAATATCTTCACTATTAAAATATTTTTGTCCCGTTTTGCTAGTTTTACTATGTAATACTGCTATTTTTCTTCCTAAATCAGGGATAAAATTTCTTGCATAATTTAGCAATCCTAAAAATGCTTGTAACTGTTTCTTATCTTCTAATTTATCTGGAAATTCTAACACCTTTTTAGCTATATGATCTTGTAATTGGATTGTACCTGACTTGATATACATTCCTAAAAATTCTATATCTTGCTTTTCTAATGCTATTTTATTTTTGCTAATTACAATTCCATTATTGATAAATTCTTGTAATACTATCTCTAAATGTTTCCTATGTTCATTTTTATTTTTACTATGTACTAAAATATCATCTACATAAACACTACAAAAATTATCATATTTCTTGAAAATTTGGTTCATCTTTCTTTGAAAGATCGATGGAGCATTTTTAAGTCCAAATGGCATAACGAGCCATTCAAAATGTCCTTCTGGACAAGTAAAGGCTGTCTACTCAATTGATTCTTCTGCTAATCTTATTTGCCAAAAACCTGATTTACAATCAAATTTGCTAAAATATTTACTCTCTTGAATTTTGTTTATAAGCTCATCCTTATTTGGTAATTTATAACTATCTTCGTATGTATTATCATTTAATCTCTTATAATTATAAACTATTCTAGCCTTACCTCTTTTTAATTCCGAATGTTTTCTTACAATAAATGCTGCTGATCTATGTCTAGACTTAGATGGTCTAATTACTTTTAAATTTAACAACTCTTTTATTTGCTGCTCAAACTCTTGTTTATCTATTAGACTACAAGGCATATCAGCCGTCTTAATGGTTAAATCTGGGTTAATTATATCTAATTTTGCTAGTATTTTATTTTTGCTCCAATGTAACTGTGGGTCTTCCCCTATAATCCTAGTTTGTTCTGCTAATTGTAACAATTCTTCTAAACTCTTTGATCTGTCTAACTGTAATATTTCTATACAGGTTCCTTTTTCTAAAATCGGGTATTCATGTTCAAAGATGTCTTCATCAAACTCTTCTACGTTATTATGCTCATCATTTTCTTTTGAGTTTTCTAAATGATAACTATATTGGCCACTAGTCTCTTCTATACTTATGTTTTTGTATGCTTCTACAGTATTACTTTGATCAGTTATTGTAATGCCTCTCTTGAAAAATGTTATGTTAGGGTTCATAAATAAAAAACCTTGCAAACTTTTCAAAAAGTTTAATCCTAAAATAAATGGATATGATCCTACTGGTGAAACAAATGTTAATGGTAAATTAAATTGTTGTTTTTCTACTTTAATAAACTCATTATTTATACAATGTGTTAAGTAAACTGGTCTCTCATCAAATTGTGTTATTCTTACTGGTTTTGCTAATTTTTGTCTATATTTTTCTGGTACTAACTCTTCTTTTATGACACTCTTTGTACTCCCTGTATCTATCATAGCTATGGTTTGTATCTTATGTTCTTTTGCTAATTCTATTTCGCAATTTATAGTGATTAAGGAACTACTTTTTGGTTTTTCTATACTATGAACAATATTTCCTAATATTTCAGATTCTGCTGAATTAATTTCTAATAACCTATTACTATAACATTTTTCACATAATATTGAGTATGTATTGTAGTATTTATTTGCAACTAATTTATTACACTTATGACATTTTTCTGGCCAACCTAAATTAATGTATTTATATTCTTCTTCATGCTGTTCTTCTATGAATGCACACATATATTATTCTAGATCACTATTTGTGCTACTTGAATCTTCCGAATCTGAATCTATCATGTTAATACTTTCTATACTATAAATACTCTCATTATCACTTAAATTATCTAAACTGTATATTGACTGAATATCTTCATCTTCTTCTAATTTAAACAACTCCATCAAATGTACTTTTTCTTTCGACTGTTTACCTAATTTTGGACATTTAGGTCTAATATGTCCAGTTTCTCCACATGAATAACATTTACAACTACTCTTATCTTTTGGTGCTTTATATTTCCTAATCTAAGGTCTGCCACTTCTTTTTCTAAATTGTTTTGGAATATATTTTCTCTTCCTATATGTTCTTGAAGGTTTTATACTGAAATTCTTATGTTGTTTGTAGGGTTTATATGACTTATATTTCTTTTTGTACATTTTCTTATGCTTATTTTTCTTATGGCAACCATACTGTTGTGGTAAATCTATATTTTTACAACTCATGTAAAATTGCTTCCTAATTTGTCTCTTAGCCTTTATTTGACTACACTCTTGTCTAAGTATATCATATACATGTTGAATTCTAGGTCCTATAGCAATATCATTTTTCTTCGAATGCTTTTGCCATTCATTCCAAATCTTTTCACCTATTGGTCCTTTTATTTTTGTCATATAAGTATCTAATAAATTAATATCACTAATTCTACCTGTTCTTCCTAAATATTTAAAGAAATCTGTGGTATACTCAGCTATATACTGTAAATCACAAATTTGTAATTGTTCTAAATTTCTGATTGCTCTTATTTGTTCTTGTTCACTTCTGCCATCTAACCTATTATGATCTAAAAACTCTTGTTTAATCAAAGTAACAAAACCATCAATATTAAAATGTGTTTTAGCTGCCTGATGTTGTTCTGGATTTTGAACTTTCCATGATTGGAAATAATCAAAAACTAAACCATCCAAAGTATGTTCAAAGTAATTTAACATGTTTTGTGAATTACTAAAATCTAACATTAATGCTGCATGTACACAGCCTTTTTTCCATCTCTCAATCGTTCTTTCCCAATCTTGTGGATCTACATTATCTAAATTTAATATATTACCAGCTATATTAATTTGTTCTAACCCTCTCAAATATGGAATCCTATTTTTTCTAGGTTTTATCATACTTTCTTCTATATAGTCTACTTTTGCTTTTTCATTATATTGTTCATTTGTTGATCTAAAAAATTGTTGATCGGATCTGCTTGCGTGTCCTGGATTTTCTACTCCTGATGTACTACTTTCTTCTGTTGGATTACATTCTGCTTTCAATTCTAATAAATTATTATATTCTTTTGATCCTAAAATGTGTTCTACTCCTATTTCTAAGATTAAAATTTTCATTTCTTCGTTTGAAATTTTATGTAGTCCTAAATCATATGTCTTATATTTTTCCAAATATTGTTCTTCATCTAAATGATCAATATCTTCTATAAGTTTATCTACAATATGATCAAAATTTTGTTCAACTAAATTAATATCTAAATTATCAAAAGCCATATGTATACTTTCATTTTCAATTTCACTCTCATCTTCTTCTATTTTTTCTAGTTGCTTATAATTACTAAACCTAATTGTTGCTTGACCTGTACTAGTTTCATATATTTGTACTTTATCTGGTTGTCTATTTTGTGCTACTTGTAAATTGGGCAATGTCCACTGAGTTCCTTCTAAAAAGCTATTATCTACGGGTTTTGCTTCCATCATATTTACATGCTTACTGCCAAATGTTTGAACTAAATTTTGAAACTCTAAATTAAACTTATGATTATATCTATCAGACACTTTACCTATATACATTAAGCTAATACACAAATTTTTATATTCTCCTTTCATATTATAATTTTTTGTTCTTATGCTCACTTTAATATATTTACTAAATTCATTAATCGTCATAACATAATTTGGAATGCAACCTATGACTGCTAAGTTTGAACTTAAGTCTACTTCAGCTGTTGCTATTGCTGCTTGTTGGTGATTATCCCATCTATCATCATATATGTATACTAAAGCCTTTGTACCTACTTGTGCTCTGGTTAATCCTGCTATTCCAATTAATATTGTTCCTATATGAATCTGACTAAAATGTGATTTTCTCAAATGAGTAACTGCTTCTTTACTAATTAGATTAAGTGTGACTTCTTTATCAATACAACTAACTTCATGTTGACTGATGCTGCTTACAATTCTACTTCTGTTTTCAAATAAACCTAGTTGATACAAGTTATATTTATTTTTCTGTGTTCTCTCAAAACCTCTTCGAATAAATTCTTGTGCTTCTTCTTCATTTGGATAAATATCTTCCGCTCTAACTACTTATTTTCCTTTTTTCCTAAAGAGTTCCATTTTCTATTATCAAAAGGATTTAGCTTAGGTCTTCTATTATTATTTGCACTCAAAGTTAAATTTTCTAATTTATCTAGCAAGGATGGTGGAAGTGATGAAGATGCGTTATGTAAAACTTGGTTTATTTCTGCTATTTGTTCTTCAACTTGATCTAATTTTTCAGCTAGACTTAAAACTAATTGGATAATCAAATTATTTTGCCTAATGGGAATATTACTACTGGATACTTGTGTTGAAAAATCTGTTAATCCTACTGCTTCTTTATCTAATTTACTAATTTCTTTCAAAGCTTGAATATATTTTCTGCTAGTTCTAGAATCTGTCGTTAAACTAATAATTTGTCTATTTTATTATGCAACTTATCTACTTGTTCTCTCAACTCCTTTTGTACGAATTGAATTTTTTGAACTTCTAATTTTAGTTGTTCAACTATTTCTAATGACCTAAGTTCTACTTGCTTTGGCTTACTATCTATGAGGTCAACAAGCTCTTTTATCTCTCTTTTGCTAGGAAACCTTTGAATATTTTTATTATTATCTTCCAACTGAGATGTAATATAATCTAAATTTTGTCTAATTATCTTTATGGAATTTTTTTTGAAAATGTTCTAACAACTGGTTTAACAAATGATTATGCTTATTATTTTCTAATTTTATATTTTCTGCTTAACTAATAATAAGATCTATAATACTATTGGCTTGCGGATTTTCTTCACTGTGCAAAATATGATTATGCTTTCTTGATGGAAAATAACAAACTAAACTATTTTGGTCTAAAGTTATTTTTTTTTTTTGGGGTTCACTAATTTCTAAATTAAGATAATCTATCATAAACTACAGTCTTCCCTTCTCTAGAGTTACAGCTAACTGGTTTCTTAAAAACTCTCTTTCTTCTCTCAAGGTCTCTAAAGCTTGATCTGTTGTTCTTTTTGCTTCTAAAACTTTATGCTGCACTTCTGTGTTATTATATTTACGAATAAATGAAGGATGTTCAAGATAGCCAAGATAAAACTTTTGCTTCTTCAAAGTACTAATAATTCTTTTGGATATATATGTTAATCTTCTCTTTATGCTAGTTATAGTTGGATGTCTGGGACAATAAATACCTGGTAATTGTGGTTGACAGGGTCTACAGGGACAATAATATCTGTTGTTCATACACAATAAACAAATATGATATCAGTTGTATCAATGACTTCTATCCTCAAGGTACTTTACTATTATGCTTATATTATTAAAATGCTAAACTTGGCTCTGATACCAAATTCGAAAAGCATGCTCGGTTAAATAGTCGGATGACCATTATAACAACTAGACATAGAACCTTGCACATGGAACTCGACATGTTTCAGCATGACGGCCACCCACAGTACAAGTATAAGGCCTTAAAGGCTGAACTCAGAGGTACGAAGAACTCAGAGGTACCCTGGTTAATGTCCAGTTATTTGTATGGCAAACATTCAACTATAACAGAGTGCTCGAACAAAGTATGATCGTCAGTTTAGCAGGGTAATAATATAATCACAATAGTATTTCCCTGTTTTGGACTAGAAGTCTAATTAAACAAACACACTAAGTAAGGAAAAGAAAACTTACTTAAGACTTGGAGATTGCTTGAATATGTACACTTGAACTTTTATTGATATATGGAATGTTTACAGTGATAGTTGTTTACAAGAAAGTGATTACAAGGAAGTGTTTACAAGGATGCTATGAAGGCTACGAATGCTAGAGTGTATGAAGTGAGTATGATGTTTTCAGATGTTGAGAGAGGTGTTCTGTATGGGAGGAAAGACTCCCTTATATACAAAATCTAAATCTTTAAAATAACATTTCATCTATTTACAATTTTCTGAATAGTGACAGCACACTGTTTCTGAAAACTGTCAGCACTGTTTCTGAAAGCTGGCTATCTTGTCTTTGCTTGAATGTCATGTGAATTTATATTGTCTTGGTTGCTGCAGAGTTTGCCACATTTTCTTTTGCATGTGAATCTGTATTGTCTTGATTGTTGCATGTTTGCCACATATTCTTTTGCATGCAAATGTTTTCTGAAAATGTCAATCTCCTTTTTCTTCTTTTGGATGTATGCACTTGAACTTTGCAGAAAACTGACCCAATCTTGTACATATGTGTGAAGGGTAGGATTGGCATTTTTGAAAAAATCTGTCCTTATGATTAAAAGTAAAGTTTTGAGGGTGTTTTGGTTAGTTTTCCAAAAAAAAAAAAGGATATTTTCTTATGAAAATGTAGAAATAAAAAGAAAATGGTTTTTTAAATAACTTTTCATAGGAGATGATTTCTTATGAGAACAACAAAAAAAAGTAAAGAAAAATTAATGAAAATGATTTGAAAACTTTGAATTTTAACGAAAATAAGTGAATAGTACTGTAATTGATTTTTAAGTGTAAAAATATGAGTTTTCGTTAAAGTAAATAGTATCTAAAGATTTTCGTTAAAGTTCTCAAAAAGTAAATGATTTTTTTTTAAAAGTACACAATGTTTTTAGGGAGATTATATTCACACATTCCAAATTACTTCTTCCATGTCCTTTTAAATTTTTAATATTGTTCTATCAAGTGTTAGGAGTAGGTAGAAAATACTAAAAAATTTTAAAAAATGTTAAAGAAGTAATTTGAAATGTATGAATATAATATCAGGAACTTTAATGAAAAGGGTTTGGACTAAGTTTATTTTAACAAAAAATCATGCTATAAACTTTATTTAATGAAAAGAATTAAATTTTAATGAAAAACCCTTAAATTTTAATAAAAAGGACAAAAAAACTTAATTTTTAACGAAAATGACACAATTTAAAAAAAAAAAAAACCTGACGTGCGCACAGTACATATACATATGAAACTGAACACTGTTTATAAAACTGAACACTATTTATGAAACTGCACTATTTATGAAACTGAACGGTACTATACTATTTATTGGTTCAATTTCATAAATAGTGTATAGTTTTTTGTCCACTTTCATAAAATGATGTCTAGTTCTCGATCATGTTTCATAAATAATGCCTAGTTATTGGGTCCAGTTTCATAAATAATGTATAGTAATTGGAACAATTTCATTAATAGTGTCTCTTTCTTGATCTGGTTTCATAAATAATATCTAGTTATTGCTCCACTTCATAAATAGTGCCTAGTTCTTGGTTATAATTCATTAATATTGTCTAGTTCTTACTCCAATTTCATAAATAGTATATAATCCAGTATTCAAATTATGCCTAATTCTTGTTTTCGTTTCATAAATAGTGTCTACTTATTGATCCAGTTTCATAAATGATGTCTACTTATTGGTCTAGTTTCATTAGTAGTGTCTACCGATTGGTGAAGTTTTATAAATAGTGTTTAATTCTTAGTTCAGTTTCATAAGGTTTGAAACTTAGACCCTTATTGGTCAAGTTTTATAAATAGTGTTTAATTCTCAGTAATTATATTTAAAAAGTTGTTTTCAATTACCAAATTAAAATTTCCTCACTTTTTTCATATACCTACAATAATAAATGTAGCTCTCCATTTGGGGCCGGTGGGGCCCACAAGCCCTTTGGCCTAGCCTTCGGTTGGAGATAGTTTTCATGTCATTCCGAGCTATTTTTAGCCCTATAGCCCTTTGGCGGGGTCAGTTGGAGATGGCCTAAGTAGGACCAATCCATACGGAACAAAGTCCAGAGTAATGCCAAATAGACAAAATTTGCAAAACTAAATGACATGTCACCAATAAAAAAATAAACACGGTAATCAACAGTTAAGTAGTAATTCAATAATTGACTTCCATATTCAAGTTACAAAAAAATATCCTCCCTAGCATTATCCTTTGGTCCATTACCCCATTACCACCACCCGCTTAAGACAACCATCAGCAATCACGTTCTGTGGTCAAGCCCATAAAATGCGTTTCTGTTTCTAGTACTTTTCACACTCGTTCAAAAGTTCGGCACATATGGGAACTTTCGGTTTTCAGGCGAGCAATTACATTTAACGCCGGTCTCTTATTAAGTAAGATGTTTTAAATTCAAATATCACGGTCACTTATTTTTTAAGAATAGAATTTAATTGTAATTGGTGCAGGACACTATTTTCCTTTTATCCAATTTTATATCTCCTGCAAAGTTTTATTAAGCCCAAATAAATGAAAAGATAATTTTTTTTTTTTTTTCAAACAAACGATATTATCGACATCGGAATATAAGACGCTTGCCGAGTACACTTATGGGGAACTTTCGGTCCCTTGCCGAACGTTTACATTGTCTCGTGAACGGATCAGGCTAGTCCCGAGCCGGAAATAGTCACACAGAGAACGTAAACATTACAGTACAACGATTCGAAGAAGCGGAATGTTGTTGCACAAACGAAATCAAGCCCGACGCCAACGGCAACCAAAACAAAGAATTGAAGCATTACAATAACGAAAGAAGAGTTCCAACTCCCAATAAATTTTATATACAAGGGAAACAAAGTAAGCAAGAAAAACTAACAGACGATACAACAATTTCTAACCAGTATAAAGCAAAATTGGGGATTTCATTTTGTAGAATGTTTCAGAAAACAAGAAACTACACGAAGGAGCGGCACGCGGATAACGAAAAAGAAATCTGGAAATGATGCAGAATGATACTGTCTTATTCTGTGAAACAAAGGAAAATTTCCTTCACATTAGAGTGTTCTATGGCTGGGTATCGAAACCGGAAATATAAATCTACAAACCTTTCATCACCATGTGCCTAATACGGCTCTTCAGAAGTTCGAAGAAAATTCATGTTCATTTCTCATCAGGTCGAAAACTCTATCTACTGCCACATGCAGACAACCAATTGACAAATCTGCAGCGTCCGGCAAAAGCTTCTGTATCAGCAACAAAGATCATGATGCCCCCTTTTGCCCAACAAGGAGCCTTCTCGGGAAGATTTGGGGAATGGCATGGACTCCGCAATCAATTAGTTTTCAAACTTTACAAGTGTACCACGAGCGACCCCAGAAGAATCAATGTTTCTCATTATCTTAAACACAATATCACCTGCAAGTATTAATGACAAACCTTTGAGCTACAGCTCCGTCTCGGTAGAGCTGATCCCTATCTACTGCTTAATAACAGTTACTGTAAGTGAAAAGGCTGTTTTTTCACTACAAATTTACAATCAATCTTAATGCATCCAAAAATTGCATATTGGCGACAACAAAGGCACCTCACCTCCGGAATCTAGCACAAAATCACCTGCCCTGAATCACCCTGTAATTGAGAACCAGGTCCTCAGATTTCTTCCATATATAAGCCCGCACCGTGGCTAAGCTCATGTCTGGGGACAAGACCTGTGCATAACAAAAGGATAGGTAATAACCAATAGCAGTCACAGAACTAGTAAATTGCATGTAAGTTCAACCCAGAATACATTTAGCTGCTAATCCCAAAAGCAGAAAAAGCATTTACCAATGTCTTAAAACTTTTAGCAGTTATAGTTTTGTTAAACCTTCAATTACCACAAAAAGAAACCTACTAAAGACTTAATTTGCTAATTACTATGCATGTGACTACGTCCACCCAAGATGTTTGTCCACTTGCCTGATTGTTGCACAATATCTCTATAGAAGGCTTAAGCTTTTGCCATGGCTTCAATCCAGATCGGAAAGATCCATCTCCAACCGATGATAGCTGCAATGGTCCTCCAGCAAGACCAGGAGCAAATGTAGCATCGGGATTGGCACTATCCACTGGTTTGTCAAGGACCATCTTCTCAACAACATAATTAACAACCTGCATAAAGCTTCCCATTAGTAAAGTAAAATAAATAGGATACATTTGGGTGCGCACACAACAATAATGAGTACTTGAAGAACTTCCATCATTCATGAGCTAACATGAAACGCAGAACTTACTTTATGAATTCGTAAAATACGAGGGGCACTTAGTTTCCCTTGAGTGAGGATCTGAACAGTTGAACCTTCACATGGATGTAGATAAAAACTGCACCTGAAAAATTAACAAAAGAATTTTTCTTCTATAAGATAACACAAAAGGACATAATATTTCAAACATAATGCCTTCACTAGAAAATTGAAAATAAAAAACCATCTAGGAAAAAAGAAAGTATTATTAATTTTTGAATAAGAAAGAAGAAATTGCGGAGAGAAGGAATTAAGGCATTCAATCCTTGAAGAGAAAGGAAACAAGAACTTATGGCTTTCCTACTTTATTTCACGACAGCTCTGATCGTAACTTTAGTTTCAACAACTATTGCTAGACTGCCCATCTTTCAATAAGAAATGTCAGGGAAAAACTAAAATGGAAAGATGTCCCTAAAACTCTACAACTTAAATTTTGTAATTGCTTAAAAGTCAATATGCACAATGTTTTTTTTTTCTGAGTACATTGATATATTTTTACATTAGGGGAAGGGGGAGTTTAGCTAAGCCACACAATGGACAACCTAATTTGGTATCGAATTCGCCATCCACGAGATTAAGTAATTCTTTTTTAATCCATAAGCACTTTCGTCTTCTGAAAACTGAAAAGAGAATTTATATTCTCAGCTAGGAAGTAAAAACTGTATACTAAAGCAAGGAAGTTACTTGGTATTTTCTCTAGGGGGTAGGCGATTATTCAACACACAATCGAGACACCACCAAGGAAAGTCCTTCTCATCTTCAGTGCCATCTAGGTCAGTGATTTTCTTCCTCCATGGGCCTCCCTGAGAGCCCTCAGTAATAACAGAAGGAGGGGAAGTTGTAGAAAATTCGAAGGGAGGATAGACCATTGAATCATTTTCAGCATTACTATCCACCTCAATTCTTGAATGGGTAATACTTCTAGTAGTAATATCCTTTCCAGATGACACATCCCCATTAGCTGATGCTTGTGATCCAAACCTTTGCTTTCTTTTTGCCAACCAATGAGCCAAGAGCCCTTTAAGGGTTTCTCGCGCTAGATTAACCTGAAGAATTACAAAAACTTGTTTCAACAGCTATCTTAATTCTCAAACAATTTCATCATGGTGGGTAAAAATAGATAAATCGGTAGACAGACTTGGCATAACTAATAAATGGTTAAATGTCACAGCTAAGGGGAAAAAAGACAGAAATCATAGAACCCACAAAAAAGGGGGCGAAAAAATATAGAACAACAGTCAAGGTTATATCTACCTTGTCATCTTCAGGCTTCCCCACAATGTTAAGGTCTGCTGAATACATCTCTGCCGAAAAGCATTGTGGGGTATCTAAATGTACAGATAAACTTCCAAGTCTGGTATCTACAGTGAACCATGCAGGAATGCTCACCTGAACCAGTCAAGAAATCACTATAAAAATTTATGAACGCTGTTAAGCTGAAATCACTGTAGACTAGGAAGCATACCATCTCAAAAAGCTCTTCTTTTTTCTCCTCAAATTTGACCTGTATGGTACACAATATAAGTATAGATGCTTATAATGTTCCTCAATAAGAAATTTGCCTCTTAACACTATTATATAATTCTAGTCAGATAATAGAGTACAGGAAAAAAGGAATATAACCTTTCCATAATCCTCAATGACAACACCCCTCGTGATCTCCCACAACTTCACTGAATCAGCAGTGTCCTATCAAGGTCACATTGGTTCATAATATTTAATTAAGCAATGACATATAGTTTGACAACAAAACTAGATAGTCAAAGTAAACTTTAAACAGGAGCATCATCATAACAACATACGAGAAAATCAACATGATTACCTTTGTCAAGACATGCCTTCTATTGTTTAATATTTCATGTTGCACTATTCCAGGAGTTCCAGGAATCGTAAATATAGGTTCTTTATTAACAGGGACCTGGAAAACAACCACAACAACATTAATCCCCTAAACTCAAAGGTCTGACGTGGCAAATATCAAATAAGACTACGAAGAAACAGGTACGAATATATACCATGATAACTAGAGCATGGTACATGCACATGCAACAAGAAGACATAAATTTTGAATATAAAGAACAGAGTGATACTTACTAGGGTTGATCCTTCTAAGGACACCCTTGCTCTTGAAAAGGATAAATTTCCAGCCAAGAATGCACCACCTCTTTGAATAATCTTCTGGGGATTACTCCCTTCAGCAGGCCATCTATGAACTGAAGAATCTGTTGTTGCAACCCATATACTATCATCATGTAAAGCCAACTGCAAAATGGGATGTTCCCCTGTGGAAAGCAAGAGACTCTCTCTGGTGGCCAAGTCTGTCAAGTATAACTGAGGGTATAAACAGAATTCAGTATTAAACAAAATGACCAGCAAACCTGAACAGCCAAAGATGTCTGAGAACAGAATTTACAAGAGAGCTGTACTCACAGAAAGGTCTCTCCCACCACTATATACATGACTAAATGTTGGGGTACTGGCAAGTGCCCAAACAGAATCTGTATGCACAGCATAAGAATGCACACATCGCTGCTGACCAAGATCCCATAGCCTATAAAACAGAAAGACTTTGGTGAACCGTGTTCTGAACAAAATACCAACCTCCTATCACATAAACAATTATATCTTTCAACTTGTACAGAATGCTAATTGTTTGCGTTGGAAGAGATGTGGATACCAACCTGATCATTGAATCAGAAGATCCTGACAAGCAAAATCTGTAAGAAATTAAAAGAAAGAACCAACTATTAATGACTGTTACCAAAGCAAATTGTATGAATGTAGCACAGAAAACAACCCAATAAGATGAATAAATCATTCATTATCGAATCAAGGTTGTGACTTGCATGTTCAATGCATTTGCTGTATCATCTATAAAAGATATAACAAACTGAACTATCCAGACCAAAATGTTAACAGAAATCCTGTTTGAAGTGCTAATCAAGACAGCCTGTGAAAAATCTACCCAACCAACCTTCCAGTAGAATCAATCAGCAGAGCCCTGATATTATCTGTATGCCCTCTTAGTTTCATTTTCTTCGAACCTGTTCTTGGATCCCAAACACGAACAACCTAAAGGGCATCAGGATATAATTAATAGTTATTAACACTGTCTGGTTAACCTCACACACTAACTAGAAGAGGAAAATTAAAAATATCCAACCAAACTTGCGCAGTTTTTTTCAAGAAGTTTCATGTCTACGAGATAATAATAATAAATTTAGGACACAGCCAACCCTAGACAACAAAATATACCTTCTCTGTTCCACCAGAGACCAGAAGCGATCCACTATCATTCATTGACAATGCATAAACTGATTCCTTATGACCTTTGGCAGAGATTGGGACATATCCATGTGGCTGAGTTGTGTGCATAGAAATGCTGTTGCTAGAGCTGATAGTACGTAAACTTGTAATTGCATTTCCAGAACCATTGACAACAGTTGAACTATCATCTTCCATTGATTCACCTGACTTTGCAACCGGAGTAAGAGCTGCTTCAAGATCCCATACAAATACCTCCCCTCCAAGTCCACCAGAGGCAACAATATTGCTCTAAAATGCGTGACACTATAAAAGGATTAGAAATTTTCTTTTTTTATATATATTCAAGATAAAAGTATACAAATACATATGGAAAAGATGTCCTTCCATACTAAGTGCATAAACTATACAAGAACAGCAGAAACATTACAATTAGAACATAAGTCCCAAGAAATCAAGATTAATCAAAAGGGAGAGAATGTCCCTAAAATGCCTAGCCAATTCAGCCCACAAAGATGCCAAGTACTGTTTCTCTTCAAAAGACATCTACCTCACCCCTCTTATCTTTAGTTTATTTTCATCGAAACAAGCCAAATAAATGCAAAGACTACACATCACCAAAGGGCGATCATCTGCTCATTAGCAGAATCCCTAAAGAAGTCCTCCACAGACACAGAAAATCACTATCTAGGAAGCGTTACCCACCACTCCAAACACTTGTAGGAACTTATTCCAGATTTAAGAAGTTCAAGGGAAAGCAGAAAGATGCAATCTAAACTATCAGCAGATTCAGGTCATCCATAAAATATGCTACGATGCCACCAAGCACAACTTGAACTATCAAATTGAACATGAAACTCTTCATATAGATGAGTGCAATGATAAGACCAATGCATTCATAAGGCAGATGAAAATTTGACGAGGAAATTACATTTTTCTCCGCGGAAGCAAGGCATGTGACATAGTCAGAATGCTGACGAAGAGTTTTGGTACAAGTTCCACTTGACAAACAATTCCACGTCTGATGTATCCATATGACAGTTGGAATAAAAAAAATGAATCAGTTACATCCAAAGAGAAAACACAAGTTACAAAACTAAAACAAAGCAAAACAAAGATCTAGGCCAATGAACCTTAAGGGTGGTATCTGAAGAACAAGAAACAAGCGTATTATCACCTGCAAGAACAGCATCATTAACCTGCACAACAGAAGTACTCTCTAAGTATAAATTTTTAACTTATGCATGAAGTACAGGAAAGAAAAATATAAATTAAATATCATTTTTCTTTAAAGTAATAGAAAGAATGTATGAAAAGTGCATGCCTGGAAGCTACCCAAGCACAAACAGCACAATGCTGATTTAAATTTAAAAAAAAAAAACAGTCTAATGTTGTGCCCAGCACAAGATATTTTTTGCACCCAACATTCTTTCATTTCATTTTCCCATTTAACATTTTGTAAACTGATTGGTCTAGTTTAAACATCCCACATGGAAAGTTTCAGCTATAAACTGACTCCCCAACCCTGCTTTATAATAAGACGACAACAACAACAACAACAACAACAAAGCCTTATCCCACTAAGTGGGTTTGGCTGTATAAATCCTAGAATAAAAAGAGAAGAAAAAAAAAAAAATCCACCCAAAATTGAAGAGGAAGTAAATCTCGGCAATTTTCATGAAAAAGGAAGAAATCTCAAAATTTACACACCTCCACACCTTAAATGGCAAGTTTTGTTTTAAATAAACAAAACTAGGTTTAAACATAGGAAGAAAATGGTTACCCAATCCACATGAGACTCAAAGGTTGCTGAACATGTAGCAGCATCTTCAGCCAGCGCCCATCTTTTTAGTGTGCCATCACGGCTTCCAGTAAACAGGTAATCACACCCAGACACTGATGCCTTCAGTACAGACAAAGAATTTATGCCGGCACAATGCTGCAGACAGAAACCATCCAAACATGGTTAAGCATCTATAATTTAACACTAGCAAAAAGTTGATACAACATACGCAGATAAAACAAAAGTCATATATACGTTGTGCCTTATAAGTCCAAAAGTGAGATATATACTTATTAAAATATAAAATATTTTGTAACAAATAAAAACTTAATTACAGAACTTCAAATAGAAATCAGGAAAAAAACATGGAATAAATTCACCTTCGTGTCGTCAGCATCACTCAACACATATGTTAATCTCTTCTCTTTACGAGGGCGACTGGAATTGTTTGTGTTCCCTGAACTACCCACTCGGTGCATCGCATAAACAACTACAAAGAGATGTATTAAAAATTAATAATCATTGATCACCAAATAAATGTAAACAATGAATTCCTTCGAAGTGACCGTAGTTTTAGAATATATTTGGTCCTAGCAAGTGTTGTAGAACAAAAGGCATTGTCGAATAAAAGGCATTATCAAACAAAAGGCATTGTCTAACAAAGGTAAATATACCACAACCAAGTCCTAGTTATCCACTTCAGTTTTTCAATACAACGAAGGTGATATACCAGTACAGATGATACAATAGATATACTTTCTTGACATGTTAAGGAATATTATATCATGTAATCAGTTCTCAACCTATGATGAATAACTTTATGAACTTGTCAATACCTAATGCAACTGTAATGAAAATATATGAATTGGACACTTAAGAGTTAAGACCTATTAAAGTTGCTAACCTTCAAAACAATATAATTGGTATGTACATAAGGTTTTTACATGTCAAATGTAATAAATTTGACAATCCGACCTCTTCCCACTTTCTGTTGTGATATCGCCGGGACTCATTTTACTACTTATTCACCAACAAAAACATTGGCTCTTAAGATAACAGATGAAATGGTGATACTTCTTTCCCCTATACGACGCACAGCACCAAAAACCCACAGAACCTCAAACTCCCCCCGACTGCCCAAAACCCACAGTTTTTATATAATCGACAAAACACACTATAGAACACATGTATACCAACAAAAAACACCGAAAATAATTGCTGACGATCCAGAGCAATTGCAAAATGTTCTATCAAATAGTTTTCAATACCGCCATTTCGACTAACCCAATACAACTCCGATTCGTCTCAGAATTTCCATGCAACCCGTCAATTTATCCAAAAAATCCCAACTATCACTCCATTTAAGCACCAATAATCGACCCGAAAGATTGAATAAAACAGATTAACCAGGTCACCAAGTCTACTAATTAACCCGAACCTCATCGAGATTAAGACCCCACAAACACAACCAGAACAAAGAAACGCAAAAACCCATTAATCATTTTCGTATATACCATTCAGATCATCAACTCAATTAATTACCATTCAAAATCCATGGAAAATAAAAATTAACACAATAAACAGTCAATTTTATCCACAAAAATTAAAACTAAAAAATTGAAAATTAGTGAAATTAAACAAAGTGGAAAACCCTAACCTTATCAATCAGTGAAGAAATTGGAAGCCCCCCTTTCGTGCTCGTCGTCTTCTTCTTCTTCCACCACTGAGCTGCGATTTCAGAGAGTGGAAATTTTTGGGTGTGAGTTTCGATTTTATTGTGGGCGAGTCCTTTGACTCGGTTTTTTTGGGGTTCTAGTCGAGGTTAATTTCGTCTTTCCCGTGAGTATATGAATTTACGATGTGCGTGGACTTTAGCTACACTCGCCGGTGAGCGCGGGTGGGTCGATACTCGCTTCGCTGGCAATTGGTTCGTACTGTGGGTGTGGGGCCCGACTGGGGAGAATACAGAGGGGTGGTGGAATTACAAAACGGAAGGGAATCCTTTCCCCGATCATTCTCATCAAACAATTCGAATCCTTCAATTTGATTCAACGGCTAAAATTATTATAATGTTTAAAGTGGGCTTCTATTTTTAGCTGTTTGATCAAATTTTAAGGGTCCAGATTGTTAGATGAAGAGGATTATGTGAAAGGAATCTGATCCCTTTCCTTACAAAACGGCCCCTCGGCGATGTGGAAACGGGTTCGGACTCCGGTTATGGTAATGGGTTCGGACTCCATATATTTATGTAAGGTTTTTATCACAAATGATTCTTGAAATTGACCTCACTCCTCACTTTGGTCCTTAAAATTGAAACCGATTAGTGTCGTCCCTGAAATTTGGTACCACAAACCAATGTCGTCCCTACTGTCCCATTCCGTTAATTTTTTAGTTACTTTGATGACGTGTCACACATGGAGACCCATACGACGAATTGTGTGGTGCCACGTGGATTAAACATAAAAAAAAACTGTTTTTAATTTGATTTAAGATTTAAAAACTCATTAACAAAACCAAAAAAAAAAAAGTAAGATAGATAACCCTAACAAAAATAAAAATGAACCTAACACCTCCATCTCAAATTGGATTGCCGAAAATTAAAATCAAAATCGATTTGCGAAAAACGAAATCCAAAAAATGAAATCAAAACACGTATTAGGGATTCATAGGAAATAGAGTGAGAGTTTGTGAGTCACCTCCCCCACCCCAAGGCCAACCGAACCTATCCCATAACCTCGTTGCTAGTCGTTCCTCACCCCATCCCCTTGACTTTGGTGCTTTGGAGAAGAACATGAAATTAAATTTGAAAGGGGTATGGAGATGATAGTTGGAGAAGAGCAGGTAGGTGGGTTAGTTTTTTCATCTAATTTTTTTTTTTTCAAAACCCAGAAAATGAAAGTCTCTGCTTGATTGAAGAAGCTGGGTTGGTCGTGTTCATGTTTTCTAGTTGTGTCCTTGATTTAAATCTTTTATTTTTTCAAAAAAAGGTTAGTCCATGTGGCACCACACCATTGGTTGTATCGGTCTCCTGGTCTGACACCTCATCAAAGTAACAGAAAAATAAACGGAATGGAACGGTAGGAACGACATTGATTTGTGGTACCAAATTTCAGGAATGATATTGATCGATTTTCAATTTCAGGAACTAAAATGAGGAGTAATGTTAATTTATAAAGACTATTTGTGATAAAAACCCTTTATATAATTTCATTTTCTTCTTTTTTTTATGAACATGTAATAGTGCGTAATATAGATACAATTTATTATCCATTCAGAGTATCTATAGAGGTTCCCTATATTGGAAAGTGGGAGGGGAAGTCTCTTTTTACATGGAAAAGGATCCTCGTCGGATCCTTTTCCTGGGGATCTTAGAGATCCTATGATTGTGAACGTTTATCGTATATCATGCGAACATTTTTCGTTAGGTATTATTCATATTTAATTTTGAATTTTAAATTTTGAAATGATTTATAACCGCATGATGTACGATGAACAGTCACAATCACAGAATTCCTAAGATAAAAAAAAAATGATCCGGCGAGAATCCTTTTCCTTTTTACATAACATAAAGGATGTGCCCCTAAATTTAGAAACAAATTCCAATCTGTGAATTTTATTTTATCCACTACCATGCATTTTCTCAATTAATTATATTTTAAGGGATGTGATATCCACATATTCCATTTTACTTCTCACATATTTTTTTAAATTTCTATAGTCGGATAAGATGAATTGAAGAAAATCAACGGATATAAATTATCAAGGGGTGTGTGAGAAGTAAAATAGGATGTGTGGATATTACACTCCTATTTTAAAAGGAAAACTAATGAAAAATATTTGAAAACTTTGAGTTTTTAACGAAAATGACAAAATAAAGGGTAAAGTGAATAGTATGAGGATTAACTTTTTATTGTAAAAATATGATTTTTCGTTAAAATAAATAGTATCGAGAACTTTTCGTTAAAATTCTCTATTTTAAATACAAGAAAATGGAATTAGTGCTCCCACACACTGTCATTTGTCAGTGTCACACTCCATTTCCATGCAACAAAAGTCTCCACCAATCACATGAACCCTGGAGAAAAAAGCAAAAAATAAAATATAAAAATCCTCCTGCCTCGTGAAACGACGTCGCTTAAGGCCGTTCCCAAATCAATGTCGCGCGATCCCAATCTTTCTGCTGACCTAAAATTCAGAGACTTGAATGTATGAAGACTTCGGCGTAAAATTGAATGTAGATGGCTCTGTGGTCGTCACCGTCAACGTCGTCGTCGCCGAAGGGGATAGTGATAACGGTGCCGGCGCTGGTCCTCACGGCGACAGTTGCCGCAGTTTTCTTCTTCTTTCTCTTGTTCTCTTTATCGTCGCCGTGCACTTGCGGCGGCGGTGCTGGTATTGCGCGTGTGGGTTATGTCGGTGGACCCAATGTCGGTGGACCCAGTGTCGGCGTGGCGGAGGGCGGAGGAGGAGAGACGATATGGTCGTCGAAGGAGGATGTTGAGTGGGTGAAGGATCAGATCCGAGTGAATGGGTTGCATATGCAGGATAACGTGTTGAGGAAGGGAATTAACCCTCGCACCAGAGCTCAGCAGCTTGAAGATCTCTTGCAGTCAGTACTCTCCCTCCCTCCCTCTCTCTCTCTCTCTCTCTCTCTCTCTCTAAGTACCTGTATACTATGATGTGCACATTTGTGTGATTAGAAATGAGGACTTGGATTTGTGCAGTGGGATTGGAATTTTGACATCAGTTGATTTTGGCATGGGGTTTGGGATTTGGGTATTGAATTGTGAATTAGGTATATTCTTGGATTCAAAGCTGCCTACTTTAATTTTGAGTACCAGTTCATTTGATTTTTGTGCCAAGTGAGGATGTGGGGGAGTTGAGATTACATCAGTAAACTTCGATTTTCATGAGATCGCATCAGTAAACTTAGATTTGTTTAGTTATGTGGACGTGAACTCGAATTTGTTGCTTAATTTTCTGCATTTTCTTGCAGTTCTTCTCGATGCTAGTTTGGTAAGTTCTGTGTTGGTCTGTTTGGTTTATGTATTAGGGTGGAGAGAAAGGAAAGGATTAAATTTTGATCATTGCCTAGATTTACAGAACATCGAAGTTAGACTAGATCATATCCTTTGAAGTGATTTGTTCTATTCCTTTTGTTTCGATAGACATTTCTTTGTAACTTGATGATTCTTTAGTTAGAGTATTCTCTTACTTGTTTGGGAGATTTTTCTTTCTCGTTGTGCTTTACTGTGCCTGCAGTTATAACATATTCGCATGTTTGCGGGTCAATTGAAACAACGGAAAATTATATGTTATGTGAATACAGGGATGATCTGTACAAAGAATTGACCAATAGTTTCTGGATTTTCAGATTCAAGGGTATATCTCACTATGAAGGACCTGATTTGGAAAATCATACTGCCCTCCCATGCCCTGGTGAGCTCCTAACCGAGGAGCACCACAGTAACTACGGTGAGCCTTGGGCAGGTGGGCGAGATGTTTTTGAGTTCCTCGCTCAGTCCTCTCATCTGAAGCCTGACTCCAATGTCCTTGAGATCGGTTGTGGTACCCTCCGAGTTGGTTTGCATTTCATTCGCTATCTTAATCCCGGACACTTCCACTGCCTTGAAAGAGATGAGCTCTCGCTAATGGTTGCCTTCAGATACGAGCTTCCTTCCCAAGGTCTTCTGCACAAGCGCCCTTTGATTGTGAAAGGCGACAACATGGACTTCAACAGATTTGGGTCCGATGTTGTGTATGACTTGATCTATGCTAGCGCTGTGTTTCTTCATATGCCTGATAAGCTTGTGTGGGTTGGATTAGAGAGATTGACAAATAAACTGAAACCCTATGACGGGCGAATCTTCGTTTCCCATAATATCAAATTCTGTTCGCGGTTGGGAGGAGACGAGTGTACAAAGCAGCTCACGAGTTTAGGCCTGGAGTATGTCGGAAAGCATACACATGACAGCTTGCTATTTAATCACTACGAAATCTGGTTCGAGTTTAGGCGGACAAAGGCTTAGAGTTGCAGAATTTATTCATTTTTTCACTGCCTTCCGTCCTAATTTAGATACGGGATGTGAAGCGATGGGTGGCTGCGGTGCTCTTGTGGTATTTGTTTTATAACTTTGGCCACCATTCTCCGAAGGTCAAGTCTTTTAACCTTCTATTTATGATTGTACTTGTTAGAGTGGCAGATAGTGTGTGCAGGAGGCTATGAGGCCTGTTTTGTGTTTTTGGATAGGAAAATTGTAACCTATAAGAATTTGATAACACTTTCTTTGAATTTATGTAAGCTATTCATTTTTTCTTCAGCTGTTGCTTAATAAGTTGCATGATTCCTTGTCAACTTAAATTTTCTCTGACAATGTTGTAATCACGAGAATGACTTGCCTACACCGGCCATGTCATTGTGGTGGTTCTTTAACGTAATCACGCTTTTATTGTGACGGTACATCAATCTAATTATACTTTATTCTGAAGGTATCCTAACCTAGTCACGGTTAAATGTAGCATTATTTCAACCTAATAATGATCTGGAAACTCAGTTTCCCAAAACCCAAAAAATGCAGACTAAAACCCTAAATCCTAATAAAAAAGAAATAGAGACCCAAAAGAGCAGCATTTTCAAGAATGCATTGCTCTTCACGAATCAAAAGCACCACATTGTGCAACAAAAAATCCAACTTGCCGTCATCGTTCTCCGGCTACCATTTCGGTGATCACAGCCTCGCTCTATCCTCCACGACGCAGCTGGGTAACTCCTGGATGAACAAGAACAAAGGGGTCTTCACCGGCAACAAGACCTCTCCAGAAGAAGCAAGATCAAAGGGGAATTCACTGGTTCCGTTTAACGATAATTATTTGTTGCGTTCGATTATAAGGATTGGCGGATGAGATGAAGAATGCTAGAAGAATCGGAGCGTTTAAGAAATACATTGTCGGAAGAAGCAGTGAAGCTACTTTTGCCGATGCTTTTGACAAGCAGGAAGCGATATTTCGATATCTCGGAGGATTTGATTCAACTGGAGAGGTTGGTTTTACCCTTTTAAATTGATGCTTTACTTGTTAAGTTCTTGCCAGAGGAAATTTCTGTTTGGTCCATTTGGCAATGTGTATACTTATGTACTTATGCTTGTAATGTTCAAGTTTCATAGGTTAATCTCCAATTTATGTGGGAACCTGCAAATTTCTCGCACTCTTTCTTCTGTTGAATTACTTCAAAGCCGAGTTCTTTTGCCTACTTAAACTGCCAATATAATCGCTACAGAAAATCGAGCTGTTAAGCTGAAGGAAACTTCATATTTCAAGGGATATGCAGTCCAAAGTATTTACTTATTGGCATTTCAAAAAATGTTCCATATCAGATTTATGTGTATATATTGTGTGGAGGCCTTGGTTTGTTTCGATACACTTCTTTAAGATCCCAACAACACAAAATTCTGATAACGATTTACGACTGTAGGAACTTTGCTTTTGTAACATGTCAAAAACGAACTGTGTCAAAGTTTCCAGTTGAACTGTATCAAACTACAGTGCAAGAGGGTGAGCGCACACTACTCTAACCAATCGTAGAAATGATTTTTGAAGAAACATTTGAGCCTCAAATAAAAAAAAGAGACACTTTGGATGCGGTCCCTAACTATCAATATTCTTTGATTGAAACCTTGTTAGTTTTTAGTTTTTGATTGAGGTCCTGACATTAATGTAATAATGTAAGTTACTATATTTTTTTAATTAAAAATTAAAAATTGAAAATTGAAATTGTTTATATTAATGAGATTTTAAATAAAACCCATAATTTATGGGATTAAAAATAATAAAATATAAATTATATTCTCTATTATATTGTGTGTGTGTGTGTACATATATGTATGGGTACATTAACCAAAATTAACAAAAAAAGTTATTGTACCAAAACATGGATGCATTCTCAAATCAACGAAAATGAATGTACCCATATAAGTTTAAACATGGATTAAAAAATTTGAATGGATTTTATATTAAAAAAAGAGTACATTTTACATATAACAAATTGATATAATTGAGAATGGGTACATTTAAGATTAAAAAAATTGAAAAATTATATGAATGGGTACATTTAAGATTAAAAAATTGAGAATCTTTTTATATATAAAAAAAAAACTAATAGGTACAAACTTAATTTAATTTAATTTTTCATTATTTTGGAAATGTTTGAATTGAAAATTAATTAGAAGTTTAATAGAGGTGTGAGTATTAAACCCTAAATTAATTACTAATTTTTATATTAAAAAAATATATAATAAACAAGTAAATTCATTATCACATTAATGCTAGGGACTTGAATCAAAATTTGAGAACTAATAAGGTCTTGGTCAATGAACAGTAAAAACTAGGGACCGGATACTAATTTTTCCTAAAAAAAATTTACCTATTCAAAGTAAAAGTAATTCTAACAAAAATGCTTACAAGCAAAAATTTATGGACATAATTACATTTTGCAAAAGTAGTTTACGACGAGCCCTAACCTTCTCGCATTCTTGATACTTGAGCGAAAGGTTCTTCCGAGGACTAACTAATACTACTAAATATATCACTCACTCACTCACTTTCTTTGTGTTTAAATGAAAGTATTGGATTGTAATGATGTCAATTTGAAAGCCATAAGAAAGGATAGTGTTATCCACATATCCTGATTTACTTCTCACATATCTCTCTCAATTTTCGGTTGTCGAATCGAATGAATTGAAGAAAATTAATGACCGAAAGTTAACAAATATGTGTATGAGGTAAAAATGAGTGTGTAAGAGCATTTCTCTAAGAAATTGGTTGCAAGGTTGCTAAGGGTTTTCTTTTTTCTTACGAGATTCATTTCAGAAGTAGCAGTTGGCGAAATTTGAGTAGTGACGTATTACCACTCAACAATGCCAGGTGCTACCATACCACACTATAATATCTTGCAGTTGTGAAGCCCCAAGTTTGCTCCTTTTAGCTACTCATAAGATGTTTTGTGGTTTAAAATGACGATTGTTTTCGTCCAAGACAACATAACACGTGGGTGTATTTAAGTGCCTATGACATATCGGTTGGTATTGATCAATCTGTGAGGATAAAATTTTCTAACAAAGCATATAAGTCCATTCAAGACCTAATGAAATAGCTACAGCAAAGCCTAGTATTTCTCCTCAATTATTGTAGATTATTGCTTCTGTTTCAAACAATTATTCATTCTCTTTCTACATATGTTGTTAGTTTATAGAGTTATTGTCCTCCTATAGAGTGAAGAATTCAACTTCGGGTAAGGTGGATCAGTTGATTCTCCAAGGTCAGAAATTCTCTATCGAAGAGTTGGGTGATAAAAAAAAAAAATTTGAGATGCCCTTGAAAGCTATATTTCAACTGTTGAAGAATTGTCTTTATGGGCATTGGACATAATAGTTGCTACCCTCATGCCTTTGTATGCGTTGCGATGTGCATATATCAAGCTGACATCAGTTGACATGCACGCTCGAAAGTTGTTGGCATCTGTTGACCGGTGTGCAATAAGAGCTGGCAAATGGCTTACTAAGGAATGATGAAACACCAATGGCTAAAAGATCTTAAAATTGACTATTTTTTTGCATATATGATCTTTAAATGACGATAAAAAAATGAACAATTCTGATTATGAATTCCGATAGTAAAAGTTCATTATTCGTAAATGGAGGGACACGAGCATTATTCGAAATTGTAAGTTGAAAAGTGCATGATATATATCACATGCATGCTAATGTCATATAATTGAGAACGTAAGGTATATAACTTGTTCCAGAATTAAGTCTGGAGACTGCATGTGATATAACTATTTTAGGGAAAGGACACTGCTTATAGATTGATGCTTTCGTGATAAGGTTTTGCCCATTTTAGGAAGAGAGAGAGAGTTTTCTGGGGTTATTTCGTAACAACCGTTAGATGAAAAATATAAACGGCAGTTACTGTCTCTCCGTTAACAGGTTCGGTCACATTCTGTAACCGAACACTAGCAACAACACCAACTGACCATTATGTCGTCTTACTCTTGTTACCATACTATCGAGTACGATCAGATTGAAGCTCTAACTGTACAGCTCATCGAACGGTTACAGCTATATAAAACCTTGCACCACCAAACGATTCACCTACCTCACTCACTCATCTTCCACTTCCACTTCCACATCCTCATCATCAGTATGTATTTGGATTCAAACTGTTCCACTAATCATCTTCAACGATGCATGCTCAATACCTCCTCGTCGCAATCCTCCCTCTCCTCCTCCTCCTCGCAACTGCTTCGCCAACTGATTGGCAGCCGATAAAGAACACCACCGACGCTAAAGTTAAAGAGATAACAAACTTTGCAGTCATAGAGTACAATAAGATCGACACCACAAAGAAATTGGTTTTTGTAAATGTGGTAGAAGGCAAGACATTGGGTGTTAGTACCGCTGGCAAGTAACATACATGCATACATATATATATATATATATGATCTTTTTGTTTGAAGGCGGATGTATACTTTTGTTGTTCTAATAAAGAATTGATTAAAAGTTTCTCCTATTCATACAGTTATGCTTAATCTTTTGTTTACTGTTCTCAAATTTTCTTATCTTCTTTTTAACTTGGCATAAATTTTGATCTTTGATGATGGTAGAGATCTTAAGAGAAATACCCTTATGTGTTACTTAATATTGCGGCCTAGTAATATTCATTTTCATTTATAGGTAATATAAGTTGTTCAGGTCATGTGAACTCGTTGAGACCCCTTCCTTCGCTGGTTCTTATGTCATATTATTCCCTCCCCGGTCCCTCAGACTAGGCGGTTACATATGTTCACTTTGCTCCCTTTTTATTATTTTTTCCGTCAAATATCTGTTAAAATGATATGGCGTGACAAGTGGCTTTGGTAATCTAAACCACGTGGCATAATAGTGAGACCTCTCTCTTATAAGTTGGCTCAACTTGGCTCATGTGGTGAAAACACCGAAATTTTCACCCAAAGTTTATTAAGAAAATTGCATATGGAGGCTGGAGCTCACATTTGAAAATGTCTTGTCATGCCAATGGGATTTCATAAATTCTTTAGCAATATGTTACCAACAGAAAACCCAACACATGCAGAGAGCAAACCAAGACGCACTAGTAGGCTGGCAGCAACAGAAAACCAGCATCTTCAAATTCACACGAACAATCCAAAATAAAAAATAAAAAAAATTACAAGAACAATTCAGATAAAACTTAAATTGTATTCATGTAATTTATCAAATCCTCTTGCCCATCCAAGTCATATATGCACTCAGTCATTTGGATGGCTGTTTATATCTTCTTCCCAAAAATTTCTTCTTCTTCCACTCGGCTGTTTTATGCCTCTCTGCTCCAATCTTTTCCCTCCTTGGATGAGTTCTCCCTTTCTTGTTTTTTCTCTCTCCCATACACCAACAGTCTTCTTATTAAGGACCTGACTGCAACTACTTGATCCTTCCTTTTCTGTTCAGACATTAATGGTGTTGGGGAGTTGGGATGATATAGGGCCGATCCCATTCTTCCTTTGTAAGAAATAGCCCTTGTTCTAGAAGCTTTTGGGCCATTACCTTAGTCGGACGGCCGTTCTTATCAGCTCCTGAACATTGAAGAATCCCAACACTGGGATGGTAGAAGTTGGCTTCTGCGACGTTGGCTGTAGGGAGGAATGGCCGTGATTCGACCTCTATCATTACCCAGAACCCAGGTCATGTCTCCCATTTTTCATGGTAAAAAGCCACCTGTTGGTGTAAGGTAGATGGCACAGAGAGACTTTGATGAATCCAATCTCTGCCCAGTAAAGCCCTATAAGTGGACGTATTATCTACAATAAAAAAAGGCCAGCATGATTTGTTTCGAACTCAAATCCACCTCTAATGGCGGTATCCCATGAGTCCGGGTGATAGCTCCCAAAAAACTAGAAATTGTAAGATCGGTGGGGATAAAATCTTCTTCACTCCTACATATTCTCTTCATCTGCTTGTATGGCAGCACGTTGACCGTGGCCCCTCCATCAATTAAGACCCTCTTGAATGGCACTCCCTCCAGGTGAGCGGTTACATATATTGGCTTGAGATGGTTGGCCAAGGTTAAACTTGGGCGGACAAAGACCATTTTGTCCGAGTATATTCTCTCGGGTTTCCTTATTGGTTGCTCGGGCAAGCTCGTCTAACTGGGTTCTTCCTGTCCCGCCTCTTCAACACTAAAATGTGCCATTATAGATTCTGTCGCCAAGTAATCTCCTTCTATCATGGGAGGTTAATCATGCTCGGCGTGAAACATGGCTGATAAAACATATGTCATGTTTACGTAGAAGTTGCTGGGTCCAGGTAAATCTCTCTCCTTGCCCCCAATATGGTTCATGAACTTATCCAACCAAGCCTGTGCTTCTTCTGGCAGCATTAGTTTAGGCAATGCTTCCTCTTGAGTTATGCCAAAGTTCTGCGCCTGCACTAGGCACTCACAGTGAGTGTCAACCAGCAACAGTGAGGGTATCTCTATCTCAGGCGAGATTGTTCCAAAACAGATTGGCTCTGGGTTCCACTTGGGTGTTGGCATCATCACCATATCCTTCTGAACTCTTTTCAGGATTCTATACTTTCTAGGATGGGGGTTCTGCGGTACATGATCTCCTTTTCCTTCGGTTTTACTGTTTGTCTTTTTCACCTCTATCTTACTTCCAATGAGGTACATTTTTGAATTTTACATTCTCTGAGGTTTTTGAAGTAGTAGGAACTTTCAATGAGTTCAAGTGGGCCTTATGCTGCCTTTGAACCCTCCTGATCATGAAGGCTTCCATCTCTTTGACAGGTCTCCCGTCATTTCCGACTATATACCATCTCTGCCAGTGTCATACAAGATTTTTCTTTGTGACCGGGTTGACTGTCTTTCATTTCATTCTAACATCTCCACCAGCATAACTTGGTTAGGGTGGCCTCACATCCACCCACCTTGGTACCTTGGCCTCCTTGTCCTCCCCTTCCTCTGAAGCTTCATAGTTTCTGAATACTTCAGACAAGTTTTTAGGCTGAGAGTTTCCTCCCAACCTTTGGAAGACGTTCCGAGAGGTTTCCTTCTCGGCTGCTCGCATGATACTTCTGCGGGATTCCTGCTATTCTCTCTTCCTTCTCTTAATCAACTCCCGATCAAGGATGGATTTTGTCATTGGTACTTCTAGCTCACACTCACATTGACATTTACTGCACAAAACCACCTTTTTTATTATTGCTGCTTTAGGCTTTTCGGGCAACTTAATAGCTTCTTCAGTTGGCTTATCAACTTGTCGTTTTTCAGCTTTCACCTCCTAGGTAGCTTTCCCTTTCCCTTTCCCTTTCTCTTTTTCTGCCCATGTTAGGTTGATCATGTTTATTGGGGCTTGTAGAAAGGAATCAGCATATGTCGTCACATTAGCATGTGGTTCTCTCGGTACCTGCTTTATTTTTGACTCGCACTGCCCTTTGCTATCCAATAAAAATAACACGGGGTCGGGCACCTCTGCCTCCTTGATTACCTTCAACACTGGCTGACTATTTCCGGATTCTTTCTTGTTTTTCTCTTGCCTCCCTTTTTCCTCAAGCAAAGGAAACAAAGGAATAACTGGCCCCTCCACCGAGCTGGCTTCCCTCATTATCTTTCCAGCATGATCATTTTTTAGGGTTAAACTCTTCGGATCTAGCCTTCTTTGCAGACTCTTAGTTGGGGAGAAGAGTCTGCTGACTTATTCTCTCGTTTCTAGAGAGTTTTTCTCTATGCTTCGAGAGTTTCTTTCCATGCTTTGAGAGTTTCTCTCCATGCTCCTTAAAACAGCCATCATGGTAGTTTGCAGGTCTTCATTTGTGACATTTCCTCCTGATTTCTCAAAAGGGATTTGGCTTTCCGTCAAGATGGGTTCTTGCAAGTCTTTGGAGAGATTTGTCATGCAGTTTTTTGGTGTGTACCGAGGTGGTTTTCATTTTTTTCCACCTGAAGGTTTTTTTTTTCCTTCATCTTCTTGGCATACAAGATTTGTATCCCACTAGGTGTGCCAAAACTATGTTCGAGCATGAATTTCACTAGAAAGGGTCCCTGGCATCGAGTATATAGCTCATCGAGGAGTTGGCACTTTGGTTGGTTGTCAGGCTCTCACTTGCTTATCGGGCTACAAGAAGAGGATATAGTTAGTTTTGAAAGGTGCCTTTATCGGGCCTTAATTATAGGTCGTGAGGCTCACAATCAAAACTAACAAAGTTCTGAGGCGTGCCACTGCCATCTCTATATGGCAGATGTAGAATGAGTGTATTTATGCTGATTAATTGTGCCCCAAGTTATTCTGACTGCTTATTATCAAATGATTGTTGTGGATGGGTTAAATCCATATTAAGTTCTTTTCTATGCCTTGAGATCAAGGACTTTTGCTTATCTTGTATGCTCTAAAGGGTGGAGTTCTAGATCTGATCAAGACATCAGCTTCATTTACTTTTGTGATAGTAAAAGTATTAAGTGAACCAGATCTAAGAGTTAATGAGGCTCTGGATCATCAAAAGACCAAAAATGACTTGCATATATATTGAGGGATACATTATAACACCATATCTATTAATGGAAAGGCAAAAGCAAAAAGAGTCGGGCAAGATTTCACCTTGTCGGGCAAGGTTAAGACGTCTTGCAATCTCTTCTCTTTGTAGTTACAAAGGGTTGAGTAATAAAGAGGGATGAAGGGTAAATGAGTTTACACAAGAGAATCGATACTACAACATTTGGGAAAGGTAGTAGAGTTTTTACATAGACAAAATATGTCTTTCTACGGGAGATCTAAGGTTAAAGGGATGCAGAATCTGGACAAAGCGCAGCTTTCTGAGTATTTGCTTGACTGATAGACAAGTTGTTGTATATTTGTTTATTTGATTGGTTACGTGTCTTTATCTTTGGGCCATATTCCTCCTTTTATAGATGAATTAGCCCGACTGTGTTGTTCCTGCTCTTGCCCGAAAGTAACCGAAGGGTAGTGAGTCATTAGCTTTTTTACATGTCCTGCCATTCAAAAAACACTTTTGGGCCGAGAGTTGATGAATTTCCATCGGTTGTCACTTCTTGTAAGCAACTAGCCTTGGTATTAATGGGGGAGTGCCAACTGGTCCTTGAAATGGATGATCTGGGCTTAGGTGTTGGGTCTCGGGCGAAATCTCCTTCTTGAGTTCTTTTGGGCTTTTATTCCTGAAAGCTCAGAGTTTAAATATTAACCCAAACAGATGTGTATAGAACTAATAGGATGACAATAACTTAATAAACAACAAAATATATAGAAACAAAATGAATAATTGTTTGAAACAGAAACAATAATGTGCTACTGCTAGCATCCCTCCTCGTAGAGGAATCTTGGCAACAACCATTCAAATTTTCAAAACCAATAATAGATGCTCTTGTGGTGCAACAAAGTTATGACGAACCAAGAAGCAGAGTTAATTTTCAGCATGAAAGAAGAAAAAGAAAGCTAAAGCTCAGACGTACTCACTCTCTTTCCCACACATGCAGAGATTTTTTTAATTTGCTCTTCCTGTTTATTATAAACCCCCTCTTGGAGAAATTTTTTATTGTGATGAGAACACGAATGGTACATCACGTGGTTTTATGTAAGTGGTGGAAAATTTTATTTTTTAAGTGATTAACTTTTTAATACACATATCATCATTTGTATAGTAACATGTGGTGTATCACATCGTGTGCCGGTTACATTAAAAAATCTCTCCATACGATGGATACAGCATAAAGCGGTATGACACACATTTATTTTGTTAATTTAAAGAAAATGTATTGGGCAGGAGCTTTTCAATCGCACAACCAAAAGAGAAGGTAGAGTTAATATAGCTGTCACGCATGCAGTCGTAAACTTGTAACTATTCCATGTTGTTCATGGTCCACTTGTCTGCGCCTTTCCCATGCAAACTCGCCATTACGCTTCCTCGCTATCTTCACTCTCAAAATCAGCTCATTCACTTCTCCCCCATTTTCTTCCCTTCCCTCAAACCTCATCTCTCTCCAGCTCTCTTCGCTCTGTGAAACCAGAGGAACCCTAGACGGCCACCACCATCTCTCACCACTCCAGCGAATATTCCAACCACCAACTACCACAACCCTCACCCAGAAACGCCCAGACGACTCCGGCTAATATTCCAACCACCAGCTACCACCAGCCTCACCCATAAATGCTTAGGACGCCCAGGCCAAGGCCTGTCACTGCACAATGGTTGTTGCCATTCTTCATCGTCTTCGCCGACGATTTTCCAACAAGACCCATCACACTCGACATCGGTAAGCTCCCAGACCACTCCATCTCGTTTTTCTTTTTCGACTTCCGGCTCGGATTCGACTTGCATGTGGGTCTATAACCCACATCCGTGAGCCCCAACCTAGAGGTATAACCTCCCTCTTCATCTCCATTTGCTACAGGGAACCTCACGAGAGGATCGCTTGAGTGAGTATGCATATAAAACATTTTCTTGTTTGGTTAATTATGCACCATTCCTGTTATGTCATATCTTTCCCTTTCCATGGTGTTCATGGTCAAGAGTCTTGTTGGAGTTAATAATTCATAGTTTAAAAAGAGAGTGGCTTTTGAAAATAAAATTAAAATGGGATTTAATTTGAATTATGTTGCTAAGAATTTAATTAGGTGCAGGTAATCAATATATATAATGCGCAAAGAATCATCCATCCCAGGAAATCTCTTTGTGTCTACAAGCAAACTCTTGTTAAGCTTGCAACCCCTCTTATTAAGATATATGATTTAAACCTTACACTCTATTTGATCGATAACAATGAAAAAGTTAATGGATGATTCATTACAAAGAAAAATTAAGTGATCCTTGCATACATGAATGCGTTAAAGAAGAATTACGTACGGGAACGTGTTAAAAGAAAAATGTCTCCGAACATCATTTTTTCAAATTAATTAAAAGTGGCACCCTGTTTCTTCTTCTTATTCTCATCTTCTTGTTTACTTACATGTACCCTATTCTTCTTAGAGTGGACTATAATGGCATAATATGTGGGAATAAAGTTCTCTACCGGTCAAGCCTACTATTTCTCCTCAATTATGATAAAATTCACACTATATATTATTACTTCTGTTTTAAAAAGTTTATTATTTTCTTTGTTGCGGGCCTATTCTGACCTTCAATACACTTCAACTAAACATATGTACCTACGCATATATATATATATATATATATATATATATATATATATATATATATATATTTCTTTTTCTTTTTTATCAAGAAAGGAGATTTATTACAGAGAAAAACTTCGAGTACAACGGTTAGCAATACAATCAAAATGAAGGCCTTGAACCGCACAAGAAGAAATTGTGTGATTGCAAATGAGAGTATCTGAGCTACTAATCCCTACACTTGCTATCCTAGACTACGTATGTATTGACCCCTTCATGATATGGTTTGTCCCCTTTTAGTAAGTTGAAACTGAATTATTTGTTCCAATTCACTTTTTTGGGCGCTTGCTAATAACTGAAGTATGAGATACTGAACAAGTGGGAAGATAGAGAGTGCAATGAAATACTTTTCTGTTTAATTTTTCCATGGAAGTGTTGAGTTTTCTGTTATTATCTATTGGTTTAAATTCCCTCGTAAGAGGCACCAAAATGTTCATTCTTAAGCTCCTAACCAAACCAACATAAGACAAAGATGTATTTTCCTCTTTTTCCCTTTACCTGATGGTAACCATCATCCTCTTTCTTGTGCTCGTCGGCCCTCAGCCAGCGAGAAGACCTAAAGTCCCCTTATACAAAAACAAAAATACCTTATTGTTGTCGAGATTCCTATATATTGACTTCCAGCCGATGGTGAAGGCATACTTCACGTTGGACACCATGAGCCCCTTCACCCTTTTGGATTGTAGCATTCTAGATGGTTATGGTCCAAACCGATGAGAAACCTTCCACCTCATATACTACAACAACTCTATTTGCATTTCACCCCTCTACTGGTCATTGTCTTCTAATTGATGTTGGTTCCAATTCTGGTATGCTCATGGTTTTTATGTTTTCGACTTGTTCGCCCCCAATATATTTGATGGCCATAACGCCCTCGTTCCTTTCAGTTGCAACCTTGAATACTCTTCCTCATCTGAAGAAAATAATACTGCTCATGTTACTGGAGTTCTTGGCCTTGGCCAAGGCCACCCTTTCAACTTCCTCACTCAATCAACCTTGGAAAAATTCTCCTTCTGCATTCCGCTTCGCGAGCTACTTGCTGCCTTTGTCGCCACCTCCACCAACGACTTTGATCATTGTTGGCCTTCGGTTAATACACCATAATGCCCACCAACAGTACCGTGCGTGTTCAAAGTTTTTATGTTTTCGACATGTTCGGCCCTACATATTCAACGACCGTAACCCCATCATCCGTTTCGGTCACCGAATATTCCCCTTACTCTAAAGCATTACACGCACTAAGCCGTCTGGACCCAAACAGGACCACTGCCCGTGTCTATAGCCAAATTGGCCGTATCGGCGGGTTACCAATGTAGACCTCTGCGTAGTAAAAACCAGAAAACTCTTTTCACGGTCACCTGAGGACCACTCACGGTAGTCAGGGGGATGAAATGGAAGAAGTGATGGGATTGTTGCGGAGGAGCGCGGCATTGGGTGGTGTTTCATTGTCAAGGTGAAGGGTTGGCATTGGAAAGCAAGAAAGGTGAATGTTAGAAGTATGAGAGTAGTGGACGTGGATGCCATGTTTCGTTCAACTTCAATGGCTGGAGATTGCTGCTTCTATAACTACTGGTATATATAATAAAATTTTTAGGGATTTTGCTATAAAGCCCCCAAATGTTATCAATTAAACCCAATTGAAGCTTTTATTTTTATTTTTTAAAGGGCCCCAATTTGAAGTTTCTAGGGACTTTTGCCCAATATTTTCCCATGGTCATCTTTTTATTGAATAATAATAGATAATTTGTCCATTGTCCATTGATATTCTTCTAGCTAGTTAGATATATGTGCATCCCATATGGTATTGTATGTGTATGCATGTATCCCATCTGCAAACTTATATATGCAGATCCATTATTTGGATGGCTGTTTGGTTTCTTGGTTCTTTTTGCGGGTGGTGTTGTCTGCGTTTTGGATGTCAGGAATTCAATTTGTTTCGGCATTTCAAGCCTAATTTTATGGTTTGTGTGCGGTTTTGAATGTAATGTAAGCATTGAGTGCAGAACGAATGCGGCGAGCTACTCTCCCGTGTTAGAGATCAGAGTTTTCTTTTCTTGTTTTGTTAGGCTTAAGTTTGTCTGGGCTTCCCTAGTTGTTTTGGGTTATAGCTTAATATTTGCTTTGACATTTTGGTGTATTTTCTTTCTGAACTTTTGTACTTGTTCTTTCTTTTAATGAATTTTCTCGTTTGGACCAAAAATGACAAGTGGACAGTAATTCATCTTTTTTTTATGTTGAGTTTAAATACCCATATTCAGACCATACTATGCCCATCACTTCAATCTGATGCCATCATTACCGCTACTCTCTGTCTCTTACAGACACCATCTCTCTTTGTCCACCCACTCACTCAACATTTAATTTCCACCATAACACTCTGTTTCCCACCTCTCACACTCTCTCTGCCTACTCAGACTCTCCCTCACCTCTCAACTATTTCCCTTAATTCTAAACCTCTCTCATTGCACTCCCTCGCTTTCTCTCTTCTTTTCCCTTGTCTCTCTCGTCCCTTTTTCCCTCTTGGTTGCACAACAAACGCTGACAGCGGCGAGCCATTGTACTCCGATGAACTAGACAGCCACCATCCCTGCGACCTTCACATCACCACGAATCCTTTTCTAACCTCTGTTACTCGAAGTTTTAACGGAAAACCTTCGAACCAAGGAACTCCTACGCGGATGAGGAACTCCGATGAAACTCCTTGGTTTCCCGAACAAGGTTATAAAAATGATGAACGGAATCGTAAGTAGTGATTTCAAGCCTTACCCCATTCGGGAAACCGAGGAGTTTCGTCAGAGTTCCTCATCCGCGTAAGAGTTCCTTGGTTCGAAGGTTTTCCATTAAAACTTCGAGTAACAGAGGTTAGAAAAGGATTTGTGGTGATGCGAGGGTCGCGGGGATGGTGGCTGTCTGGTTCGTCAGAGTACAATGGCTCATTGTCAGCATTTGCTGTGCAACGAAGGGGGAAAAAGAGACAAGAGAGACAAGGGAAAAGAAAAGAGAAAGTGAGGGAGTGCAGTGAGAGAGGTTGAGAACTGTGGGAAATAGTTGAGAGGTAAGGGAAAGTCTGAGTAGGTAGAGAGAGTGAGAGGTGGGAAACATAGTGTTATGGTGGACATTAAATGTTGAGTGAGTGGGTGGACAAAGAGAGATGGTGTCTGTAAGAGACAGAGAGTAGTGGTAATGATGGCATCATATTGAAGTGATGGGCATAGTATGGTCTAAATATGGGTATTTAAACTCAACATAAAAAAAGGTTGAATTAATGTCCACTTGTCATTTTTTGTCGAGACGAGAAAGTTCATTAAGAGAAAGAAGAAGTACAAAAGTTCAGAAAGAAAATACAACAAAATGCCAAAGCAAATATTAAGCTATAACCCAAAACAACTAGGGAAGCGCAGACAAACTTAATCATAACAAAAGCAACAAAACAAGAAAAGAAAACTTTGATCTCCAACACAGGAAAGTAGCTCGCCACATTCGCTCTGCACTCCATGCTTAATTACATCCAAAACCACACACGAAGCATAAGATTAAGCTTGAAATGTCGAATCAAGGTGAACTCCAGACATCCAAAACGTAGACAACACCACCTGCAAAGAGAACCAAGAAACCAAATAGCCATCCAAATAAAGGATCTGCATATATAAGTTTGCAGATGGGATACATGCATACACATACAATACCATATGGGATGCACATATATCTAACTAGCTAGAAGAATATCAATGGACAAATTATCTATTATTATTCAATAAAAAGATGACCATGGGAAAATATTAGGCAAAAGTCCCTAGAAACTTCAAATTGGGGCCATTTAAAAAATAAAAAAAAAGCTTCAATTGGGTTTAATTGATAACATTTGGGGGGCTTTATAGCATAATCCCTTAAAATTTTAGTATATATACTAATAGCTATAGAAGCAGCAATATCTAGCCATTGAAGTTGAACGAAACATGGCATCCACGTCCACTACTCTCATACTTCTAACATTCACCTTTCTTGCTTTCCAATGCCAACCCTTCACCTTGACAATGAAACGCCACGCAATGCCGACACCCTTATCCGCAACAATCCCATCACTTCTTCCATTTCATCCCCTTGACTACCATGAGTGGTCCTCAAGTGGTTGTGAAAAAAGTTTTCTGGTTTTTACTACACAGAAGTCTACATTGGTAATCCATCGGTGAAGGCCAATTTGGCTAGAGGCACAGGCAGTGGTCCTGTTTGGGTCCAGACAGCTTAGTGCATCTAATGCTTTAGTATCACCTACCCTCGTTTCGATCCAAACACCCTCTATGTGTTCCATATGAGCTCCAACCTACGAGAGCCTATTGTGAGTATGACATAGGATACGTCGGTGCTATATACTCCCCGTGGTTACTAGGGCCTTGACATCTTCAAGTTCAATACTGCTATAGCAGAACATCAAGAAACCATTGACGTCACGTTTGGCCTTAGCCTGTTCAACAAAATTTTGAACTTTGCAGACCACGACCGCCACCCCAATATCATGGCCGAGGTTATCAGAATAGGAAGGTCCTACCCCTCCAGCTTTCTACTACAGCTCAGTCCAATCACACAAATGAAGGTCTCATACTGCTTGCCGAGGAGAATCGGAGATAAGGCCGCCCTGCATTTCGGCATCAATGTAAAGCTTCGTCATCATGCCCACGTGCAAACAATCCCCATCCTCGGGTCCGATAATGATTTTTACTACGTCAACATGACAGGAATTAGTGTGGCTAAATCAGTTCTTTCGATAGACCTAGCGTTGTTCGGTTATGACATCATGGGGGAATAGTTGAATATTAGAGTGCACAATGAACAAGATTACAAAATAATAGGAATATTATTAAACTAACGAGAATGCCGGAACGGCTACAAAACCCTAGAAGAGGCGACATCCTGAATGACTTGTTTTCTAATGAATAACAAAACACTCTATTTATAATAAACTAACCCCAACCTTAATGCTAACAGGCTAGGCTCAAACTAAACTTATAAGAAAACTCAAACAAAATAATACCTAAAATACTAATATATTCCAACACCCCTCGTCAAACTCATGGCGGTATACGACATGAGTTTGCAAACAAGCAGATGCGGATTGGCTCCGTTAGGCGGACTGGCAGGCATGCAAACTTGAATTGACTTGACTGGCAAACTTGACTTAATTCTTGACTTGACTTGACTGGTAAACTAGTTCTTGATTCTTGATTCTAGCTGGCAAACTAGCTAGAGTTCAGATTATGGAAAGAATCCGTAACTAAACGGACGAGATTTCCATATCGCAATTGTAGCAACGAACAAACAAATGCAAATACTTTCACTTGAGTCGTCACAGTTCTAAGTATTCGAATAACAGTAACAAAGCAATTCTAAACAGGCCAACACCTCGTGTGGACCTAAAAACAAACTTAATCATTTTTTCCTTTTGCCCGTGTGGGCCTAAAGCAACAGCAAACAATTTTTTTCTTTCTTTCCTTTCTCTTTTTGGCCTTTTTTCCCTATCCTTTCATTGCTCCTTATTTTCTCTTCGTTTACTTCATGGTCCCAAACTAATCAAACAAAAAACACCATACCAATAGTCAGATCAACAAGGCACAACAGATGCAACTTGGCGGCAAGAAAAATTAGCAGCAACAAAAGAAATAGGCAGCATCGGTTGTAGTTTGGTTGTAGCAGCAAGAGACGCAGATCGTGAGGATGGTGGTGGTGTGTAGCAGGTCTGATGTGGGCGTGAACAGCAGGTATACGGGTGTGCGATGGCGGAATGGATCTGGGTTGCAGTTTTCAGCGGTACGGCTTCAAGACGATGCGATGCGAGTCTGGTATAACTGAATAGGTGTGGCGGATCTGATGCGGGTCACGATTCGATCGGTGCGGGTCTGATACAGGTGCAATACGGTTGGTGGGTTTATCTTTGCAGAGGGAACAGGAACAAACACAACGGTGGGCGACAGCAGGGGCAGCGGCTGGTGGCCCGGTGCAACTACGGCTTCAGACTTCCAACTGAATATTTCTTTTTTTTTTCAACTAAACCAATGACAACCTAAACAACAAACAAGACGGGCAAACAAACTGATACGAATCAAGGGCAGATTAAATCTCGAATGAACAAACCTGCTCTGATACCAAGTTGAATATTAGAGTGCACAATGAATAGGATTACAAAATAATATGAATATTATTAAACTAACGATAATGCCGGAACGGCTACAAAATCCTAGAGAAGGCTACATCCTGAATGACTTGTTTTCTAATGAATAACAACCCTAATGCTAACAGGCTAGGCCCAAACTAAACTTATAAGAAAACTCAAACAAAATAATACCTAAAATACTAATATATTCCAACAGGAATTGCCATAGATTCGGGGTCGCCGTACACTATGTTCATTAGCCCAGTGTATAAGATCGTGAAAGAGTCAATCATTGCCTACTTTGAGGAGGAGCGGCAGCTGCATCCCTTGGTTAACAAGAGAAGATCCCAGATAGACCTTTGCTATGACCTCAGAGAGGTCAAGAAAGCTGTATGAGGAAAACTCTGTCTGTGGCTTTTCATTTTGATGGTTGAGTAAATCCTCAGCTCACCGAATCTTTGATTTTCTATGCATTCCATGACCTTGGAGAGTAATGCTTGATGATCGACGCAGATAGAGAAGTCGGAGGGAACATCCTCGGAGCATACCAACGACAACTGAACATTAGGTTCTTCTATGATGTTGGTGCGAATAAACTATCTTTTGCTCTAGAGGTTTGTTGAAGGAATTCAAATATCTAAATAAAACAAGCAAGTAGAAGTAGCTAGATAGAAGCCTAGCCTAGACGATATTAATGGATCGATCGATCAGTTCAATATTATGAATTAGTGGTTCATGTCCAACGGGATAAATTCTATGTTCCGAATGTCGATCACCTTTACACAACAAACACATAAGTAAATATATGTACTCGTGACACGCCCCGACCCTGATATTCCCTGAATACCATGACCGACACGTGTTGGCCGACACCCGGGGGTGACGAAAGCCATTAATTGATACAAAAGCTAAGAATAAGAAATAAATAAGGGTTAGAAATTTGAAATACAAGGAATTAATAATTTAGGAACGTGCTAAGAGCATACAACTAAACCTAATCACTAAAAAGAATTAAGATAAAATTTAATGAATAGAGGAGTGGGTCCTACATCGAGAGGATCCGAAAATGCTGCAGCGGAAGTGCCTTGACGCCGGGATTAGGTGCCTTGATTCTAAGTCCTGAATGGGGGCGCAAAACAAAGGTGAGTGGACCAAGTTCATATATATAATAATAAAACAGTTATCAAAGTAATAACCCTCACAGTTTAATAATGAAAACTACTAGCATAATAAGTGATGAATTTAACAAAATCCTAGCATGCCAAAAATATCTCAAAAGTCATATCGCGGAAACTCATTGCGGAAATCAAAACAGTAAGCGTCTCATAAATCGTCTCGTAAACGCGGTGTGCTGCTAGTAAGATCACCGAATAAATATAACTCCCGGCCCAATGCCTGCACCTAAGTCTCTGCGCCCGTAACCAGAGATAATTACCACCCGACCCAATGCCTCTTCATGTCCCTCAGCCCGTAGCTAGGGATTATTTCTCCCGGCCTAAATGCCAACACCAGATCCTCGCCCCAGGCGGCATAGTGTCTACTAGGTACGCACAAAATGTTACGCCTCTCGTAAATACCACTTCATAGCGTAGGTTACCGATCATCGTCTACACTATAAAGAGGGGTTCAAAAACATGTTTTAGCATCCTATTGTCATCTATCAGATAGTCTACCAGTTCATGATTTTTTTATAGAAAATACAATATATTAAAATATAGCTCAATATAGGCTAACAATTAATTTCTCACCAAAACACGAGACGATAATCAATATATTAAATCAACAAGCTTCACATAAATCAAATCATAAATCCGTAGGCATGCTAATCATTTATGCAATTAAATTATCAAATCATGTAATTTTAGAAGGGGTCCACTCACAGTACTTAGTTGCCAAAAGCTGCACCACTAGCGAAGACGGAAACGTCACAATATTTGCTCCTAAGCACATTAAAGAGTTCAATAAATAAAACTATATAATAGAAATTGAATTTGGGAAAACGGACATCGGAAACGGATTCAAAACGTCAAATTACCCTAAGAAAGGTCCTGGACGAAAACCCAAAAAGTCAACTCTAAAGTCAACATTGACCGGGGGTCAACGGTCAAATTAGGTCTAACGGGTTTTAGACTTGAAATCCGGATTAGGGTTTAGAGTTTTAAAGGATTTTAGGAACCTAGGGTTCTGGAATTCTAAGGTTTTCTGGGTTTTGGATAGGCCTAGGAATAAAAAGGGTTAGGGTGAAAAATGGTGGTTTGGGCTTAAGCCCAAACACACACACATACACCACTAACACACACACATGCACGGGCTACACACACAGCCCATACACACATACACACAGGCCCTAAGGCCTCATTAAAGAACAGGGCTTTTAAGCCCTTTAAAGGAACCGGCCCAAGGCCAATATATATAAGGCCCGAGGCCTTTGGGGTTTTAAAACCAACAAGGACAAAATTTAAAAAAAACTAAAGGGGCTGGGTTACTGGGCTAGCCCAATTGGCTAAGGCCCGAGGGGTTCTAATGGCCTGAAAGGCCTGGTTTTGCCGAAGAAGAAGGCCGGAAATTCGGCCGGAAAACCACCTAACTTTAAACGGCTATAACTTTGTCACTACTCAACTAAATCAAGCGAGAAAAAAACGAAAGTTGTAGCCCTTGAAGAGAAGAAGAGAATTATACCTCACACGACGTCTAACTCGCCGTGGTTTGGCCGAAAAATTCCTCGAAAGCCGTCGGACTCGCCGGAAACTGGGTAAGATTCAAATGAGTATAACTTCTTCAATACTCAACAAAATTGGGTGAAACAAAAAGGAAAGTTGTAGTACTCAGGGAGACGAAAAGATTGATATCTTGCACGCCGGCCAACTCTTCGTGGTTTGGCCGGAAATGGCCTCGAAACGGGCTGTTCTCGCCGGAGCTCGTGTACGGGGGCTTCATGGTTCGACTTTCAAGATGCCAATACTATGGTTGAGTTCGTAGCGACGAGATAAAGACGATGGTGATGTTTGTTGGTAAGAAAAACTCTCGGATGGGTTGAGATAGAGAGGGCCGAGAGAGTGAGGGGGAGAGAGTTGCGGAAGAGGTGAGGGAGAAAAGAGAACTGAGAGAAGAGAGAGGGAGACCAGAAAACATAAAATAAAACAAAGTGGGCCCCACGGGCTCACCAATTGAGGTTTTAAAACAATTTTAAAATATAAAAGAGGTTGGGGTGTTTCAACTCGGATGCTCTTTTGCGCCTAGCTAGCCTGATCCGTGCACGTGGGCATGATGACGGAGCTCCGCATTGATGCCGAAATGCAGGGCAGCCTCATCTCCGATTCTCCTCGGCAAGCAGTAGAAAGTCGGAGGGGTGGGACCTTCTTATTCTGAGAAACCCGACCATGATTTTGGGGTGGCCGTCGTAGTCTACAAAGTTAGGAATTTTGTTGAACAGGTCAAGGCCAAACACGACGTGAATGACTTCTCAATGTTCCGCTGCAAGCAGTGTTGAACGTGAAGATGTCGAGACCGTACTAGCTGCGGGTGTATTGAGCACTGACGTATCCTATGTCATACTCACAATAGGCTCCTTTAGGTTGGAGCTCATATGGAACACATAGAGGTGGAAGGCATAGGCGAAAGGTGGAGAATTTGTTTGGATCGAAACCAAAGTAGGTGATATTAAAGCATTAGGCGCACTGAGCTGTCTGGATCCAAACAGGACTACTGCCCGTGTCTATAGCCAATTTGGTCTTCACCGGTGGGTTACGAACGTAGACGTCCACGTAGTAAAAACAAAAAAAAAAGACTATTTTCACGGTCACCTTAGGACCACTCACAGTAGTCAGTGAGGATGAAATGGAAGAAGTGATGGGATTTTTTCGGAGGACGGTGTCGGCATCGGGTGGTGTTTGATTGTCAAGTTGAAGGGTTGGCATTGGAAAGTAAGAAAGGTGAATGTTAGAAGTATGAGAGTAGTGTACTTGGATGCCATTTTTCGTTCAACTTCAATGGCTGGAGATTGCTGCTTGCTTATAATTAATACGGATTCTTGTTTAATTTTAAATTCCTTTTGGGTCAAAAACGCGGGCTGCTGGTGGGGCTGTGCCTAGTCTCCATCCTCTTCCACTTTACAACCTGAATAAGGAACCTTAGAATTCACCCTACATGTCGATGAAAAAATGGGATTTGATAGACTTATCTTAATCCATATTGTTTGTACCATACTTGACCAATCCCGAAACTACTGAGCACCGGTCAACGTTATACCGTCAAGGATCCAGAAGAGCTTCCCTTCAACCAGAAGACGACGACAATAAATGCCTTTGGAACAAACCCACAAACCGCTGATGATCAAGTAAAACCTGACCATTAGATTCCTTCATCTGGTCAAGCTTTCTCTTCATGTTTGTAGCATAGTCATGTACGAGCCGGTGCAACTGTTTATTCTCATGCTTGAGCCCTCTAATCTTCTGTTTGAGACTCATCACTTCAGCAGCCAATGATTCAACTTGGCGGGTTCTAACAAATAGGCGTTGGGCCATATTAGACACAGAAGCTGCACACTGAACACTAAGAGCCAGAGAATCCTTAACAGCCAACTTATCAGACTGTTTGGAAAGCAGTCTATTATCTTTGGGAGTGAGAAGGTTCCTGGCCACCACCGCAGCGGTCATATCATTCTTCATCACAGAATCCCCAACGGTAAGAGGACCAGTAGGGGATATGAAGGATGGCCGCCATATGTTGTCTGGAGAAGGCGTGGCTGTCTCTTCTCCAAGGTTCAAGTCAAAACGACGGTCGGAGGGGCCAGACATTTTCAAAGGTGTTGAAGAGGGAAGAGGTCAGACAAATCAAGATCTTAGAAGTGCAAGAATGGAGCTTCTACTGGTGGAGATTCAAGTGTGCTGTGGAACTTAATGCCAGCCTCTATAAAAATCTGCACTCGACGGAGCTTCAGAAATCGAAGAGGCGTTTTCTTTCTCAAAAGCTGGGCTGCTCAGAGACCACGAGGGCCGATCTCAAAAATCAAAGAGGTGCTTCCTTTCTCAAAAGCTGGGCTACTCAGAGACCACGAGGGCCGATCTCAGAAATCGAAGAAGCACCTGCTTTTTCAGCCTCGTCAGCACCTGTCACATGCACACTCAGCTTTGCGGAAAATTACGGGCAATCTGTCGAAGATTTCTGGTGAAGTAGAAAGCACGCGAATCTTGCTGTTCAATCACCACTCTCCACACGCACCATCAACTCCTCGGGTACCACATATAACTTTGACAAAGATCTCTGACAAAGTTTAGGCGCGAGAATTTCGAAGTTCCAGCTACCCTACTATTACCCACAAAGGTAAAGGAACATCACCACTGCTTGACAACTGAAAAGTCCCTATGTGTGTCGACCTCCGTGTTCTGTGGCAAGACAGGCTGACAAGAACGTCCAACTTTTACTCACATTCGAGAAAAGACTCCCAACATAATTACTTTCTCAAAAACCGAAGCGGCACCGCTTTCCGAATCTCGAGAGCCAGATCACCGACGGGATTGCTTGTTCGAAAACCGAAGAGGCACAGCTCTCAGAACTTCGAGAGCCAGATTTCCTTAGATAAAGCTTGTCTGTAATCTTCACACGCAACATTAGCTTTCCAGATACCACATACCACTTTTTCAAAGTGCTCTGACAAAGTTAAAACACGTGAAGCTGGCAGCTCCCACTACATTGCTGTGACCAAGAAGGGTAAAGGAATAGCATTACTACTTGTTATTGGGAAATCCCTATATACATCGACCTCCCTCCTCAACGGACAGGCAAACCTGCAAAAATGCTCAACCCTTTCTCGCATTCGAGAATGCACTCTCAACATAACCTCTCGAAATACTCAGCTTTATTTCCCCCCGATAATACCTCAGCAAATAAGCCACACCAAGAACAAGAGTATCTCATATCATCAGGGTCGAAAGCAAGAGTATCCCATATCATGCTTTCTCCCTGTCCTTGTCCACACCTGCAGGACAAAGAGAAAGAGAGCAGTCAGTCGGAACCTGAAATCAAACCTCCAATCTGGAACTGACTGCCTGAGACCTTTGCCTGGTTGTTTACTTAGCATTGCTCTCGAGAACTCATCCTCAACTGCTGTCAAGGTCATGAATTCCACCGGCACATACCTCATGACAGTTGATCAGATATTGGCTCTTTACACTGAAGCTGCCAAGCATGGATGAGTCACTATGAAGGAATGTTCTGAAGGACCATTTAAATGCAAAGGTTGCACACCACTTCTGCCATGCAAAAGATTGAAGCAGAAGGTTCAACGGTGAGCTGAAACAGATCACTACAGCACGACACCTTTCCATACCACATTCATTATTCCGTCAACATCAAAAGTATCTCATATCATCAAGGTCGAACGTACTCTAGATTTGATGGACTTGTTTTGACCCTCAAATTCTTGAGTCGGCCTTATACTCTGAAGGGAACCAGAAAACCCTCCAGCACAATTCAAGAATAAGCCTGTGGAAAGTTACTTCTTCAAAAGCAAAAGTATCTCATATCATCTCTTCTCCATTTGCTTCTCTTTATCCTGGCAGCTGAATGAGAGACAAGGATAAGGAGAACAATCAACCGGAAGCCGAAGTCGAACCTCCGATCCTGGGTTGCTTGCTTGGAAGTTTGACTGCTTACCTTGTCTGTCACCTCTTTTGGCAGATCTCCTAGCTCGGCGACTTGGGGGACTCCTACTATAGGGTTTGTATCGCACTTGACCAAGCTCGAAACTACAAGTAAGCTTCAAGTGAAATTGATACATTACCTTGTGCATCTTCATCGGTTAAAGATACCACACATGGATGGAGGAAAAGTACTTCCAGAGAAGATGCCACATCTACATATGAGACAGATAAGGCACGTGAAAATGATACCACACTTCAGTACTTAGAAGTTTCGTGATTACTCAATGGCTTGGATCTTGCAAGTCCCCAACCGAGGAGCTTCCCTCACTCGGGAACTTAGGGGAGCACTGTTTGTACCATACTTGACCAATCCCGAAACTACTGAGCACCGGTCAACGTTATACCGTCAAGGACCCAGAAGAGCTTCCCTTCAAACAGGAGGCCAATCACAATGCGACACGTGTCGACATCAGAAGCCAATCACAGCTCGACACGTGTCAACATCAGAAGCCAATCACAACACAACACGTGTCAATGTTAGAACAAAACTAGAAACTTTCTTCTATAAATAGGGATCATTCTCCCACAATAATCTCTAACGTCATTTTGTACTAAACTATTCACTAGAACTCACAAAATGAGAGCTTGAACCTATGTATTTGTGTAAACCCTTCACAATTAATGAGAACTCCTCTACTCCGTGGACGTAGCCGATCTGGGTGAACCACGTACATCTTGTGTTTGCTTCCCTGTCCCTATTCATTTACGTACTTATCTTCATTAGTGATCGAAGCAACCAAGCGAAGGTCACAAACCTGACACTTTCTGTTGTACCAAAGTCCTCGCTGATTTTGTGCATCAACACATATCTTTAAAATTGGATCTTCACTTACACTGGTATTTTCAAAAGGACCAAGACTGTCCATTGATTTACTTAGCCTATACCTATATTCATCTCCCCGTTAAACAACATCGAATCGAACCGTCATTTTTCCATAGAACTTTCTTGCCCCTATTTACATGAAAATACAATAAACAAGAAGATTAGATCATTAAAAAAAAGTAGCTCCTAACTTAATTCCTTCCTTTTTTTTTTCATTGAGTTTATGTTGTTTGTTGGGGCTTGTTTAGAACCAATGACAAGTGGAAAGGCGATTATATGATACTTCATCAAATGATTGTACAAAGAATGTAATTTATATATACGATGGAGATCAACCCAGTATGCGATGTAGCATATGCACATATCATACGTGAATGAGGGGTTGAATTCTAGGGGCCATAAACGGAAGGGGATCCTCTCTGGATCCCTTCCACCAAGTCCTCCCCATCAATCAATTTAGACCCTTGAAATTTGATCCAACAAATAAAGTTATTATAACTTTTAAAGTGGACCCCTATTTTTAGCTGGATCAAATTTCAAAGATCCGGATTAGTTGATGGGGAGGACTTGGTGGAAGGGATCCGGAGAGGATCCCTTTCCGCCATAAACACCATGAAACGGTAAAGAAATAATTAATAGATACACATGTGATAATTAATTATAAGGAGAAGCAAGTAAAAGGGAGTGACATAAAAAGGAGAAGATTGTTAATTACCATAAAATCACACTCTTAAAATTGAATTAATATATTAATCGTGTTCAACTCAAGTGTATAGACCATCTGATTCATTATATATCATCGATTAATGAAACCTTTACGAGAGGACCGTTTGTGCACACACAACAATTGCTATAAACATGATGGATCTCTGACAAGATGGTTCTTGCATTATTATTATTATTATTATGGGTTGGTCCTCTATTTTTCCCAATGAAATTAAGCACTGGTTTTTGGAGTGTTGGTACTAATAGCTACTTATGATTGATGTTCTAAACCCCTTCTCCTCTACTTTTCAACAGATTCTCTTATATTATTAATTCACTATGTGTCAATTAGACAAAATTTATTTAAACAGGTGATAAATATTTATTTGATGATGGTATCTTGTATACCATATCAAAACCCTAAAAACATAAACACGTTGAAGATGGCATCTTGTATACCATATCAACGTCTCAAGATGGAGCTCAAAAGGCTAACTTTCATTCAAAAACCTTAAAGCAGGATGCAGTTAGCATAGTTGACAGAGAAGCTCTTGTCAACAACTTCTGCGGACACACAATAATGTGGAGGTTTAGTTTATTTTTCGTTGGTGAAATCCTTGGGCTTATTAGTTAATTTATGTCTGTCATTGCCTAGGTACATTTGTGCTACTGAAGAGAGGTATTTTATTGGTATGTATTTATGCCAAAGATTCTTTGTTTCTATTCTAACTTTGGTAAAAGCAAATGCATAAATCTTTGTAATGGTGCTTAATCGGGTACAATTTGGGTTGGGTCATCCGATAATTTGTAACATTTTAAGGATGTATAAGATTTGAATTCCATGAGAAGAATTCTTAAACCAAATGCAAATAAATCAAAATAGCAGATAACCCTTTATTTCATATTGTCCATTAATTTTTAATTTTTTTTAATTTTGACAAAGGATTAGACAAATAAAGCAACACAATTTACTTACTTAGACAAGTATGAAATCAGTAAATATTAGTTCTTATGGCCTTTGTATTTAAATGCTGTCAATTTCACTTGTCTCCACCATTGCACCCAGAGACAGCAGCTAAGTAGTTTTCAGCGGGATTAGCCAATGATTCATTCTTAGCCGCAAGAACAAGCACATAGAGACTGCCTGATCGCAATACGGATTCACCCGAAACCAATTTCTCAAATACTAACTTTTTTGTGGCATTTTTGTTGTACTCCGAAACACTCCATTTTCCGAGCTCTATCAGGGGTCACTAATGTTTACAGGGCAAGAGAGCGGACATACATTGCTCTAACCAACTAGCATGACTTACATCTTTTGAGAATATAATTGTGTTCAAATTGGGAAAAAAAAAAAAAAAAACCTTTTTGGGGTTGCTTCTAGAATGGCAAAAAATAATCTCTCACGATTAAAAACGCTTTTGATACTTATGATAAAAAGTTAAAATTGTTTTTGGATCATAAAAACGATTTTTGAAGAAACACTTGAACTTTAAATAAAAAGTTTCCAAGTAAAAGCAATTCTAACAAAAATGCTTATAAGTAAAAGTCTGAGCAAAATTATGTTTTGCAAAAGTAGTTTACTAACGAGCCATAACCTTCTCGCATTCTTGTTACTTGAGCACGGGTTCTTCCGAGGCCTAATTGGGGAGGTCGTTATTAAACCCAAAATTTGAAGTTTGTTGCTTATTCACGCAGATTTCCTAACATAAACAGAGATCAACGTCCTTGTTTCTTGCTGGCATTTGTTGGCACCCCTGATTAATACAACTAAATAAATCCTTCGCTCACTTTCTCTGTGTTTAATTGAAAGTATTGGAGTAAGGGTTTCAAATTGAAAGTCATAAGAAAGGATAGTGCTATCTACACACCCATATTTATTTCTTGTACACTCCTCTTAATTTTCGGAACCACCATTTTGTCCTTCAAAAAGTTCCAAATATGAAATTAATCAAGTTAACCATGCAATAATAGATCGAAACATTCAAAAGTGTGTGTGTGTGTATATATATATATATATATATATTTGGACCTGATTACATTAAACCACGTATTTGAACTGACCAGAATACACTAAATACAAATTGAATGTATTTGAAACGACACATTCAATGTGATTATTTATAAGGAAAAAAAATGAACGCACCAAAACTCCATCTTTTAATTTCATTACCAGAGTCAGCTGCTATATAAAACCTTGTACCACCAAACGAGTCTCCTCACTCACTTACTCATCCTCTACGTCCTCCTCATCAGTATTTACTTGGATTATAAGTAACTGTTCAACTAATCAGCTCCAACGATGCATGCTCAATACCTCATCGCGGCAATCCTCCCTCTCCTCCTCCTTGTCGCAACAGCTTCGCCTACTGGTTGGCTGCCGATAAAGAACACCAGCGACCCAAAAGTGGTAGAGATAGCAACCTTTGCAGTCACAGAGTACAATAAGAACACCACAAAGAAATTGGTTTTTGTAAATGTGGTACAAGGCAAGATATTGGATATTAGCACCGAAGGCAAGTATGTTAACCTTAACCTTACAGCCAAGAATGTGTCGTTGCCTTCCTCGGTTGCGAAATACAGAGCTTTTGTATGGGATAACCCTTTTTACGGAAACTTATTGTCCAGCTTTAGTAAAGTTGGAAATTAATATATATTTGATCTTTTTTGTTTGAAAGAGGATGTAAACTTCTGTTGTTCTAATATGGATATCATCCTCGGACCTCGGTCACATTAAAAGAATAAAGACATAGAAGTTTCTATTATTTAAACTGTTATTGTGGATGCAAATTTCTTTCTCCTTGATCTTAAACAATTTTGCACCTACAAAACAATTAACACCTTAGGTTAAGGCCAAGAGTCTCACGCGCCCACGATGAATGGGGGGGCTTTAGCCGAAGAACCTCCGATGCCAAAGTTAGAATTTATAAAGAAGGAGTGTTTAGAAAATTTGTGGAATTTTGCAAGAGTGTTGGCATCTCCTCTTTTGTGAGAAAAATGGGTGGTATATATAGGATATGGCCGGTCCCCTTTGAGAAAAGGTGGCCGGCCTTTGGATCAAATTTGGGTGCCATTTGTGGATTTAATTAGTCCATTAATATATTAATTAGGAATAAATATATTAATTGACTAATTAAAGAAATGTTTTTGGGAGTTTTTTTTGTATAATTGGCTAATCAATGTCACAAAAAAGGAAAATTATGCTGGAAAAATTAAGGAAATGGCCGGCTCCCTTTGTAGAAGGGATAACCGGCCTTTAGGGTAATTTTTGGGCTTAATTTGGTGATGTAATTAGCCTTTAATATATTGATTAGGTATAAATATATTAATAGGCTGATTAATCATAATAAAAAGGGATGTTATGGAATGTTTTGAAGGTTATGGAATGTTTGAAATAAATGGCTAATTGAATAAGGAAAAAATGAGGTAAAAAATATATGGAATGAAATAAGTTTTGAATTGTTACCTATTTTGGGTACTCCTGATTTGGTTGATGGATGATTCTCCACTGCTCGCGTGTAGGAAACCCGGTGTGCCTCGAGGGTAAATTTGTCATCTTTACCCAAAAATCCACGTGTCGCCTTGTAATTATTTTTGGCTCCACAGTTATGCTTAATCTTTTGTTTATTGTTGTGAAATTTTCTCCTCTCTTCTTTTTAACTTGGGATCCATTTTGATCTTTGATAGACACTTAAGTTATCGCCTCAGGCCACCTGCGCATTTGAATTTAAAAAAGAAAAACGCTAAAACCCATAACAAACATCATTTTGGGCAGGATTTTGTAAAAATCATGCTAATTTTATGTTTCTAACTAGGTTTCTGTTAGCTTTTTATGACTTTATGATCTGAATTAGAATAAGAATAATATTATAAGTAAATTTTTCTTTCTATTTAAAGAAAGTTCAGGGAGCAAAATAGTATTTTTGAAGTGCCAATAACAATTCTTATATATATATATATATATATGTTATGTATGTCACTACTAGAATTTTAGCTAGTGAATACCATTGCCATTGGTGTGGATTAGGAAGAATGGGCACCAACTTGGGTGGCAACTATCAATTGCCACCATGCAGCCACTGAATGGGAGTACATGGCCTATGTAAGGGTCTCTATTGTGACAAAAACGACCATTTCCACATAATTGGTATGCAAATGAATAGTACTAGTATCAGATATTCAATCTTTTTGTTTATTTATTATTAGAATAGAAATTGTTATTGACATTTCAAAAATCTCATTCTACCTTTCAAACTTTCTATGATTGGAAAAAAAATAACTTACAAGGAGTGTAAAGATTTTTGGAGTTAATAAGTATCGTGTCAGAGAAAAGATGAGTATTATGTCAGAGGAAAATCATTTTTGTATCGGTTTCCAAATTGCAAAATCACGTTTTAAGAAAAAGAGTCCATTGAGCGCCCTCTCAGTTGTCTAATCCCGTCTTATGATGAAATTTAAAGACTTTGAAACATATATTTGCTAGATTTTAGAAGATTTAGATATTAATCTCATTAATCTGGGAATTAATCAATACATCATGATAAGCTATTTACATTGAAAAAGGAGTTGTTAAAATAACAATCGCGACAGCTGCAGGTGTTCATTTCAAATCGTCACTATCCGGTTGTAAACGATAGTCCCGAGGTAGAGAGATCATAAAGAAATTTGTAGCCAATCTGGTCCAGCAACCCCACAAAGCTCGGTTTTCCCCCACCACGTTCATCCCCCGCCACCACCAACATGCAGGAGTAGTACCATTCGCCGAAATCCGGCACCTCTTGGAACGGTACTCCATTCAGAAGCTTTAGGTGGGCCACTCCGCCTTCAAATTCAAGAACCATTGAAGGCGTGAAAAAGGGGGTCACGTTCGCCATTGCTACCGGATCTGTGGTGTTGAAGCACAAGTCATATCCTGCAAGTGGCTCCACCGGGTCCAGCCCATACAATACTCTCACTAGATCGACCACTACTACGCGAAATGCGTCATAAGCCGGGGCTGGCAGCACAATTTGCGAGCTGGAAGTGTGGAGGACGAATCCGCTGCCGCCGCGAGATGGCGGCCAAAACAACTTTGGGTCTATTCCTTGGACTATATATCCTCCAACAATAATGCCGGTAAGATTTAAGTAATAGTAGTCTCTAATGGGTGCTCCTGCTGCTGCACGCTGCTCCCTCAATATTGTGGTGCTTTGAACACACATGGTACCGTTGGTGGGCATTGTGGCGTAGGGGCCGAAGGCCAATGACGGATCAAAGCCGTTGGCGGAGGCGACGGCAGAGGCAGTAGGTAGCTCGTGAAATGGAATGGTGAAAGCGAATTTTTCCAAAGTTGATTGGGTGAGGAAGTTGGAAGGGTGGCCTTGGCCAAGGCCAAGAACTCCAGTAACAGGAGTAGTGTTATTTTTTCCAGAGGAGGGGGAGTACTCATTGATGCAACCGAAAGGGACGAGGGCCTTACGGCCGTCAGACATGTCGGAGGCAAACAAATCAAAAACATAAAAACCATGAGCCGATTCGAATTGGAACCAACACCAATCAGAAGAAAATGACTGGTGGAGGGGTGGAATGCAAATGGAGTTGTTGTAGTACATGAGCTGGGAGGTTTCCGATTGGTTTGGATCATAACCATCGGGGATACTACAATCCAAGATAGTGAAGGGGCTCAATGTGTCCAACGTAAGGTATGCCGTCACCGTTGGCTGGAAGCCAACCGGAATCTCGGCAACAATCAGGTTATTTTTGTTTTTGAACAGGGGCACTTTAAGGCTTGTTGCCGGTTGAGGGCTTGCCAGCACAAGCAAGAGGATGGTTATCATCAGGTTGAGGGAATAAAAGGAAGACATCTTTGTTGTCTGTTGTTAAGGAATTCTGCAATCCAAGATGGTGAAGGGGCTCTTTGTTTTCTGGCAACACAACATAAAATTCTGGTGCCCCTTACGGGGACATTTATACCAACAGATGTCTGCCCAATTTTTCGGTTTCCCCTACTTTTTTCTTACAGAAATATTTCATTGCCTACTTATTCGGTATCCCAAACTTGAGTAATTAGCAAGCGTCCAAAGTAAATTGAAACAAGTATTTTCACTTTCAACTTTCTAAAAGGATACAAACCATATCATTAAGCAGGTGGTTGATATTGAAGAGAAAGAGTAGGCTTGGCTGTTTAGGTATGTAACAGCAAATGATGCATGTGCGATGCCGTAGCATTGAAAACCGTACGAAAATTTTATATATAGTCGTATTTATTTACAAAATATAATACTTAATGTGTACGTATATACTATTTATATACAAAAGATCTGATGTTGAAAGGTGATCAAATTGTGCTGTAAATCCTCAAAAAACTGTGTGCTTGTATCATGTGAGTTCTCCAGCTACCAAAAACTGTGTAAAGCATTTCAACAGATATAGTGTATCTGTGTATAAGATTGGGTTCTTTCCAGGCCTTTATAGGCCCTACTCAATACTGGACTGAGAACAACTAAATAACCTAGACTTGGATGACAAAATTGCAGTAAGAGAAACCCCCCAAAACTTGTTAAGGGTTATAAACATCTAAAAAGTCCGACCTATACAGCAACAACAAAGCCTTTTCCCATTAAGTGTGGTCGGCTATATAAATCCTAAAACGTCATTACGCTAGGTTATATAAGAAAAAAGTTGGACCAATAAAAAAATTAAAAATAAACCACTAATTTGAGAAGTTTCACCCAATCGGGTCCTAAACTGTGTCTACAAAACTTAAAGAAAACCTGAACTATCTCAAGATAACCTGAACTATGTCGAGATAACCTCATAGATTATTTAATTTAACTCTTTTAAAGAAAATATTTACAACGATGAAATGAAGTATCACGTAAAAGCTCTTTCCAGAAACTCAGATAACTCTGATGAATTCAGCTACTAACCACTCTTGTATCTTTCGGAAGTGGGAAGGGAAGTACTGCATGTTTTCACAGCCAGATGCACACACCACCATTAATTGAATTCCAAAACATTACAACTTATTTACATGTTTTCCATGTGCAATTCATTATTTTGAATCATGTCAGTCACCTGCAAATATCGTAAATCACCAGTCCCCTAATCTTCGTCATACAGCTCAACTCGTAGTTCAGTACTACCCGAACATTATACAAAGAAGTAATATTCAAGACTCAAAAACCGGAAATGAAAACCGGTAAGATTGAGTTTTAAAAGCTGAAATTGGACCTTGTTTAAGCAACTCCACAGTGGCGTTAATGCTTAATACTTGGATGATGAGCTGCAAAAACAGAAAAGAAAATACAAATTAAACTAAAACATAAAATTTAACACTAATCCAAGGATTTAAAATAGGGAACTTTAACGAAAAGCTCCCGGTACTGTTCACTTTAACGAAAAACCACATTTTTACACTAAAAAGTCAATCCTGGTACTATTCACTTTACCCTTTATTTTGTCCTTATCATTAAAACTCAAAGTTTTCAAGCCCTTTTCATTAGTTTTCCTTTTAAAATATCAAATATAAAGTCATTAGGATTGTGACCTTTGCATTGAGGAATATCTACTACATTATGAGCTCCCTCCTGATAGAGCCCACCCAGGGGGTTTTCCAGTGAGCCACTAACACCAAACCCAAATAATATCAGGAACAAAACCCTAATTAATACCAGGAACAAAACTCCAATGGCAAGGATATTACCTAAAAATAAACGATGATCGAAAGAGAGCAGTCAAATCTGACATGGACATCAATGTATACGAATCCATGGTTGAACTCGTTTCCTGACACACCGAGTGACGGAAATGAATCATCAAATTAAAATCTACATAGTTAGTTGCATTTGCCACTCTTAAATATCCACAATAAAAGTAAACATTTTTGGATCTATAAATTTTAATGATAATCCAATTCCACAAAAAATTTTGAATGCAAAAATGGTTGGGACGCCTAACAACGGAAGATTAAAAGCAAATTGTCAGTGCAGTAGATACAATACATAGCAAGGAAATGGGTAGAAAAATCATAACAAACATTCACACAAAAAGAATATGATCTATGAAAAAAATTGAAAGCAAGACGAGAGACGGACCTTTGAGGTCTGGAGAACCATGGGAAATCACATCTGAGTTGTCTGTCAGTCTTCCTCTCCAACTAACACGCAGCGCACCCATTCCCTGCCCTCAAAACCCCACACGCAGCGGACCTTTGAGGTTTGGGAAATCATAGCTGTTAGATTATAAGTAAAAAAAAAAAAAAAAAAAAAAAAGTTGACATATGATAGTTTGGTGGGTTCAGAATAATTTAAGCCAAACTTAAATCCTGGAAGGAATATAACCCAGAGATATATTTTCTCTCAAAGGCTTATTTTAGCCCATGATTGGAGATGATTTGGGATGGTTTTAAAGCTTGTATTTTAAGCTTTATCCCATGGAGTGACAGCCCCACCAGCAATCCTCGTTTTCAACCGACAAGGAATTTAAAATTAAACAAGAATCTGTTTTGACTATCTATAGAATGGAGTGACTATTCTTAAGCTATCTCCAACCAAAGGGTCCAGAGGATCAGAGGGCCGAAAATAGCTTGAAAACGATCTCCAATCGAGGGCCAGGCCAGAGGGCTCATGGGCCCCACCGGACAAAAAGGGCCATAGGGCCAACCGGCCTGCCCAAACCAGCCGGCCCCAAGCCAGGCTGAAAGTAAAAAAAAGAAACGGCTAGCTACTGACGTCAGCTAGCCGTTATTTTTTATGTTTTACAAAATTTGTTTTAAAAATTGTAAAAATTCTTTTTTTTTTCCTATAACTTCTAAACCATTAAGCATTACATAGCATTAAGTAACATGAAACAAATACAACTTAAACAACATGAACAAAGATTTAAAAAAAAAAAAACTTAAACAACTTAAACAACATAATATTATATAAAAAAAAACATTTAACAACATGAAACTTAAACAACATTTTTAAAAACATTTAACAACATAAAACTTAAACGCTTGCTCCATTCTATTTTTGGCCTAAATATGTGCAACAAGATCATGTTGTAGGTACTTGTTTGTGGCACGGGAACGTATCATTCTATAGCGCCTTATGTACTCGTTTATAGAGATACTACCAGATCTTGGATTGAAAGGCAAATTAGGCCCATCATATATTTTTACACAAGCCCTTCTTGACCTATTTGGATCGTCTTGGTCGTCATCGGACTCTCCATCAATATACCCATCTCACTCATCATCCACAATCATATTGTGTAATATGATGCAAGACATCATGATGGAGTCCCAATTTTCTCGACTCCACCATCTTGCTGGTTTGCTGATGATCTTCCACCGTGCTTGTAGAATATCGAAAGCTCTCTCAACATCTTTCCAGTATGCCTCTTGGTGTTAGGTAAACAACTTTTCGATGTTATTCTTAGGGTTTAGAATTGCTTGGACAAGTGTCGCTTACTTTGGGTAGATGTCATCTGCCAAGTAATACCACATATTATAATGACGACCGTTGATGTAATAGTCAAGTTAAGGTGCTTTACCTTCCGTCAGGCATTGAAGAGGGGTGAACGCCCAATAACTGTAATATCATTTTGGGATCTAGGGACTCCAAAGAAAGCATGCCAGATCCATGTGTCATACGAGGCAACTGCCTCTAACACAACAATTGGCTTTCTCGACCTTCTGTAGAAGCCTCCTTGCCATCCGGAGGGACATTTCTTCCAATCCTAATGCCTGCAATCTAATGACCCTATCATGCCCGGAAACTCACGGTCTTTAGCTTTGCGAATGAGCCGATCCATATCTTATTGATTTGGCTTGTGGAGGTACTCGTATTTGTTCACCTAAACAATTGTGACACAAAATTGTTCAAGAGTATCAAGGCATGTAGACTCAGACATACCATGGGTTTCATCCATCGAATCAGCTGGAGAGCCATTGGCCATCATTCTGAGTGTAACAATAACCTTCTGATGAGGTGAGAAACCAGGGTAGCCTGCTCTGTCCCGCTTCTGTCGAAAGTATGGATTGACCTGTTAGACATCACAAAGTAAAAGCTCGAAGACATGATGCCTCATCCAAAAGCGATGTCTGAAATCATCTTTTGTGTACACCGAGTTGGGGTTGAAGTAGTTCATCAAATTGGCATGCGTCATCGCTTTGTTTCCTGGTTTGTAAGAGCGACCAACAATAGAGCCGCCCCATTGAAGTTGTTGCGCAATTGGCTGACACACCATGGCCGCAACCATCGTTGTTGCTTTGTTTTGTGCATTGCGCCATGCTTCATCTTCTTCATCAGACTCTTCATCTTCTCGTCTCATATGAGCCCATTTTTCTTCCAATTTGGAATTGGATGAGACTCCTAGTTGGAATCCGAAGAGGATTCAAAGTTGGAATTCATTGCAAACTTAAATTGAAAGAGATTGAATTCAAAGTTGTGTGAATTATAACCCAATATCCACCCTATTTATAGCCAAAAAAAAAATCAAATCCAACGGCTAGCTAACGTCACTTAGCCATTGAATTTGAATTTAAGTTGTAGTTTTTAAATAATAAATTATGTTTGACCCTCGGTTGGAGACGGTTTTTTGTGACAGGGCTAAAACAAGCAATATGGCCCTTTGGCTCTCAGTTGGAGATGGTAAGAAATATGACCATGTACTGTTCATTAAAATATTAATTTTTTAGAGGACCAGAGAGCTAAAATGAGCTCTCTAGCCAGCCTTTGGTTGGAGATGGCCTTAATCTCCTCTTCCCAGCCTCCTTATTTTTTGCCTTTTTTTTTTCCGCAGGAGAATGATGTTCTTTCTTGTTAAAGTGTAATAATTCATGGTTTGAAAAGAGAATGGCTTCGGAAAATAGAATTAATTATGGGATTAAATTTGAATTCTATTGCTATGAATTTAGGTGCAGTATATTGAAGGGTCGGTAATAAAAATTATGTGTGTATATTGCGCAAAAAAATCATTCATGTCAAGGAATGTGTGCATAAGCTTTCAGACCTTCTTCGTGTGTGTACAAAGAAACTCTTGTTAAGCTAGCAAAACTGCCTTCTTAAGATATACGATTTAAGCTTTAAACTCTATGGATAATCGATAATTATGAAAAGTTACGTAATATGTGCATATATACATTAATGCGTTAAAGAAGAAATAAACATGAATGTGCTAAAGAAAAAAATGAGTGTCTGAACAACGTCATTTCAAATCAAGCCTGTTTCTTCTTCTTCTTCTTCTCCTTCTATTCCTTGTTTACATGTACCATACCTTATTCTCTTTAGTGTGATGTGATATATAGTGGCATAAATTGAGAGCCTAAAGTTTTGTAATAAGCGTATAAGTTCATACCTAAATAGCCAAGCCTACTATTTCTCCTTAATAGTAATAAAATTCACACTATTATTGCTTCTGTTCCAAACAATTCATTCTTTTCTACGTTTGCCTATTCTGTCCTCGTATACTACATCTAGTAATAATAATAACCCAACCATCCGCTTAGTGATACGGTTTGTCTCCTTTTCGGAACTCGAAATTGAATTATTTGTTTCAAGTCACTTTCTTGGGGGCTTGCTAATAACTCAAAGTGTGGGAGACCCAAGTATGCATGGGAAACCGAACACATGGGAAGACGGAGAGTACAATGAACTATTTTTCTGTTTAATTTTGTCATGAAAGTGCTGAGTTTTCATGTTATTGTCTATAAATTCTTCCTTAAGGGGCCGGGGTTCTCAGAATAGGAAGGTCCCACCCCTCCAGCTTTCTACTGCAGCTCAGTCCAATCACAAAAATAAAGTTCTCGTACTGTTTACCGAGGAGAATCTGAGATAAGGCCGCCCTGCATTTCGGCATCGATGTGTAGCTCCGTCATCATGCCGAAGTGCAAACAATCCCCATCCTAAGGTCTGACAATGATTTTTACTACGTCAGCATGACAGGAATTAGTGTGGCTGGATCAGTTCTTCCAATAGACCCGGCGTCGTTCGGTTATGACGGCATGGAAATTGCCATAGATTCGGGGTCGCCGTACACTATGTTCATTAGCCCAACGTATAAGATTGTGAAAGAGTCAATCATTACCTACTTTGAGGAGAAGCTGCAGCGGCATCCCTTGGTCAATAAGAGTAGGTCCCAGATGGACCTTTGCTATGACCTCAGAGAGGTCAAGAAGGCTGTTCGAGGATGGCTCTATCCGTGGCTTTTCACTTTAATGGCCGAGTAAATCTTGAGCTCACCGACTCTTTGATGTTCCATGCATTCCATGATGTTGGAGAGTACTGCTTAACGATCGACGAAGACAGAAGTCGGAGGGAACATCCTCAGTTCAATATGGATCGATCGATCCATTAATATCGTCTAGGCCAGGCTTCTATCCAGCTACTTCTACTTGCTCGTTTTATTTAGATATTTGAATTCTTTCAACAAACCTCTGGAGCAAAATATAGTTTGTTCGCAAAATATAGTTTCTTCACACCAACATCGTAGAAAAACCTACTGTTCAGTTGTTGGTATGCTCCGAGGATGTACCCTCCGAATTGTCTTCATCGATCGTTAAGCAGTACTCTCCAAGGTCATGGAATGTATGGAACATCAAAGATTCGGTGAGCTGAAGATTTACTCCGCCATCAAACTGAAAAGCCATGGACAGACATCCTCGAACAGCCTTTTTGCCCTCTCTGAGTGTTGATAGTTATCCCACATCTGTGAGAGACAAGGTTTGCTATGTGCTTATATGGTCTTTGGCTACTCCCTATATTGTCAATTGGTTTTATGGTGGAACCTCAATTTCATCATGGTATTAGAGCGGCTTGTCCTCATATGAAGCCAAACGGCCACACGCGCTCCACGTCATCCAGTTGTTATCCACGTGTAGGCTTGAAAATCCGCCACATGTGCGGGGGCATGTTGAGAGTTATCCCACATTGGTGAGGGACAAGGTTTGCTATGTGCTTATATATGGTCTTGGGCTACTCTCCATATTGCCAATCCATTTTATGGTGGAACCTCAATGTCATCACTGAGGTCATAGCAAAGGTCCATCTAGGACATGTTCTTGTTGACCAAGGGATGCAGCTACAACTCCTCAAAGTAGGTAATGATTGACTCTTTCATGATCTTATACACAGGGCTAATGAACATAGTGTACGGTGACCCCGAATCTATGGCAATTCCCATGCCGGCATAACTGAACAACGCCGGGTCTATTGGAAGAACTGATCCAGCCACACTAATTCATGTCATGTTGACGTAGTAAAAATCATTGTCAGACCCGATGATGGGGATTGTTTGCATGTCAGCATGATGACGGAGCTCGCATCGATGCCGAAATACAGGGCGGTCTCATCTCAGATTCTCTTCGACAAGTAGTACAAGAACTTCATTTGTGTGATTGCATTGAGCTGCAGTAGAAAGCTGGAGGGGTGGGACCTTCCTATTCCGAGAACCCCGGCCATGATATTGGGGTGGTGATCGTCGTCTGCAAAGTCCAGAATTTTGTTGAATAGGCCAAGGCCAAACGCAACCTTGATGGCTTCTCGATGTTCCACTACAACAGTGTTGAACGTGAAGAGGTCAAGGCCGTAAGAGTCGCAGGTGTACTGAACACCGACGTATCCTATGTCATACTCACAATAGGCTTCCTTAGGTTGAAGCTCGTATGGAATGCAGAGAGGCTGTTTGGAAGGCTTAGGGCAAAAGGTGGAGGATTTTTTTTGGATCGAAACTAGGGTAGGTGATATTGAGCAATCTGAACCCAAACAGGACCATTGCCCGTGTCTATGGCCAAATTGGCCTTCACCGGTGGGTTACCAAGGTAGACCTCCGTGTAGTAAAACCCAGAAAACTGTCTTTTCACGGTCAAGGTGAAGGGTTGGCATTGGAAAATAAGAAAGCTGAAAGTTAGAAGTATGAGAGTAGTGGATGTGGATGCCATGTTTCATGTTTGGTTGCTGCTTCTATAGCTACTGGTATATATACTAAAATTTTAAGGGATTTTGCTATAAAGCCCCCCAAATTTTATATCCAACCCAATTGAAGTTATTTTTTTTAAAAGGGCCCCAATTTGAAGTTTCTAGGGACTTTTGCTTAATATTTTCCCCAAATATAAAGTTGCTTATCTTTTTATTGCATGATGATAGATATTTTGTCCATTTCCCATATGGTATTGTGTGTATATGCATGTATCCCATCTGCAAACTTATATATGCATATCCCTTATTTAGATGGCTGTTTGTATGTGGTTCGCCATGCATCCTCTCTAAGTAATGCCTTTACTAGAAATATGAAATACCATCCATCTGTTTTGAATTTAGCTAGCTAATTAAAATGGCAAATGGCCAGCAAAGTAATTTGGACTTGCACTCTTAATTACGTTGAGGTTAATTTCAACTTACTTCTAAGCGGCCCTTTACCATAATGGTGAAGATGAATGTTGCCCTTGTACCACAGTGTGGATTCGAATCATGTCGATTCTATAATCTAACAAATTTATCGTTTGATAAAAAAATAAAATAAAAAATCAACTTACTCCTCCTTTACCTAATTCATACATATGAAGGAGAAATAGTCTTAGCATGCGATAGTGGTATTCCATAATCCGACTGCATTGGGTTAATAAGGGTTTTTTTTCCTCTCTAATATGTATGATTTTAAGACACCCATTTTTTAAGATTACGTGCTTGGGTGGAACTGCATATATTTTGCATTAGCATGCATATATAGCGCATTAGCTAGGATGTTTGCATTAGCATACCCATATACATATATACATACACAAGCAGTGGCGAAGCCAGGAACTGTTGAGAGGAGGGGCGAAATATAAAAGGGTAAGAGGCCACAGAAATGTAGGCAACTAAATCCTTTTAGATATATAGTAGACAATATTAATGTCGATCATAATTTATCAATACAAAAAAATTACAATTGTTATTGACAACGTTTCATGTTGTGAAAACGTTGCATAATATGGTCATTATCAATAAAAGCAAACATATATTTCTCAATTTAAACAATCATGCGACTTCAACCGTTGATCTCTCATTTTGTTACGCAATGGTGTTTTCACAATAGTTATAGTAGAAAATGCTTTCCACTAAAGCGGTTGCAACCGGTAACACCAAAGCTAACGTAAAAAGCTTATACACTAACTTATAGTTTTCACAACTCTCAAAATTCACAAAAAATATCACTAATTTTTTTAATGATGAAAAATTACTATGCATCTTCATAATTACTTAGGCTCGAAATAAATTTATTTTTGAGGGTCGTCCAATCTATTTTCATCATCTTTGCATGTCTATTAATTCGGCGATTGTTCATGGTGGGAACTTTATTCCTGGTTATTCTCAGGGTTTTGACACTCGGATCATTTCTTCTTTGGGGATCCAACCTATCCCTTGCAAGGCTCCTACTATTCTTCCTGTCCTTTGGTCTCCTCTTTGGTTTCCTTGGGTTAAGCTTAATACAGATGGTTTGTCTAAAGGAAATCCCGGTCCTGCTACATGTGGAGGAGTTTTCAGGAATTGCCATGGTCGTTTTCTCGGAGGTTTCTGTCAACGGATTGGTCATTGCAACTCTTTTTTTGCAGAGTTATCAGCAATTATTATTGGTATTGAGTTTGCTTATCAGCGGGGTTGGCACTGTCTTTGGTTGGAAAGTGATAGGTTATTTCTGCTCTTCAATCATCTGATTTTGATCCTCCTTGGCCTCTTCATACGCAATGGTCTATTTGTTTGGATCGCATTCGGAAAATGACTTTCTACGCATCTCACATATATCGAGAAGGAAATCTTGTTGCGGACAATTTTGCTAACATGGGCTTGTCTTCTCCATCTTTAACATGGCATGATTCTCCTCTGATGGCGGTTCGTGCTACTCTGTTTTCTAACTATGTTGGCTTGCCTGGTTACCGCTTCTCAAATTAATGTGCATGTCGGCATCCAGGTTTGTCTCACTTTCCTTTTTTTTCTCCTATCTTTATGGTGTTGTTTGACTTGTTTTGTAGGTTTAGACCTTCATGTTTGGTTCTAGAGGGGTTAGGTTTCATGTCCCCCCCCCTCTTTTCTTTGTATCATTCTCATTTTTTGTTTCTAGAAGGGTAAGGTTTATGTCCCCCCTTCTTTCTAGTGTATTCCTTTTTGTTGTCTCTGTTTTTTGGAGGGGTAAGGTTTATGTCCCCCCCTGACTAAGTGTAACTTGTTTTTTCGTTATCAATAAAATTACCCTCGTACCGTCGAGGTTTTCCAAAAAAAAAAAAAAAAAAAAAAAAAAATCTTCATAATTACTTATGAGGTGAAATCTAGTTTCACCACATTACCAAGTCCCAAAAGATACAAGTTTAGTTAGCCACATGGGTTTAATTTTAAACTAGAATGCTATCTAGTTCTTCATATTCTCATCAATCTCGGCTTCTCCGGAAAGCTTAGCTTCCCTCCATTTTCCCTAAAAATAATCATTGAAAATTTGTAACTTTCTTTTTGCTCGTCGATTTGACAAAAGGTATTCGCCTACAAATTTAGTGAGTTGAGCCAAACAAGTTTAGGTAAAGGATTTGGACATGCAATCAAGTTTGGAATTTTATTTTTTTTAATTCGGGATTTTATAAAAACAAGACTTTAATCATGTTTCAAGTGTTCATGACTTCAATCGTGTCATTTGGAGGTTCAATCAAGATGAAGGAGCCAACTTGGAAGAACTCAGATAAGCTATCAAAGCTTTTGAATCTGGGCAGTGGCTTGGCTTGAAGGGGGAATTTGGGCAATGGTTTGAAGGTTGGCTTGAAGGCTAAAACTTGTAGTATAAACAGTTCAAGTAAGGTCGTTTTATATAGGAAGTGAATGAATAATTTGTGTTTAAACTAATTCTCAATTAATTAATTGAAACAAGATTTTTTAAAAGGTTGATTTTGTGACTTAAAATATTAAAAACGAATTTAAAATAAAGACAATTAATAAATCAACTAGAAACCAATTTAAAGAAACTCTAGGGTTCCGCCGTCACCTTAACAATCCTACACAGTTCTTCTAATTACTTAAAAATTACCCATTCATATTTTGAATGTTAGGTTTTCCTACTATATATCTTACTTGGAACCTCCAACATAGAATGTATATCTAACATGCAACTCGTTCGGACGTTCGGATCAAATATGAACATGAAAGACCCATTAAGTTTTATGAAAACTCTTGAAAAATCATGCAATACTTAAGACGTGGTGTTCATCTTAAGTGAAATTACAATTATTAACAACAAGAAGCCAACGCCAATTTCAAGGAACCTTCCGACCAAAATTGCATCTAATTACTTTTCTAAATATCTTAATAGTCGTGAATCACTCAGACACTTAGATAGTTTAAAACGGTAATTAATAATTTAAAACATGCATGCATAATATCATAAATAAATTGAAAAGAAACTACATATTCTTACTAAGGCTCAAGGTTTCGTTGCGGAGAACTTCAGGTGACATCCACTCAGGCTAGGACATTGATGGAAATTGGACAAAAGAGAAAAAAGTGTCATAGTTAGAGTCAAGATTTGCCGTCATATCAGCAATTATCGCAGATTCTCACCGTTCCAGCAGTTGATTTGGACGACAAGAAAGTGTTGTGTTTCAAGCGCGACAATCCAAAATCACCAACCTGCACAATTGAACTCCAGTCTCGTAAAATTATACCATAACCAACAACTAATCAAATGGAAATCAAATCGCATTATACACAAGAAACAAGAGAAACAAGAGAAACAACATTTAAAAGAAATTTGATACCTTCACATTCCAGTTCTTATCAACCAGCAGATTTGGAGACTTCAAATCCCGGTGGACAATCGTCGGTGTACTGGCATGCAAGCAATTCATACCCCTTGCCTGCAAAATAGATAGAGGTCTGAGAAAGTGGATATGGCTGTATCAAGCTCAAGAAGACAGGTAAGACTAACTCATACCACATCAAGAGCCATCTTTATTCTACGTTTCTCATCAATTTGACAATGAGGACGATGGATAATCCGATATAGACTTCCTCTGGGGAAATAAAGCACAAGTGGACCAATTACAATGGAAAGATGACAAATAAAATGTATACATGTCCAAAATCATTTGATAATCAAGGTGCAGAATTATACCTTGGAAGGAACTCTGTAATGATAGAGAGGTTTGGAGGACGTGTAACAGCCCCCATGAAAAGCACAACATTTGGATGACGCAATCTCCGCATTATTCGTACCTTACATTGCAAAGCAAAGATCAAAGAAACAGGTTCAGTGGTTTTGGATCAATATGATGTAACAGCCACGCAGCCAGGCATGTGATGATCCATAAATGACTGGTTTACAGTTTGGGGTTAAGGTCGAAACGTTCTACCATTGTCAACTATATGCATTTAAAACCAGCAGCTGAGAGGTTATAAGTTTGTTTCTTAAGGAAACACAATAATTATTCGGGTTGTAAGTTTATTTTCTTTTTCTTCCTTTCCTCAAAGTCTTGGAAACTAAAAAGTACAGCACTGTGCATACAAGGGACAAGAAAGTTACTTCTCTTTTGAACTCAACCAAAGCAGCACCCGAGAAGTCCTGATCTAGGAACTTCTTCACAGCAACTTCCTGTAAGTCAACAACAATTCACCAGCCAAACACCAGTTGGTTTTAATCCCCGTGAAATTAAATTAAAAACAGTTTCAAGCCTCTGGCAAAGAATTAAGAAGATGCATAGTTCCAGGCAGTAATGAAAAAAAGCAAAATCCGCCACGAAATAATGATAACGGAGAAACAATTATCACAAACTACAAATCTTAGCTAACTTCAAAGAAGAGCAAAATAGTCTTGAACATATGCAATGTCATTGTCAATCAAGTATCCCCAACCAAACACTTCCTAAACCTGCTTCCCAGTAAACAGAGAGCAATTTTGGCTCATTCTGTAGTTGGTCAGCAACTGGCAACGATAATTGATAGAAAAAAAAAATGTGACTTTTCAATGCTTTAAAAGCCACCGTACATTTGATGGTGCTAATTCACATGTGAATTTATCAGTTACTGGCATAAAAAAGAATGAACTAAAAAGAAGATAATGATAGGAAGATCAATTTTTAAACAAAATTTACAAATCAAATGATGTGTTATCAATAGTAAATAAACACGTTAATCAACACTTAAGTAGTAATTTAATCATCAACAACCACATCATTTTGTTTCTAAATTTGGTCTTCCTAGCATCAGCTAAATAAAACTTTTTTGCAAATGAGGTAGTTCTCAGAACCATATCCCCTCCGGACCCAATAAAACTAAGTCTGCTAAGTAAAGGATCCGGGCCGTTGAAATTTGATCCAACGGCTACAAACAGGGGGACCATCTAAAAGTTATAGTAATTGTAGCCGTTTGATCAAATTTCAACGGCTCAGATCCCTTACTCAGTAGGCTCAGTATATTTGGGTCCGAAGAGGATCCGGTTCCGTAGTTCTCCACCTTAGCCGTCTATTCCAACATCTTTGGCCTAATCTCATAAATGATGAAGTACAAGGACAAATTACATTTTGGGGTTTTTATATTAGCACTCCACATGTTGTTGAATAAATTCTACATATAAAAAAAAAATAATACTAAATAACTTGTAACTCTAATATTAAATTCTACATAAAAAAAATAGTACTAAATAACTTGTAACTCTAATATAAAATAATTATCCAAGCTCTTACGGCCATCTCCCATTTTCTATTGTAAACAAAACCTTAAAAACATATACACGTTGAAGATGGCATCTTGCATACCATATCAACGTATCAAGATGGAGCTCAAAAGGCTAAAATTTCATTCAAAAACCTTAAATTAGGATGCAGTTAGCATAGTTGACAGAGAAGCTTGTCAACAACTTCTGCGGACACACAATAATGTGGAGGTTTGGTTTATTTTTTGTTGCTGAAATCCTTGGGCTTTTGAGTTAATTTATGTCGATCATTGCCTAGGTACAATTGTGCTACTGAAGAGAGGTATTTTATTGGTACATATTTATGCCAAAGATTCTTTGTTTCTATTCTAACTTTGTTACAAGCAAACGTATAAATCTTTGTAATAGTGTGTGATACGGGTGCAGTTTGGGTTTGGGCCAACCTGATAGTTTGTATCATTTGAAGCCTGTAAAATACTTGAAAGAGACTTTTAGGGCATTAGGGGGGATGCATTGGTTAAACGGGGTTGTCTTATCAATTATTCCATGAGAAGAATTCGTTAACCAAATACAAGTAAATCAAAATAGCAGATAGCCTTTATTCATAATTTTTTTATTTTGACAAAGGTTGAGACAAGTAAAGCAACACAATTTAGTTACTCAACAAGTATGAAATCAGTAAATATTAGTTCTCATGGCCCTTGTATTTAAAGGCTGTCAATTTCACTTGTTGCCACCATTGCACCCAGACACCAGCTAAGTAGTTTTCAGCGGGATTAGCCAATGATTCATTCTTAGCCGCAAGAACAAGCGCATAGAGACTGCCTGATCGAAATACGGATTCACCCGAAACCAGTTTCTCAAATACTAACTTTTTTGTGGCATTCTTGTTGTACTCCGAAACACTCCACTTTCCGAGCTCTATCACAGATGGGTCGCTAATGTTTACAGGGTTCCAAGCGCCAGGAACAGCGGTGACAAGAGGAACAAGAAGAGCAAAGAATGCGACAAGGTAGTGAGGATGCATCGTGACCAATGAATTTTATGCAAGTGTATTGTCGTGCACATGAACTATATATAATGTTAGGGAGTTGCAATATTGATCAACAATTCAATGAGTTTTTGTAACAGCTTTCCGTTATGAAATTTGTTTGTAATTTACTGATTTGTAATTAGCATATGGCGGTTACCTTTGTAACTCATGTGTAAATTTTGTATTACTGCACATTGGCCAACATGATTCATTTGATTTCATCTACTTGAGACACATTACAAATATGATTCATTATGATTAAGAATTTATTTATTTTAGACTATGTTGGGAGCTTAAACGTATCCTAAATAGTCCGTTTCTGGTCTAGCCTTTATACTTGGAAGATACGCTAGATCCTTCCTTTCATTACTTGTCTGATTTCACTCCATAGCCCTTGCTTTCCTCGTTTCTCTTGTCGCACTGCTACGCCAACAGAAAAACGTTTCCAAAGTAATTAAATGACTATAAATACCATATGTGATAAAGGTCCGAGAATGGGGTACTATTTCATCTCCTTAATACGGGTACAGTACGACCATAGCGATCTCTTGTGAATATCGTTTTTCTTATTTGGGCTCATGCATATTTTTTTGTTATTACCTCTCTTTCATCTTCACCTCTCTCTTGTTTTGATATTCCATTGCAGCTCGTCTTGAGTTAGAAAATGCTCCATTGAAACACCCTTTGGCGTAAAGAAAGCACAGTAACTTCTCCTCTACCAGACACTTCCCTCCCTAATTATACGTCTAGAATAGTAGAACACGTGAACTTTATATGTATTATTGAAAAAAAAAATCAGAAAATAATGTGTAAACGTGTAATAATTGTACATCAGACTTTTAAAACATGCACTTCAACGAATCATTAAAATGTGTACACAAAATACAAGTATTTAAAAAAAAGCAACCTTAATGAAACACTCCTAGTACTGTTTACTTTTAACGTTAAAAACATTTTTACCTTGAAAAGTCACTCCTGGTACTATTCACTTACACATTTATTTTGTCGTTTTGATTAAAAACTAAAGTTTTTGAAGATTTTTCGTTAGTTTTCCCAAAAAAAAAAAACCCTAAGTACGTATAATCTCGCAAATTTACTACGGGATTATAAAGGAAAGAGGTAACGGTTGGGAATGGTGGCATTTTGGGTTAGTAGTAACAGGAAGAGATCCGGTCAAAGTCCAAGGATCAAATGATTCAGACCTTTGAAATTTGATCCAATGACTACAATTATTATAACTTTTAGAGAGACCCCTTGTTTGCAGCCATTTGATTAAATTTCAAGGGCCCGAATCACTTGATTCTTGGACTTTGATGGGAGAGATCCGGACAACCCTAAACCCCTTTTCCATAGCTACATGGCAGCTGTTTTACTATGCCCTTTTTATTATTACAAGCCTCAGTTCAAATTACCCTTTAAGAAATTGACAATAAAATAGAGGCTGGTACACTTTCAGTTGTATTATTGCTCATTCTTTTTGGATCTTTTGGCCGTTTAATGGGGGCAGTGGGGGACTTATTTTGTTGGTGATATTTTTAGAAACGCAATTGTCTATCTGACTAAAGCCATGGAGGAGGGCTGCTACCATTTCGTTGGTGAAATTTGAAAGATTGATTGACTGTTACTTTAATCGCTAGTTAGCTCCTAGCTGAACAATATTGTACCCAAGAAAATGTATAATTAGTACTCTAACGAAGACGATTCGTTTCTTTAATGGAGGACTATATATCAAATGATGCAATGATCTAGGGTTGCATGGGCGGTTGGACGTAGGATTTCTTGAATCATGTGTACGACCGCACCGGACGTATGTATCATCCTTCCTTGAGCAGGACCACGGGCTAGGTAGGCGCAAAAGAGCACCCGAGTACATATCTTTACTTACATGTTTGTTGTGTAATGATCGACATTCGGAACATAGAATTTCTCCCCTTGGACATGAACCGAAAACAAAAAATTGGTGGGCATTATCAGTAAACTTGTCGCGGTAACAAAACAGAAGAGAAGAAATATTGAACGCACAGACTCATTAATAATATATTATACTTGTGGAAACTAAATCCACTGATTCATAATATTGAACTGATCGATTCATCCATTAATATCTTCTATCTAGCTACTTCTACTTGCGCGTTTTATTTTGATGTTTGAATTCCTTCAACAATCCTCTGGAGCAAAAGATAGTTTCCTCGCACCAACATCGTAGAAGAACCTGCGGTTCATTTGTTGGTATGCTCCAAGGATGTTCCCTCCGACTTCTCTGCCTTCGTTGATCATCAAGCAGTACTCTCCAAGGTCATGGAATGCATGGAACGTCAAAGATTCGGTGAGCTGAAGATTTACCCCGCCATCAAAGTGAAAAGCCACGGACAGCCATCCTCGAACAGCCTTCTTGACCTCTCTGAGGTCATAGCAAAGGTCCATCTGGGACCTGCTCTTGTTGACCAAGGGATGCAGCTGCAGCTCCTCCTCAAAGTAGGCAATGATTGACTCTTTCACGATCTTATACTCAGGGCTAATGAACATAGTGTACAGCGACCCCGAATCTATGGCAACTCCCATGCCGGCATAACTGAACAACGCCGGGTCTATTGGAAGAACTGATCCAGCCACACTAATTCCTGTCATGTTGACGTAGTAAAAATCATTGTCGGACCCGAGGATGGGGATTGTTTGCACGTTGGCATGATGACGGAGCTCCGCATCGATGCCGAAATGCAGGGCGGCCTCATCTCCGTTTCTCCTCGGCAAGCAGTACGAGAACTTCATTTGTGTGATTGCACTGAGCTGCAGTGGAAAGCTGGAGGGGTGGATCCTTCCTATTCCGAGAACCCCGGCCATGATATTGGGGTGGTGGTCGTGGTCTGCAAAGTCCAGAATTTTGTTGAATAGGCCAAGGCCAAACGCAACCTCGATGGCTTCTTGATGTTCCGCTACAGCAGTGTTGAACGTGAAGAGGTCGATGCCGTAGTAGCCGCGGGTGTACTGAGCACCGGCGTATCCTATGTCATACTCACAATAGGCTCCCTCAGGTTGGAGCTCGATTGGGACACAGAGAGGGTGTTTGGAAGGCATAGGGCGAAAGGTGGAGGATTTTTTTGGATCGAAACCAGGTAGGTGATATTAAAGCATTGGACGCACTGAGTCGTCTGAACCCAAACAGGACCACTGCCCGTGTCTATAACCAAATTGGCCTTCACCGGTGGATTACCAAGGTAGACCTCCGCGTAGTAAAACCCGGAAAACTCTCTTTTCACGGTCAAGGTGAAGGGTTGGCATTGGAAAATAAGAAAGCTGAAAGTTAGAAGTATGAGAGTAGTGGATGTGGATGCCATGTTTCATGTTTGGTTGCTGCTTCTATAGCTACTCGTATATATACTAAAATTTTAAGGGATTTTGCTATAAAGCCCCCCAAATTTTATATCCAACCCAACTGAAGGTATTTTTTTTTTTAAAAAGGCCCCAGTTTGAAGGTTCTAGGGATTTTTGCTTAATATTTTCCCCAAGTATAAAGTTGCTGATCTTTTTATTTAATGATGATAGATATTTTGTCCATTTGTCCATTGATATTCTTCTAGCTAGTTAGCTATAAATGCATACCATATGGTATTCTATGTATATGCATGTATCCCATCTGCAAACTTATATATGCATATCCCTTATTTGGATGGTGGTTTGTATGTGGTTCGTCATGCATCCTCACTAAGTATTGCCTTTACTAGAAATATGAAATATCATCCATCTGTTTTGAATCTAGCTAGCTAATTAAAATGGCAAATGGCCATCAAAGTAATTTGGATTTGCACTCTTAATTATGTTGGTTAATTTCAACTTACTTGCAAATGGCCCTTTACTACAGTGGTGAAGATGAGTGTTGCTCTTGCGCCACGGTATGTGTTCTAACCCTGTCGATTTCTTAATCTAACATCTAGTATAACAAATCTATCGTTTGACCCAAAAATTATCAACTTACTCCTCTACCTAATTCAATATTTCATATAGAAGAAAGAGAAACAACACGGCATGTGGTAGTGGTATTCCACAATCCGACTGCATTGGGTTAATAAGGGTTTTTTTTCCTCTCTAATATGTATGATTATAGGCCATCCATTTTTTAAGATTACGTGCTTGGGTGGAACTGCATATATTTTGCATTAGCATGCATATATAGCGCTTTAGCTAGGATGTTTGCATAAGCATACATATACACATAAATACACAAGACCAAGTCATGTGGGTTAATTAAGTTGAAAAGAACCTCAGCCTAATGAAGTCTGCAAGTTCAAAGTTTGCTGGCTTTTGCCATTTTTACAACAGATGGATGATATTTCATATATCCAATAAAGGAATTACTTGGTGAAGAGGTAGCTAGAGTTTTCATCAAGTGCAAATGCACCTAGTCAAAGACGAATTGGCATGCAGGCAGCTGTAATATATTGTTAAAATGAACAGTTATATACATGTATTAATAAATGATAAACACATACTCTTTTTAGCTTCTTACACGTTATATTTAATCATGTTCATTGATTCCGTTTGATTTATCCAACCCGATGACTAAAAATAAAAACAAGTGTGAAATTCATCCCTCACTACTTAATGGGGTTAACTTGGTTAGGATCCATCCCCATGGCCAAAATAAAGAATCCATAGAGGATTGCATTGTGATGATAATTCCGTTCATACACACATGTAATAGCATTTGATCTTAGCTAGAGCATCAATGAATAAAATAATCATTAAAATTCACAAGATGGGACATATATAGGGTTCCATAGAGAAAGAGGAAAAACCGCAGATCGCAAACACCAAAATGCTACTTTTAATTAAAACTGAAGCCAACAAATCATCAACCTTAGCACATCCTTGGAGTTTGCATTACAATTTAAGCCAATAAATCTCCTAGCACATCCTTGGAAGTTTAAGGCTTGTGCCGGTTGAGGAGAGATTTTTCAGTGTGACCGTCACATGAGGTAGTATACCATGTGTTTTTATATAAATGGTGGATTAAGTGTGTTAAAAGGTTAATAACTTAAAAATTAAAATTTTCCACCATTTGCATAAAAACACGTGGTGTACCATCCGTGTTCCCGTCACAACAAAAAATTTCTCCCAGCTAAGAGCCGGTCAGCGAAAGCAAGAGGATGATGGTTAGCATCAGGTCAGGGAAAAGAGAGGAAGAAGACATCTTTGTTTTCTGTTGGTTTGGTTGTGAGCCAAGGATGAACATTCTTGTGCCCCTTACAAGAGAATATATACCAACAGACAATAACATGAAAACTCAACACTTTTATGGCAAAATTAAATAGAAAAATAGTTCATTGCACTCTTTGTCTTCCCACTTGTTCGGTATCCCATGCATGCTTGAGTCTCCCATACTTTGTGTTATTAGCAAGCCCCTAAGAGCAACTCCAGCCTTCGTTTTTGGACGGGGGACGGGCTGCAGGAAGGGGCCCGAGGGCCTGTTGATTCTTCTCCAGCCATGGAGGGTCCGAGTGAGAGTGGGAGCCCGAGCACAAAGGGGGTGGATAGTTGACAGGCCTGCAGCCCGCGGGCCAAGGCATTTTTTTATTGTTTTTTGTGTCAGCCCGAGGCCCTACAGCCCCATTTCCCTGTTTTTTTTTATTTTATATTATTTAAACAAACAAAAAAAACTACTATTTTATTACCTATTGCCAGGGGGAGGGCTCCAAGGGTGGAGATGCAAAAGGTAATTACTGTTCATTAATGGTAGTTACTATTCATTAAAGGCAGTTACTGTTCAATATGGTGGATTCAATAGTGGATTGCCAAGGGGATGGCTCCAAGGGTGGAGTTGCTCTAAGAAAGTGACTTGAAACAAATAATTCAGTTTCGGCTTTCTAAAATGGGACAAACCATACCATTAAACGGGTTGTTGGGTTATTATTATTACTAGATGTAGTATAGGAGGACACAATAGGTGAACAATATGGATAAGAATGAATTGTTTGAAACAGAAGCAATAATAGTGTGAATTTTATTACTATTGAGGAGAAATAAAAGGCTCGGCTGTTTAGGTGCGTAATGTACTTATTATATGCTTAATAGAAAATTTTAGGCTCTCATATTATGCTACTATATAATTATATCATACTAAGAAGGATATGGGGTTAATTACATGTAAACAAGGACGAGAAGAAGAAACAGGGTGCCATTTTTAATTTGAAATGACATTCGGATACTCATTTTTTTTAACACATTCACGTTAATGTATATATGCACAGATTACGTCATTTTTCACTGTTATCGATCATCCATAGAGTTTAAGGCTTAAATCATATATCTTAATAAGAGGGTTTGCTAGCCTAACAAGAGTTTGCTTGTACACACTAGAAGAGGGTTTAAAAGCTTATGCACACATTCCTTGACATGAATGGTTCTTTGCGCAATATGTACACATATATTTTTTATTACTGACCCTTCAATATACTGCACCTAAATTCATAACAATAGAATTCGAATTTAATCCCATAATTAATTCTATTTTCAGAAGCCATTCTCTTTTTAAACCAATTATTACACTTCAACAAGTAAGAACATCATTCTCCTGCGGAAAAAAAATGGCAAAAGAGAAAGGGGACCGGGAAGAGGAGATTAAGGATAGTCACTCCACTCCGTAGATAGTGAACACAAATTCTTATTTAATTTTAAATTCTTTTTGGATCGAAAACAAGAACTGCTGGTGGGGCTGTGCCCATTCTCCTTCCTCTCCCACTTTAAAACCTGAATAAGAAATCTTAGAATTCACCCTACATGTAAAAATGGGATTCGAGAGGCTTAGTGAGTAATTATTTCTGGGGCCATGAACACCTTGAAAAGGGAAAGAAAAAAATTAATCAAATGATTGTACAAAGAAAATAATTAATATATACGATGGAGAATGACCCAGTATGGGATGTAGGATGTAGCATAGGCACAGATCGAACAGGAATGGGGGTTGAATTTTGGGGCCATGAACACCATGAAAAGGGAAAGAAATAATTAATAGATACGCATGTGATAATTAGCTATAAGAAGGAGCAAGTAAAAGGGAGTGATTTAAAAAGGAGAAATTGTTAATTAACATAAAATCACTCTTAAAATTGAATTAATATATTAATCGTGTTCAACTCAGTATATAGACCATCTGATTCATCACAAATCCTTGATTAATGAAACCTTTATGAGATGATCGCTTGTGCACACATGACAATTGTTATAGACATGATGGATCTTTGACAAGATGGTTCTTACATTATTGGTCCCCTATTTTTCCCAATGAAATTAAGCACTGGTTTTTGGAGTTTTGGTACTGATAGCTACTTATGGAAGAGTTTGAGAGAGATGAGTTTTGAGGAAAGGAAAGAAAATGGGGGAGAAGTGAATGAGCTGATTTCGAGAGTGAAGATAGCGAGGAAGCGTAATGGTGAGTTTGCATGGGGAAGGGGCAGACAAGTGGACCATGAACATCATGGAATAGTTACAGGCTTACGACTGCATGCGTGACAACTATATTAACTCTACCTCCTCTTTTGGTTGTGAGATTGAAAAGCTCTTACCCAATACATTTTCTTTTAAGTAACAAAATAAATGTGTGCCATACAGATCTATATTGTATCCACCCATATCCATTATTGTGGAATTTTATTATGTTCAATCAAAGTTTAGAGGGAGGGAGTTTATAGACCATCTAGCCCAACTGATTTATGATGGATATGGACCATCTATCATTCTATCCCCACAATTTGGATCCGGATGGGATCCAAATCTTTAATCGAGTTCAACTCAGTTTATAGATCATTTGATTCATCATAAATTCTCGATTAATGAAACCTTTACAAGATAATCTCTTATGCACACACAACAATTGTTATAGACATGATGGATCTCTCACAAGATGGTTCTAAAATTATTGGTCCTCTATTTTTCCCAGTGAAATTAAGCACTGGTTTTTGGAGTTTTGGTACTAATAGCTACTTATGATCGATGGTCTAAACCCATTCTCCTCTACTTTTCTAGAGATTCTCTTATATTATTAATTCGTTACGTGTCAATCAGACTAAATTTATTTAAATATGTGATAAATATTTATTTGATGATGTATGTTACTGAAATTAAATTTTGGTTGCATAAAAAAAAAAGATTTCTCATTTTCTCTCTCTCATGCGTAGTCATTAGCAAGCATCTAAGAAAGTGAATAAAAATGTCTAGAGGATTAAATTGTTTTTCTAACTAAAATTGTTTTTCCAATTGAAGTGTTATTAGTGGAGAAGGATTTATAACTAGATTCTAATTAGAATTATTATTCCAAATTTCCAAGGCGATATTGCACTAGTTTCTTAAGAGGAGCAAACAATAAGTTGTATAACTTTTAAAAAGTTAGAGGAGTATAATACTGTGAGGGTAGAGTGTGCGAGATAAAAGAAAAGAGATAATAGTATAATATTTCCTATTCTCACACGTTTTTTTCAGTCTTAATACTAGAGACTTGGCGATATTATTCGTTGTGCTCATTATTGTTATAGTGAAAGATTATTGCTCTTACTATGTGGATGTAGTCACATAGCCAAACCACTTAAATTTTTTGTGTTATTTATCTTGATTATTTATTTTTGATTTCTGAATTTGTTTTTATTTTCTCATTCTTAAACGCAATATTCACATCTTTCTCCTAAGATATCTTAATTTTGATATGCTCTACTTTTCTCCAATCAACATTGGATTTCACCTAATGCTGTTTAAATAAGATAAGCTAATAGCATAATAACTTGTTTTTATTAATATAGTAAGACTCTGTAGCAACTAAATTAATTTATTAAACATAAAGTTAACATCCAAAGTCTTTCATGATCTTAAACAAGATTATACAAATCCAATCCATAAGAGCTAGTGTTTGCCATTGCCATTAAAACTACTTGTCATGGACTCAAAATTGATCACTCTCCGGCCATTCAAGCTATCCGATGCCGATGATCTCATGTCATACGCCGGAGATGATCAAGTGACGCGATCCCTCCGATGGAAGACTTTGACAACCAAAGACGAAGCGTTGACTTTCATCAAGGATGTGTGCATCCCCCACCCATGGCGCCGGTCAATATGCATCGACGACCGTTCGATCGGATTCGTAACCGTCTTTCCAGGATCAAGTGATGACAGGCATAAGGCAGATTTAGGGTATGCCATAGCTGCAAAGTATTGGGGCCAAGGGATAACCACCAAAGCAGTTGAGGTTGCCATCTCTCAAGTTTTCAAGGACTCCCCTAGTTTGGTCAGGTTGCAAGCTTTCGCTGACGTGGAGAACAAGGCATCTCAGAGGGTTTTGGAGAAAGCGGGGTTCCAGAAGGAGGGTGTGTTGAGGAGATATGGATATCTCAAGGGAAATATAAAAGATTTGGTAATTTATAGTTTGCTATCAACAGATTAACCCTACACGGGGATTTCTCTAAGTTGTATGCTTTACAAACCTTTTCAGTAACAAAAAATTTGCATGTAAGCTCGTGACTGGTTGTATCTTGGTTCTGATTTCTCTTTTTTATAGAACATTGGTGAGCCGAACCTTCTTCATGTAAAACTCGACCCTGAGTCGAATTGATCATGTCATGTGCAACATTTATCAATGATGGTTCGTTAATGTCCATTGATTTAGAAGAATCTTAACGAAACACTTCTGGTATTGTTCACTTTTTAACGTTCATGACATTTTTACCTTGAAAAGTCACTCCTAATACTATTCACTTACACCTTTATTTTGTCATTTTCATTAAAACTAAAGTTTTTGAGGACTTTTCGTTAGTTTTCCTTTGATTTAGAATCTTCCTCCTTCCCAACTATGAATAAGATCGAGAGGAGCCGGAAAGCCCCCAACCAGTAAGTCAATCACGCACTTTTACGCAGCTTCGGCAAATTCTTGAGCGTAACCGGATATCTCTCTCCACATGTATTGTATGACAAATTTTTTCAGGCATGACGAGAAAGATATAAATGAGTGAGTTTGATGGGAATAAAAAGGAGAGATTATAATACAAATTTTCGTATTAATTTAAATTTTTCGTAACCACAATTTTCTGCTTTTTCTTGGCGGAGGTATTAACACATAAATTACAACTCCAGCTTTCTTTGAAGACTAACTATTTCTATCAACACTCTACAAAAAAGGACCCCCTTCTGCAATGCAATACAATTATTGTACAATTCTTCTTCCTACATTCTCACTCTTTTCTTTTCTGTTTATCGTTCAAGATTTCGCAACTTCGAAAGTAAAGAACCGGAATGTCTTCTTGTTCACAAACGAGAGAACGAGGCTTCTTCAAGGTGTATAATTTACTGAGATTTCTTGTCGGAGAGGTGAGCTCGGGTGGTCCAGATTCGATGGAATGACAAGCCGCTGCAAGGGCTTGAGAGCTACCGTGAGCTCTGAGAATGAGGGGCGCAAGTTTGGTTCGCTACTCAAACAGAAAGAACCACCAATTAAACCAAATTCAACAGGTAATGACATTTCAAATATGCATATGTTTCAAAATTTCGTGCAACTTACGTCTGCCAACATTCCCAAATTATCCTTGCAACAAGGGGATCAAGTTCCTTGGGGATCTCAAGGCGACGATTCTGGAAACCCACTGCACCGACGACTTGCATTGGGTTCATGCCACTCCAAGGCAATTTTAGAGTTGCAAGCTCCCACAAAATGACTCCAAAGCTAAATACGTCGCACCTGTATATTTAACAAAATATATACATTATTGTCCTTTTTGATAATCGAGATATAAATAACCCAAAGCTGTAAGAAAAGAACCAGAAATATAATAGCAAGAGTACTAACTTTTCATTTGAGTTTTCGTTGCGGAGAACTTCAGGTGACATCCACTCAGGCTAGGACATTGATGGAAATTGGACAAAAGAGAAAAAAGTGTCATGGTTAGAGTCAAGATTTGCGGTCATATCAGCAATTATCGCAGATTCTCACCGTTCCAGCAGTTGATTTGGACGACAAGAAAGTGTTGTGTTTCAAGCGCGACAATCCAAAATCACCAACCTGCACAATTGAACTCCAGTCTCGTAAAATTATACCATAACCAACAACTAATCAAATGGAAATCAAATCGCATTATACACAAGAAACAAGAGAAACAACATTTAAAAGAAATTTGATACCTTCACATTCCAGTTCTTATCAACCAGCAGATTTGGAGACTTCAAATCCCGGTGGACAATCGTCGGTGTACTGGCATGCAAGCAATTCATACCCCTTGCCTGCAAAATAGATAGAGGTCTGAGAAAGTGGATATGGCTGTATCAAGCTCAAGAAGACAGGTAAGACTAACTCATACCACATCAAGAGCCATCTTTATTCTACGTTTCTCATCAATTTGACAATGAGGACGATGGATAATCCGATATAGACTTCCCCTGGGGAAATAAAGCACAAGTGGACCAATTACAATGGAAAGATGACAAATAAAATGTATACATGTCCAAAATCATTTGATAATCAAGGTGCAGAATTATACCTTGGAAGGAACTCTGTAATGATAGAGAGGTTTGGAGGACGTGTAACAGCCCCCATGAAAAGCACAACGTTTGGATGACGCAATCTCCGCATTATTCGTACCTTACATTGCAAAGCAAAGATCAAAGAAACAGGTTCAGTGGTTTTGGATCAATATGATATAACAGCCACGCAGCCAGGCATGCGATGATCCATAAATGACTGGTTTACAGTTTGGGGTTAAGGTCGAAACGTTCTACCATTGTCAACTATATGCATTTAAAACCAGCAGCTGAGAGGTTATAAGATTTTTTCTTAAGGAAACACAATAATTATTCGGGTTGTAAGTTTATTTTCTTTTTCTTCCTTTCCTCAAAGTCTTGGAAACTAAAAAGTACAGCACTGTGCATACAAGGGACAAGAAAGTTACTTCTCTTTTGAACTCAGCCAAAGCAGCACCCGAGAAGTCCTGATCTAGGAACTTCTTCACAGCAACTTCCTGTAAGTCAACAACAATTCACCAGCCAAACACCAGTTGGTTTTAATCCCCGTGAAATTAAATTAAAAACAGTATCAAGCCTCTGGCAAAGAATTAAGAAGATGCATAGTTCTAGGCAGTAATGAAAAAAAGCAAAATTCGCCACGAAATAATGATAACGGAGAAACAATTATCACAAACTACAAATCTTAGCTAACTTCAAAGAAGAGCAAAATAGTCTTGAACATATGCAATGTCATTGTCAATCAAGTATCCCCAACCAAACACTTCCTAAACCTGCTTCCCAGTAAACAGAGAAGCAATTTTGGCTCATTCTATAGTTGGTCAGCAACTGGCAACAATAATTGATAGAAAAAAAAAATGTGACTTTTCAATGCTTTAAAAGCCACCGTACATTTGATGGTGCTAATTTACATGTGAATTTATCAGTTACTGGCATAAAAAAGAATGAACTAACTACAAACAATTTAGCATTGCCATTCACCTAAGCAAATCGGCAAAAAACTTAAGTTGAAAAGAAAAAAATACTCAAAATGTGAAATGCCCAAGGAGAATAACGGAAGGAAAAAAAAAAAGGGCCTGACTTCTGAGATAGGAAAGAATGAGAATACTTGATAGAGGCATCCATGAAATAAATATATGAATGAAAATCAAATAAAACATAACAATAGCTGCAGCATATGACGTAAGGAAGAGAATATCGTGTTTATATAAAACTCACCGTGCCATGCCAATCAGCATGGTATACCTCTCCATATGAACCTAATCAAGAACAAGAAGAAGAATTAGACAGCGCAGGAAAAATCAGTTTTTTCTTTATGAAGAATGAACATTGGCTGTTTGCCAAAATATGACAACTTTGATCAGGTATGGAACATTACCTAGTCCAATCCTTTCTCCAATAACCAGGTCTTCCCATGGAATTTCACATTCACCTACGTCGACATCCTCAAATGATGAGCTAGAATGATATTCAACCCTGCTTGAAATGGAATCAAATGACGAGTTACAACTTTCTGGATCCTTCAGTTTCAAATTGGATTCCATAAATCTGTCATGCGTGAACTTTCTAGGATCATGGGAACCAATTTCATTGTTCTGATATGTAGCATCTACTGTGTTGTTCTGTAAATAGTTCGGAGCCCTGGGTTGTTCCCCCTTAAAACTTTTGGCATCGCCATCTCTATCAAACATATTTGAACGACCAGTTGATCCGAAACCACCAGGATTGATCTGTTCAGCAACAATAGAGCTGGTCGAAGCTGAAGATGATGAATTGTAACCATTAGGCTCACGATTTATTTTTGGGAAGATGCCATCATACTCCTTTCTTTTAGGGACTTCATTGAAAGCATATTTATTTTTCCACATCAATGATGCAGGAGGTCGACCAGAAGCAAGATTATTTTGTTTTTTCTGAAGCTCTTCAACTTTATTCTCCACCGGTTTGTTATACATAGAAGCTTTCCCGGGTCCTTTTATTTGGAATGGGTTAAGATCAGCAAAAAGGTTCTTTGGGTCCTCAGAGTTGTTTTGAGTATATGGAACTACATTTACATTCATCCTCATACCACCATCACCTGCATGAGCCCCACGATTCCCTCTGTTGTACTTTGAATTTTCGAAGGCTGATGAGGAAAGCTGATCTAACTGAGTTGTTCTATTCGGTATTCCAGAAGAACCAACTCCACTGTCACTACTTGCACCTGAGAATGTTGGAAATGATTCTCCTTTCCCTGAACTTGGTCTTCTCTCCAGACCTGAACTACTTTCAAGTGCAGAGTTTTGGCTGCTTCCCTCTCCATGTAATGGCTTTGGTCCTGGGTAAGCGATATCTGTGTCGACATAAGAATGTAAAGTAGGAAGTTTGTTCAAGTTTGGATTATATGGCTTAAAGGTAGTGTCCTTTGAACTTTGGATGTCAGTTGGCACGAGTGTTCCAGGATCAGCCATCAGATCCACCAAAAACTCCCTGAAGACAAACTATAAATTAAATCTATGTAGAAAGGTAAACAGATCAAGTTGAGAAGTTGTAAAAATTCAAAGAAGACTGCTGCTCAACTTTAAGGACAAAAGAAATCTAATGCTATACTACACTCTAAATACATAGATGACAAAATCTCCTATGCTACTGCACATTATGAAGCTATTATGTGGCTAGAAGTTGTCATTAATCAGTCAAAACTTATAAGGTTTTAGAGATTGGTAAAAGTTTTGGAATAAAATCGAACTCACAGTGCAGAATAATAATTTTTTTGTAGAATATTTTTTATTTTTTTTTTGCATGTACACCCCAGAATAATATAAAAGTGAAAACCCAACACATTATACAAAAAGTATCAACGATTTAACCGCAAAAACCTGCAAAAAGCATAAGCCACTACCTGTCATCCTCCAACTTTATTACATTAACTGCACCGTCCTCAGCACCAGTGTAATGAACTCCCTTAAGCAGTCTACAGGGCATCTCGATATTGTCAGCTAGTACCTACATCCGAGGATACAGATAAATATACAAGATGTAGCCTCAACTTTTATTACTATTTACTAGAAATTTGTAATGGTAAGATCATTAATTAAGCCCGATACAGTTTCTCCTTATATTTAAATGCAAAAAATAATTGCTTAATGTCATAACGAAGAGAAATACTGATAAAAGCAAAAAAACTTGTGTTATGTCAGCAAACCAAAAAGCTTCCAGTGGTCACTAACAATTTAAATTAGAAGACCCATTCATAGCATGGCTAATGTATTAAATCCAAAACACAAAATTTTAAGAGAAGTTGGTTACATACATCTGAGGTGAGATGAATATTCAAATTACAGAAGCTATACTTATATATTTTCTGGAAGGACAAAACAAACATCACTCTTTTAATATGAAGAGTACTGAAAATAACAAAGCCTCCATAATATAGAACACAGCTAGCTATACCAATCGCAGAAATAGTATTGCCTAAAAGTCCTAATAACTGATGATAATCCGAAAGCTAACCTTGAAAAGCAAAGCCCGATGTCGGGAGAGACCAATAGTAATGGATCCAATAGGCAGTACACTAGTTTGCATTGATGTCCTCAATTCTGTGCTTCTTTCCATCCATCTCGCTAATACAACATTTGCATCCTTTACAGGCCCACCCATACGTTCGCTAACGAGTTCAGCAAGCCTCTGAACTAAAACACCAACATTGGTGACAGGACAATCTAAAGCAATACACTGTGCAATTTGCACCAACTCTTCCAAGACAGGATCAACTTTTCGATTTACTACTGAAACTTCAAATCCAGAACTCCCAAGGTTTGCTTCAAGATTTGTGAGAGATGGCATTTTTCCTTGAATTGCTGAATCTGGGGAAAGTCCATATACATCATAAAATCCATCAACCACTTTCTCCTCATAGTCTAGCGCATTGAACTCCTGGTATGAACAAAAGAATCCAATCCAAATCAAGGTGAGTAAAAAAGTAAAGTAACGTCTCTTGATAGTAGTATATACAAGCAAAAAAAATAAAGAAGGTGTGTATTTGTTCTAATTCAATATATGAAGGTTCATGAAAGATACTACATAACATTTTTTCCCTGATCGACAAAATCTACTCCCAACCACTAATGGAGGATTTTCCTATTTGACACTGAATAAGTGAGAACGCAAGAGTAGGCTAAAAAAACTGAGCTCAGCTACACTTCCGCGACACCTTAAACTACTCTGCATTCCAACTTGTATCCAAATTTTAGCAGTGAGTGTATTCCAAAGTTTTAAACTTATCAAAAGAAAATTCACAGGTCATTTCGAAAACTATTAAAACTCCAGAAATTATAGACCATATGTTCATACAGCGGGGAATTCACTACTACGCTACTAGCAGGATTCTGATAGTTCTCAAAAGACCAGATCTTTCCCTTACTTAAAAATGAACTAAGCAAATTCCGTACAATCAACCTTACTACGACAACAGTCAAACTTAATTAACAGTAAAATCTTTGCTAATCCCAAATCAAACGCATGTTTTAACACAATCAACAATCAATTCATGCTCCTACACTACAATTACTACCAATTTAAGCTCATACACCAAAATTGACTACAAAAATGACTGAATTCGAACATAAAAACTTCACCAAACTCACCCAATAGTGCCGCGACAAAGTCTCCGCCGCCGCCTCGACCTTATCTCTCGAAGACTCGATCCGATTGCGGCCCAAGCTCAGCAGCATCGCCGCCCGGATCTGATCCTTCTCCGGATCATCCCGATAGTCCGAATTCGAAGCGCTGATCGCTAAAGCAAGCTGGACTTGAAACTCCTCTTCCGACATCATATAGTCCGGTCGGTTCACAGTCATCGTCGACTCCACAGAGCCACCTCCCCCAGCCGGCAAGGTCCCCACCGGCGTCGGCGAAGACGACGAAGGACTCGCCGGAGCGTTCCCTGACGTCTGATCGGACACCGTATGGTGATCGGAACCGAGCGAGGGCGAGGCCACGGTGGATGGGGAAGCCGCCGCGGCCTCGTTCGATCGGGTCGGGTCGTGGTTGCTTCCTATGTGAAGCTTCTTGAAAATGTGCTTCATCGCCTTATCTCGCTTCCGCTCTCTTCTTTCTTTCTCTACTTTCTCCGCCAGCTTGAAAATTTCTGGGAATTCCTCTCACTTTCTCGGTCGATTTTTTCCGTCGGGTTTTCCGGTGGAAGGCGGGCGTTCTCAGCGGAGGGAAAACTTAGCGCTGTGGGTATATTGCGTTGGCCGGTTACCTAGCGGACGCGGTCTTTGTGGAAATTACCGGATTGACCCGCGGGGATTGGTAAACGATTCAATGTGAGTTGGGCACGGTGACGGCGGTGGCATTTCTGTCAAATGACTTATGATCTACGCGGCGTTGACGTCCACGTCACAGAGACGGAGAGAGGTGCTTTATGAGTATTTTATTTAGAAAAGAGTAATTTTTTTTTTTTGGTATTATCGAACGATAGATTTTATTAGATTAATAACTGATGAAATTTTGAACTCACGCCGTCGTGCAAAAGTCCAACACATTCCTACTACTGTAGTAAGAGGTAAATGGTCACTTGCAAAAAAGAGTAATGTTAGAGATATCATATATTTAATTAATAATTTATTTTGTAATAACTACGTCACATTTTTTCATACCATATTTGGGATTTAGATCCTCTCCATATCCCCTCATTGGGATCTGGGATCAATAAATAGTAACTGTTCATCAAAGATCATGTGATCACAATTGAATGCTTTTTATATTTTTTAAAGTAAAGTAGCCTCGTTTTGCTTGAAAAATAAAATAAAATATAAATTTTGTGGCCACATGATTTTTGATGAATTGTTACTATGCATTGATCTCCGGGATCCCAAGTGAAGGGATCCGGACAGGATTTAAATCCTCATATTTGTACCATTTCAATAAAACTCACGTGTGTTCGTGGGGTAGGTACAAATATGATATAAAAATATTATAAGTGCAATTTAGTACAAATTTGGTCTTTTTAACGAATGAGGATCCTCTCCGGATTCTCTTTATGAGAATCTTGAGGATGCTCCAATCACGTATGTTCATCGTATATCATGCAGTCAGATATTATTGTAAATTTTTTATTTAAAATTAAATATAAACAGTACTTGACAAAAAATGATCGCACAATGGGTGCCCGTGGCGGAGATGGTCCTCTCAAATTTGTTTAAGTTATCAGTGAGATGAGTGAGTGAGAGAGAAGGAGAGGAGAGAGGACAGGGACAGAGAAATATAAGAGAGAGGAAGCTGAGGGATGACTAATTTTTTATTTTTTGGATAAGGATGATTCTAATGTTAAAACTATAAATCCTCACTTTTTCTGTTTTGAGGAAGCAAGTGGCGTCGTTGCATGGAGTGAACGTGCAGACGACGTGCTCTCCGCCGTTGTATCCGCCGATCTGGTCGAGGCTTCCATCAAGGAGGACGGAGCCACCAAAGGAGTTTGAACTTACATCGTCATGCAAGGCTCAACATATTTCTACTAATGTGGTAAGTGTTGAGTGCCGTGCAGTCTACTTTGAGGACGGTGTCGCTGGGGCCGTGGTCAGTGCGGTCGGACATGATGACTTTGTTGGTACGTAGGAGTTGCATGTGCATGGCGGAGATGCCGACGGAGGAGTGGAGGTGCCATTGGAGAAGGAGGGTGGTTATCTTTGAGAGGGCTGGTGAAGTTTGCATCTAAAACGGTGGATGCATTCAAAGAGTTGGAAGTGGAGCTCAAGAAGTATGATTACTTACTAGCTATAGGCACCAAACTTTCCAAGCTCAAATTGCGCGCTCTCTCATATTTTCCCTGTCATCGGAGAAAAACTTGTGTCCGATTGGTTCGTTTACGGCTTCAAAGTGAACCGGATGGGACAACGGATAGAGAGACGATAGAAAAGGCAAACAAATTGGCTCTCTTTCTTGTATGTGTGACCGCACAACCACGTGGTCTGACAAACAAACTCTAAAATTTGCATCGACAAAGTGATTCTCAAACTAGTGCTCTTCTTCGGATTATCGGGTTTAACATATCAATCAATATATAATAACCAAGAACAACTCCTAAATTAATTGGTAATTCCAATATAATTACGTAGTTGCGCTACAAGTTCTCAGAGAGAGTAGAGAGTAAACAGGCGAAAATTCAACTAACCAACCCGCTATCGACATGATCAAACAAAATAGCATTTAAGAAACTTCTACTTGATGGAGAGATGCAAAAGTTCTAGTGAAACATAATTTGGGGTTCAGCCTAATTCCTTTTACCCCGATTACGTCTTGGTCCAACTACTTCCCATCCATCTTCTGCTTTAGCTGCTGGCTTGGGAGTTGGTTTACTGCTCGTCGCGTCTGCTGGATTCAAATTTGGCTGGGACTCTGGTGTGTCCACCATCATGCTAGATGAACCATCATTTTCCTCGTCGTCATTGTCGTCGTCGTCATCATCATCTTCATTGTCCTGAGATGAGTAAGGAAGCAAACAAAAAGAACTGTAAGCAAATAATCCTACATGTGACTTTCGAGCATGTATATGACCAGGAAAGGCTCTCCAGCGTGGATTGTTTCCATGATTCCAATGTCCGAAAGGAGTAATCCCAAATAGAATAGAGCTCCACAAGTTGAACATCCGAAGAAAATGCATACGCAAAACAGTGGTGTGATTTGAATTCTTTACAAGAATAATTGACAACTTAAAATTCATCATCAAGTATGTTCAATACGAGATGATACATCATAACATCGTGCTACCTTCACACAAGTTGCAAAATAACAATTCCAATTAGAGGCCCTCTGTTGTTAAAGACGAAGGGGTAGCACGAGAGAGTAATACTCGTGGATGGGAGGCTCCTCATCTCTTATCAGGAGCCGGGATCATCAACTTATAAGCACAATTTCCAGCATCATTCTTGATACTTACATGATTCGCCAACATCCATTTCAGATCAAATTAACAACAATTAAAGTTTTCTTCAAATAGACTCATGAATAATTGACTACTTATAACACTCTGGTGGTAATAATATGTGCATTATGTTACCAAATCACGCAGTCTCTTTTCCCAAGGGCGTTGATTAAAACTCACTTGTCTAACATGAGGAACGGCAACTCTTCGATGATTGCCTTCTCTCAGACTTTCAACGGAATTGAAATTGCCAGTCAAACAGTCTTCATACATAAACATTAACTTTTCAGCCACCTGTATAAGTCCAAAGAACAAGAAAAGGATTACAAACATCATCAAGACAGAAAACCAATACTGATAAACAGCATCTGAGATATCCAAAGCTAGCCGAATTCCAGCCAAAATATGCAGGAATATCCATAAACGATAAGGTAATCAAAGGAAAACTGCAGGATTCCGCTAAACTAAGTTGGCTAGGGGAATGTGCTGCCCCTGTCCACCCGGGTTCGAATCACCATCCATCCCCGTAGGTATATAGTTCAATTAAAATTACGGCAATGGGCTACCCTCTGCACCTAAGTTCGAATCCCCTCATCATAGTGTAAAAAAGGTCGTACCAGTGCACAAGGCTCCCGCTTTACGCAGGGACTGGAGAGGTGAATGTTGGCTAGCCTTACCCCATTTATGGAGAGGCTGCTCCCATCGCTCGAATCAAAAAACAAAATCCAAGGAAAATTGAAGGGTACTTATCAATTGAAGAGCATATATACCTCCTCAATGCTGCCATCCTCTGTCATTGTATTGAGAGAAATCATAGCTTCATTGAGAATATCTTCCAAATCATCAATGTACAGAATCTCTGAGCATAATCAATCAACACATACACAAAAGCACTATCAGAAACAAAAAATGGATTCTTTAAAGAAATCAGAATGAACCCAGTGACATTTAAGGCTTGTCTGGCAATGCTTCTTTAAAAAGCACTTCTGCTCATACATGCTTCTATTAAAAGCACATAAATTTTTTCAATAAAAATGAAGTGCATTTTTTAACCCAGAAGTACACTTTTTTTCTGCCAAGCATGGTTAAAAGCACTTTCGGTGATCTGAAAGCGCTTATTTTGAAGGCACTCCCAAAGATACCCGGAAGTGAGGTGAGTGAGTTGATTTGAGTACCTGCAGACTGAGTGAACCACGAGAAGGCATCGGCGGCGAGTTGCTCGGCTTTTTGGCGCGAGCCACGGCCGCCCCACTCGTTGTCGACGGCCAACTGGAGCGCCGACCACCGGGACAGAACCAGACCGATGCCTTCTCTGAATATCGCCTCCGCATCTGCCGACAGCTTTCTCTCAGCTTCCATCTTTCAGCCTATCTCCGCCTCTCTATCAGAGAATCTAGAGAGAGAATCTAGAGAGAGATTGAAACCCTAGAGAGAACAGAATTCGATTGTCAGCTGAAATGCTCAGTTGGTTCACAGCAAAAGGAAGTGGGCTCTGACTGAATGAATGGGAGCGACCGGAGAAGGAAGAAGAAAGGGCGGAGGTTAGATTAATATGGGCCTGGGCCTGTTATTGGAACTATGTTTAATAATAGTGGGCCGATGGGTTTAATTTTATGGGCTTGTTTGATGTACCCATGTCCGGTGAGCCCAGAGTCTAATTTCAAGTTATGTTGAAGATAAAAGTGAATTTTTTTTTTTTAACGAGGGGATTAGAATGAAATAAGACATTGAAACTTATTTGTTCTAATCCTACTATAAGACTCAAGTCATTCTCACGAAAAGGCAAGCCTCTTATATCTGAAATTTGGATTCCCTTTGGACTTTAGTGTTTGGAGTCTAAAGATCAGAAAATCTGGACTATTAGTTTGTACGAAGGACCGTTAATTTGTGTGAAGTGAATCTACTGAATGAGTTAATGTGATTGTCAGATCCAATTTGCGTAATTTAGATTGTCTGATCGTTAGACTTCAAGTAATTAGAATCGAAAAGTTATATTGGATACCATTCTACTTGATATAAGTCCAATATGTATTACACAACTTACAGATCGTATAAAAACGTTTTACCATCTACGTAATTAGGTTGTCCTAAAACAAAATTTCTCCGCCCATGTCCTAAACAGCTCAAGGTAGTTCGTACTTGGAACGAGTCATCATCTCTTCTTCTCAATGCCATTTGCTTCCACCTTAACATACATAAGCACTTCCAAACCAACAAATTTCACCTAAGAACTCGCCAAGTACTCGCGAACACTCTCGTGCTGTCCACCCAGAATCCCGCCACGTTCCACCTCCATAGCATCTACGTGTCCGAATGTTGAATCTCTCCCCATGCACGTACGCCAAAAGCCCCCCTCCCCCTTCTTCTCCATGCTTTTCTCGTACCCTCTTACCCAAATATCAAATATTTCACAAAAATAAAATAAAAAAACAGTAATTTTGATCTGAAAAATGAGCCAAGAACAGTCGCGAAGGCCTGAAGATCAGAAGGAGCCGGTGAAATATGGGGACGTGTTTCCCGGCGTTCAGGGAGCTGAGCTGGCGGAGAAGGTGGTGACGCCCAAGGACGCTGCCATAATGCAGGCGGCGGAAAATGCTGTGCTGGGGCATACCCTCAAGGGTGGTGCTGCCTCAATCATGCAGTCCGCCGCCACGGAGAATGAGAAGGCGGGTGTTGTGGGTTCAAGTGACGTGAATGCGGATGTTGTGGGAGACGGGGTTAGCGTTAAGGAGGCTGATCTTCCGGGACGCCGTATAATATCAGAGTCGATCGGTGGGCAGGTTCAATATATTTCTAGCATATAAAATGTTTATTACATGCATACAATATTTGAGTTCTAGCTAAAAACTCATGTACTTGTTAGTTTTACATGTATTTTTTCAAAATTTTATTTGATTTTGATGTGTTCTTCTTTTATTCTATTCCTTGTTGATTGATTCTAGGGTCCGAATTCAAATCAAAGGAAAGTAGATCATGAAAAGCAAAGGAATAAAATTCTAGAAAAATATTGTCAAAATCCTTATGTTTGTGAGTGTATTGATTTATTTTTCATTTTGTTTTGGTTGCACTTGGAGACATGAATATATAATACACGCATATGCGTTCATGTTTGTTCTCTGTGAATGGTAGGTTGTGGGGCAATACAGCCAGCGAGCTCCTTTGGCAGCACCAAACACTATTCAACCAGTCGGTGGCTCTGCCGGTCAAATCACCATTGGTGAGGCCCTCGAGGCCACGGCTATGACAGCCGGACAGAAGCCGGTGGAGTATAGCGATGCAGCCGCAATTCAGGCGGCAGAGGTTAGAGCAACCCGCCGTACCAACATAGTACCCGGTGGTGTGGCAGCAGCCGCTCAGTCGGCCGCAACCCTCAATGCTCGGGCTACAAAGGACGAGGAGAAGACTAAACTGGCCGACATTCTTGCGGTATAAGGTTAACTACAGCAAATTCAATAATAATTTGATCACGTTGTTTCCAAAAGTACGTACGTGTGACACTTGATATATTGTGTCTGTGTGATTGTAGGATGCAACTTCAAAGTTACCGGCAGACAAACCGGCAACACGTCGTGATGCTGAGGGAGTGACGGGAGCGGAAATGCGAAACGATCCATTCCTGACTACGCACCCGACTGGAGTGGCGGCTTCGGTGGCGGCAGCTGCTAGGCTGAACGAGAATAACAGCAACGAAGGGCTAAAATAGTTCGCATATGTGAGTCTAGAAGTATCATCAGATACGTATATCAGTATATGCAGGCTGCCCGGGTTGTGTTGTCACTTACAGTAGCCGCCATAGCCGTGTTTTTCGAGTCTGAAAACGTTTGTTATCTTCCAAACAGATGTCCTCTTCCGTTGGGGGGTATGAATATGGTGAATAAAGGACCCAGAGCGTGTACCAATATTAATGTACGAGAGTTTGTATTTGTAGCTTACTTTTGCACTCGAGTTCTCGAGTTTGATTCTTCCTGGACACCACTTGTTCAAAAATAAAATGGAAAGAAGAAGATATTTGAAAGTGGATCGACTGAGGTATATATGAAGAAGTGGAACTTGGTGACAAGTGAGAAGAACAAACAAGTCTTTGCCGATCACCCTTTCACTCACTCTTCCACTTATTTGTGTTTAGGAACGCACAGAATTTTTTAGTAAAAATGCAAGGAATACTGAAAAGGCAGTTTAAGCTCTTTATATAAGCACAGAACTCTAGTTTTTTCGCGGGAAGTAGTTTACGTGCTTTTGAAATGCAAATTCTTTTTTTTTAAAACGCTTTTAATCATTTTAAAAGCACTTTCAAACGGGTTATAAAAATCGAATCCAGATGGATCTGGTTCCTTCCCTCTCCCATTTTCTGTTTAAGCAAGCACACTTTTTATAAACCTGTCAAGTGCTCTTTCAGTTTTCTTCTTGATTAAAAGTTCGTGCGGGGTTTGCCAGTTCTATTTTTCATTAAAATTTTGTGCCAGTTTTATTTTTGATTAAAAGTTTGTGCCGGATCGCCTCGTGCACAAATGTGAAAAATGAAGTTCTGAATCGCATGAACCTATAAACTTTAAATCCATATTAATTTGAAACCATACTTGCACAAAGAATTGGAAGTTTGATTCCTATGAACTTCTCACCTAAGGTACCTGTTTTGTTTACACAACAAAATCGACAGAATGTACAAACTTTACACGAACCCAAAAGCTGGAGGATGAAACAATTCCTCACAAAACCACCTGTAAAAATAATTCAAACAAAAATTCAAACTTTTGATCGTGGAGGCGAGCTCAGGACTATGGTGTCCTTGGAACAAATTCTTCCGGATTTTGCCCGTTTATGGAAGTTCTGTCGAGACCCAATTCTTTGGAGATCAGTCTGAATAAGACTTGCACGGACCCTCTTATTCTTGCTTCTCTGTTCAACAAAAGGATAAAGAACAACGAGTGACCGGTGAGCACACCGATCTACGGTACCATGGAATACGAAGAATTCTATGTATTTATATGGTTACGCTTTGTATCTCAACGATGTATACCAATATAACTCTCACCTTGATACTACGAGCTCGGAAAATGAGGGAAATAGCACAAGCAGATGCGGGCGTATGTCGTGATTCTTTTCATTTTCTAGGGCACTTTTCAAATGTGCCTTCAAGGGAAGAACGGATGCAGTATCTGAATGAATTATCAGACGAGCCAACTCTTCAAGAACGTAAATAATTTCTTCAAGTCTTGCAGCCGGCAATGGGCGTCCACCTGCAGATATGCAAAGACATGGTAATACAAGATATTATCTTTCTAGTTTTTTTTAACAAGTGATAGTATAGGATGATACGGCTAAGGTGGGTATATAAGAGTCAAGACGCACCTAAGTCGTTCTCGTCAATTAGAAATCTGCTCAAGATGTATTCGCATCTGGTTATCAGTACCATGACTGCAATTTTGCTCACTTCGGATCTCGCTGAATTCCAATCATGGGATTTGTTGTCGTAACTGCGTGCATAATATACTGTGAGACTATATTCTATCAAATGTAAAGTGGACACAAAACGGGTTTAGACATTATTAACATTATGTTCCCACCGTCTTGGATAAACTAGAACGGGAAGTAAAATAGTAATAGCTTCTGTAAATCAATACTCACACATTAGGACATTACCTGCTCAAGGAGAATAGCTTCTGTAAACATTTCAAGGAAAATCTGCTGCAGTGGGAAGGCATAAGTTCCACAAAATCCACAGGTAAGGAACAAGTACGTGATGCGCATCGGTCCAAGGTGGAAACTAGACGATGCAAAATCTGTCAAAATAAGAGATTTTATATCTTAAAAACAAATAAAATAGAAGTTGACAAGAAAAGCTTCTAAGCTATCTCCGTTTCACACGGCCCCAGATTAGTGGTCCAAGACCAAACATGTAAATGTTAGACTTCCTCCTTTTACAATTTACTCTCAGGATTATGGCTGGTGAGAAACTTACATCGGAAGGTGCATCGATAGGTGACTTTAGAATCCTGTCTCCGAGTACGTCTAAGACGATCATCTCAAGGGACTCATCAGCTTTTACATCCACAGTTGAGAAAGAATCATCAGAGGGAAGAGCTCGTCCACAGTAACCCACAAGGAATACTTCATAAACATCGGCAACTTCCTTCCATATACGTGTTCTTGCAGGCTTACTAGCACCTGAATCTAGTCCAGAATTTATAGCCGATTTGCTGGCATCATCAACCAGAATACGGTTGAAGCCTTCAACAGCTAATCTCCAAAGAGCACCATCTGGATTGTCTCTTCTTGTAGTCATACACCTAACAAGAAAGACTATGCTGTTATTTCCTAGTTAAAAAGAGTATAAACCTTCTAAACTGAAAAGAAGAGAGTTTAATCGTAAAACAAACAAAATTGGCAATTGCAGATACAATAAGGATGAAGGGTTACTGAACTTCTAAGCAATCTCGAAAGTTCAAGTAATTTTAACCTGAGCAGTTGTGTCACTTAAGAGTCTATGAAGCAGAACCGCTCTAAAATTCCCTATTGATCAATATATTAGATAACTAGGTATCATAATCTGAAGAAACCTTTTATCTTCACCTACAACTAGAATACTTAAACAGTCCCTCAGAACTGTAAGTGCATACGTTTCTCAACTTTGCTCTTCTTATTGTGTTTCATATAACAACTTAAACGCCAGTATCCAATGATTATTTATTTCAGTTCATCACAACATATTCTCAAAAAAGTTTAGTTGTGGTACAACAAAGAATTAGAACAAAGAACTGTCAGTACCTCCCAAGACTTTGAATAATTTCAGAATACAAGATATACTTTTGAACTGCTGGGGCCTGTAGAAAAAGATCGACCAGCAGGGGAACAAGCTTTTCTGCAAACATATAATTGGGGATGCCTGCTGTTACAGATGTCTTTAATCCAGAACTTGGAGAACGTTCTACTCTGCTTGAAGATATGGAAGATGTCCCATTAGGAATTTCACGTTTTATTCTCACGTGATCGTCTGCAAAAAGAAGTTTTTATTTTCTTCAGTTATTGTTGACAATCAAAGGTATGGGGGGAGACAAGCTGATTGTATACCTGGAACTTGGTCACTAGTGCTGGCTTCCTCTGCGCCATCTTCCTCCTTTTGTACAGAAGAATGTAATCTTGGCAGATATTGCAAAAAATCCCGAAGAAGAATAAGCCACATGGAAGAAATGAGCTCTGTTGGACGTAACATCGGAAGGATCTCCAGCACAGAACGTAATACAAGTGGAACATGTCCCTAGAGAAAAGTGATAGATTCCATGTCACGAACTCATACACAAATTTCAAGTGTGATGAGTTGCACTTTATACATTATGAAAGAGCAGCAGTGACTTCAAATAAACAGCTCAAAACACTGGGGAGAAAACGAGAGTAAGATAAGAAGAGCAAGTTGAAATTTCACTTACAAACTCAGTGTCACAATTATCGTTGCCAATTATGGCTTGTTTAACAGCTGAATCTATGACTGCAAGCAACTGCTGATACAAATTATCGTCAAACATCCTCTGGGCTTGCACATAAAGTTCCCCTGTTAGAAGTTCAAACAAGTTGCACGTCAATAGATGATTCACTTAATCAGAAGGAACGAGTCAGACAATACAAATGCTAAACATTAAAGCCATTAAGTACACCAAATGACGAGGAAAAAAACAATAAGATAGTCATTTTAATTTAAATCATTACCGAGACTGTGCAAAATCTCCTGCTTCACCTTGATAGCTGCATTACCACTCAGGTTTGTTGACTTTTGGAGAACAACCTCGTAGGCATCAAGAACTGATTCAAGGTAAGGCCTTGGCAGGTTCCCCTGATTGACACCAATATATTATTTGATGATATCTTTTATTGTAGAAGGGAAGGACCGCAATATTAATTTGTAATTTTGTAATTCATTTTACAAGTTTAAATGACCTTGTCCGTCTAGTTATGTTCTGTAGTTTTAATCTTTCAGAAAAATAACAGCCAGCATAGGAAAGATAAAATGCGAGGACAAAATTCTAATTCACAAATGTATGAGCATTCTAGCTTTTTCAACTTTAATCACCTTAGAAGAATGAGAAAGAACGGGTGTCAGTAAACAATTTATTGCAGCAATAGCAACCTCTTTGCTACCATTTAAAATGCTGTTCTTGACAAATAAAAGCAAAGACTCCCATCCTGCCATAGGTAAAACATCAAGTGTGAATTTGTGAGACTGACACTCAATATTGGAAATAACAATGCCAGATACATCATAAATCCATTGTAACCTACCTGACCAAAAGTTGTTTAAGCTTCTAAGAAAAGGAAAGAATGAACGTAATATACGTGCTATGCCTCCAAGCACTAGTACAAGTGTTTCATCCCACTGTTTCTGAGCTGTGTTGCGACTGCAATTTCATTCAATACAAGAGTTGTATGATCGAATAACAGAACAGTTTAGGAGAAGAAGCACAACAGATTCTATCTATTCTTTATTGATAATTTATAGTTATCTTCTCTATCGCCAACTTTTTTTTTTTTTTTACAAAGTAAAGAAAAAGGAGCAGCAGAAAGGAGAACAATATTTAGTCACTAACTTACATACCTATGATGTATGAGCATATGAACGGCCTTTCCTCCTCGAGTTCCGAGTTCTTTCCCATGCCATTCATCTTTTGATGAAGTCTCAGCCTAAAAACAAACAATTCAAATCATGACTTCGCAATAGTACACAAAATCTCTTGATACGTCTTTGAAAACCACTTCAACAAACCATGTGAGAAGCACGATCTAGTGTAGGAAAAATGTAATTCCAAAGGCAATCCTCCCACATGCTTTTCGAAAGTTTTTGCCCATGACTTCCAAGTGTCTGAAAAAGTGTCCTGATCGCTGAATTTCTAACCTGGATACAAGTTCACATTCTTTGAGATTTGTATAAGCAGTGTACACATTAGTTATAATACCAGATCCAAATTGAGAAAATATTGGCATAGATTGAAGAGAACATTGATTAAACAACACATGCTTTCCTACCTCTGGCCTTTCATCAGCTCCAAGCTTCTGAAGTAACGAGAAAGCAGAGAAAAGCAACCTGTCACGATCAACTACATTTAACAAGGGAGCTTGGTCATTTACATTGTCTGATACATCGGATGCTTGTTCTTTTGGCTTTTCACCATCCAATTGCACATCAGAAATCCCTGTAATGTTTGAAAACACTGTAAATAAATTTTATGCACGAGTATACAACCAAAGAAAATTTATGACTAACTGGTCAAAAATGGTAAAGTAACCTGTTTCCTTTTCCTCTCCAATCCCATGCATCAGACCTTTGGCTATAAAGTCGGTTGTTGTCCATAAAAGGCCTATCGCTGTCAAGCTTATATTCAGTTCTGTCTTTTGAGCACTGTATGCTCCAGTCACATCTACACATCTGCAACATGGATGTATTGCTCAGATAATCCAATAGGTTTCTAAATTGGTTAATTATGATTATTTGTAAAACCTGTGCATAAGTGTGTGTGCAGGTGTGAGTAATAAATGCTGAAGTCTGGATCCTTACACAGGAAGGCAGTCGGCAGGTATAGCTGAAAGTCCATCATTCATAATCACACGTAGGCTCTACAAGAAAACACAAAAGCGAAATTGGATCTAAATAACTCACAAGACCATCAACCTATAAAGACATGTTATTTCAAAAGGTGTATTGTGCTGACAAAAGCGTAAGCTGCTTTCAAAAACAGTAGGAACTTGATAGAGTCCTATCTTCAACATCAGTTAATGGGTAATTTTATGTAAGCATATAGATTTTGGTGTACGCGTGTGGCCAAAAGAAAGTCACAATATACTATGCATTTCGTTTCCCCAAACTTCACATCTTTTTGCTAACCTGAAAGGCCAGAGTAACAAGTTCCTTCTCTGAAGAATCCGCTACAGACCTTTACAAAATAAATAAACAGAGGATCAGCCCCTACAGATCAAACCGCAAACAGAACAGGTGACCAGAAACAAATAGTTAAATTTGAGGCAAACCTCAACAGTTCAAGAATATCCGGCCAACTGTAGTGCAATTTCTCCCCATGCCTCTGAAAAAAAAAAATTAGTGAAGTCAGTGAGAAGACATTATGAACAAAGGCTGATAACAAGGACATATACGAACGAAAACTTGAAATGGTTTATTGTTATTACATTTTACCTCTAAAACATGCAGAAGAATTTTCAAAGATCCAGCACGTAATTCAACACTTTGAGTAGATAAATAAAGAACCCTTAGTGGCGATATGACAGCACATTCAAGTGATCCCAACTGTGTAAGTCCAGTTTCCATCTATGGAGGTATGCCAATAAATAAGCAGTGTCAATTCTTAATTTCACTAGAATAGAGTTTCCAACCATAAGGAAGTAAAAGTTCTCAGATAAGTTCTCACATTCTGAGATGCTCTAGATCTGGTTGTTGTGCTGTCCTGGAACTGGTCTGAACCTAAAACAGCACATATCGATTCATCTAATGCATCAAGGGCCATATTACGTAAATGCTGGTTAGACTTATCTGCAAGCTGTAAGATTCACATGTTGTCAAGAAGAATGTAAATTGTGCAAGACTGTACATTGTAAGAAAACATTTAGCATGATCACCTCAAGAAAGTGGCTAACGACTTGATCCCACAATGGCTCCACTCCTGCAATAACGTAAAGAAATACAAAATTAATCCAATTACAGAATCTGAATTCAAACCAATAACACATTTCATATACAAACACTGAAAGGAAAATTCATTTTATTATAACTATTATCTGCAAATTCACTGGCATTACATACTGTGTAGATTATTGACAAGGATGGATATTATTCTCTCCACTGAAAAGTTTATGTTGTCAACTTTTTGACTTGATGTGGGTACGGTACCACTTGTAATCCCAGCCATGCATTGCTGTGACAGTTGGCATAGGGCAGAAAGAAGGGACTTTACTGCAGATATGTGCATTAGTGCTGAGCTCTCGAACAGCTTTGCAAAATGGAGAAAAGCATAAAGTCAGAGCATGCATAAACACATACATGTAAATATGTTTATATAATACATATGCACAACAATATAACAATTAAGCTTAACGGTCCATACAGTTCTCTATAAAATAAAAATAAAAAAGGGACTTGCAGTAATTAATCAAAAATCAAATTTTCAATTTCAAAAATAAAAAATATAAGAAATATAAGACATCGAGAATCTTTTGTAAGTGTTCTGAAATTGCTCAAGGTCAGGTTACAGAACACTACATTGTACTTTTACATTCTAGAACACAGGTCCCATAATTTCACTAAATGAGAAAAAAAGATAGAAAAACTTGAAATTGGTCTACAAATGAATCCTCAGATGGTTTTCAGAATACGTACACCATTCATTAGGCTATCAAATATTTCTCAGTTTACCTGAGAATTCAAAGAAGAAAGAATGTTTAAGTCGCTGGATTGACCAGATGATTCCCTTGTAAGCTTAGGCACACCCGTGGACACCTCCTGACAAATCAAAACTAACATATTTAACAGCTTACATCAGGGAGTTAACATAACAGCATATCAGATCAGTGATTAACACATTATTAAACCAAAACAAAGAATTGTAACTAGAATTGTATAGCTGCTTGGCTGTTACGTATTGGTGCACTTCTGTTCCTTTGGCTGTGCGGATCTCTTTGCTTTTTGGAATACAGATCTATAGGTTTAAAACCATGAAAGTCCCAAATGCTTCTTTATATCAAACATGCATCTATTTCATATTTAATTGTCAAACACATAAAGACTAATTAATTTCAAAAAGAGATGCATTGGCTCAAAACCAACAAACCAACCATTGTTCCAGGGTAGACAATTATTTTGAAAACAAATTGAACAGCTTTGAGTGTGAATAAACATTTGTGGAAATTACCTGCGTGGTGGCATGTGGTGAATGGATTGCTCGGTCCAGAGCTGCTAGTGTTTCTAATACCTACATTAATTGCAGAAACAATAAGAGAATGATTTCTAGGTTTTCAAGGACGAATATGAAAGTACACCCGACGTACCAAGACCCAGGATGGACCCAATACATTATGTAGTCGATGAGCAATGTTGAAGAGAGTTCTTAAAGCCTGAATGAAAAGAGAGCAAACTGAATTCAAAATGTATATCAAACATTTTTTAATACAGATGCTACGAAATTGAAAATAAATTTTATTTGATAATCTGCAGAACCTATAATACCTGGACATTCTTGGGAGTAAGAACAACGCTTTCCCTTTGATCAACTAATAGTTCAAAGCGTTTTGACCCAGGTGATTGTACAGCACTGCTGCAATCAAAATGTAAACCCCGAAGTTCAACACTGTCAGGTTCCTAACCAAGACTGGATATAACTTGACACAGGAAACCTAAACTAGAAAATCAAGGCATAAATAGAAACAAATAAGGCAAAAATGATAATAAGACTTTTTAACCATGATATTGCAAAAAAGAAAAGGAAAATAAATAAATATGGTATAATGGGAGAAAGTTTTAGCAGTCCTTTTACACCAAGATGAAATAAATTATAGCATTTGCAAACAAATTTGGATTTGATAGAGATTCGATAACAATAGGATAAATACAAATCAATACCTCCTTCTTTCTGATTCAATGGGAAAATTGATCGTAAATTTGCAAAGGGATGCAAGAAAAGAATTCAAAGGTTCTACGGCACGAAGAACCCCGCATGCCTGTATTGTCAATGTCATGAAACAAACCATCGCTTTATCATATTTTAGAAAAAATGGAGTTATCCTGAAAGATAAACTTGATATTGTATGCATGTTAAAAGCAGCAAAACAAAAATCCATCACTTGAAAAAACATTGAAGGGAGTGAAAGATGCTGAAAATAGCCCAAGATAAAATGCTGAGTTAGTAAGTTAAAGTTTCAGTTACCTGGGTAAAGGCTTGATATCCCTTCAGTATTTCCAACACAATAGCCTCTCCTTGTGACCTTCATAGTCAGCTTAAAGTTAGTTATAACTAATAAGAAATTAAGTATTATTTGAATCTATACATGTTTTAGTAGAGAAGTCCAACCTTGACAAAATAAAGGACAATGCATCTAGTATAGTCAACCATAATGAATCAACCATTGAGAGGCAGAGAATAGAAGTATTTCCAGAACACTTCGCAGGTGGGTCATAATCATGTCTGGGGGATTCAATCTGGTAGACAGGACAGTGTCATGTAATATGTTACTCTAAGACCATTAGAATGAAAGAAATAAGGTAAATAAATACCTCCCCAGAATCTACTGCTTCATCCGTCAGTGTAGCCACAGTAAAGACAATACCCAGAAGGCCTTCAACTGCCAATGTTATCGAATGAGCTTCACTGGCAACCAAGACCGCAGCATTGGATGCATCGTTATCAAGGCTCCACTCAATTCCTGCATGAACTGAATCTCGTCACCTACTGTGTGGATCAAGGAACAGAACAACAAATGATAATTGATGAACCCCACGTCGAAAGGTGCAATGCCATTCTAGGTTTTTGTCTTGATATTTATCTCAGGTATGAGAGAACTTTAGTCTTTGACAACCCTAACTATGAGAAAAATATCCGCTCATATTAATTTCTAGAAAGTGGTAAAATACACTTGTAATATCATTTGATAGAAAACAGAAAAGATTGTCTAAATATGAAAGAGAAATGCACAGTCAAAGATTACGAGCTGTACACTGAAATCAACCTTCAACCAGAAAAGACTGAAAATAAAAGCCAACACAAAAGTTCTTTTGTTTACATTTATACTCATCAAGGATTGTCTAGAGACCTTAGATACAATGGGAAAGACATGATTTTCATGGAACACGATGGTTTTTGTTTCACTCGTATAACCAAAGAAAACCATAGCTATCCTTGCATTTTCTGGTTAATTTCAATTCAAATGTTAAAAATAGAACCTAGTAAGTGATTACCTTTAGCTTTGCTGTTAAACATCCCTGCAACAGCTGCCAGGCTCTCATCACTAGTCTCTTGAAACTGAAGCAGTTAGATTTCTCTTAGCCAAGGGAACAAATGTACCAAGATGGTCAAAATATATAATCTACATTATAGTAGGGACGACAAGCACAAAAACCGTCTACATTATGAAATTACGTCTCCAAACAGAAAAACGTGCCTTATTCTAGTAAAAACAATAAAGATTGTTCACATCTAATTGAGGATAGATGCAAGCTGACAAGATAGAGCACTGAAAGCTCCAGAGTAACCTCACTACAAACAAATTACTAACAAGATCTGATATGCATCCCTCGGGAGTTGCAAGTTTCAGGAATAGACCATTCCCATAACTGTAGGAATGAAAATATAAACTTTGCATGTAGATGTCTGGGGTCTCTATCAACATATGGCATGCCGTCAAAATTATTATACAAATGAAATGTCTTCCTTGATACACTAACACATAGGACTACAGTATGGAGTCCAATCAATCCATCTCATGACATACCAACAGATTCATATGCCACCCATAATGGCTAATAACATAATATGACGAGGGAGAGTATAATATCTTGCCTGTACACTTGAAACAACTCTAGCAAGAGCTTTGACCATGCCCTCCACAACATTGGTGTTCTTCGGATGCCTACGACGATGAGGAAAGGAAGTTATTGCAAGGGTTTTGAAAAACCTCAATTCTTTTAGAACATTCCGTAAGAAACAATTTTATTCCAAAAAAGAAACAAAAAGACCATTATGATATATATATATTCCCCCAGAATATCAATACGTTTCAGTTTACGAAAAGTAATAGGGCAGTTCTTGCCTCATGACCAACTAGTAGGAAATTCCAATTGACCACTAACATGGCATGAAATTAATTGGCATAAATTGATGAAAGTACCACATTCCCAATATTAAACAAATATTGGTGACAACAATTTAATGTGGTGTCCCCTACTTTCGCAGCTTCATGCCAAAAAACACATGTACTGTCAACAATTAGAAGGTCCACTTGACTTGCCATTGCTACATTAGACACGTTCTCATTCTAAACAAAGATCTCATCTAGTCTTTTATCATACTAAAAATCAGAAAATACAGAATGTGAATGCAAGCTTACATATCAAAATTTCGGAAAAGAATCCGCAATGTCCTTGCGTCCACACAAAAGCCCTGTCAGATTCCACCACACATGATCATGACAAACTACTTGCATAGTACTAAGGGATCACTCAGTATCCCAAAACATACGTAAGACACAATATACATAGATATTCTGCAATGTCAAAATTACCCTCAGGATCTCAAGAACAAGAATACGATGCCACAATGGCAGATCAAGAAATGTGGCCTTCACCAACATACTAAGGAAAACCTGCAATTCAACAAATAAGTAAAATAAACAAAAGAAATTGCATGAGGGAAACAATAACATATTGAGTCATTAGTTGTAGAAGATTGAGAGGTACCGCAGGAAATTTTTACTGAGAAGGAAATAATAGAAAAACTATGCTCCAGATAAATGACAGTCTTGAATCACTTAATTTTTTTTCTCCTAAACAAATGGCACTTTGAAACCTTCTAATGATCTATAGTGAGGACAGAATTAGGAAAGATTTACCTGTGGAAACTAAACATAAAAAAACATGGAAGATTGTTTCAACTGACAAGTGTAAATAATAGATACATATTTGGTTCCCAAATTTTTCCAATTGAATTAAAGACTGAATTTAATATAACTTTTTACCAGAACTTCAATAATAAGGGGTATTTATTCAGTTTAACTATTAATGTGTTGACTTTCTTAAAGTTTCACCGCCGTGTCATTTCCTGGTTAAAACAATCATATGCAGAACACACCTCACATTCTGTGATAAGGGATGAACTGTATAGCCTGATAATATGGGCAACTGATCGCAAGACCAAACGACGAAAAGAAGGCTCTCCTGCTTCCCCTTCAATCTGAATCAACATTAAACATATTTAAGGGGGAAAAAGGTAAGCAACTGATACATTGCACTGCATGTTACATAAATAAAACTACCTCAGCATTGGTACGAAGTGAAGTCATTAGAAGTGAACATATCTGGTGGCGCAGAACCTGTTGGGTTACCAAGCAATATTTTCAACTATGAAATTTTACTAGCAAATGCATCCAATAATTAAAATTTTGTTTTTTGAAAAAGGAATGTACTTGTACAACAAACTCTAAAAATCACCTGCTCATAAGGAAGCAGGGTTCTGAAAACAGCCACATAATTGGACAAAACAAACCTGGGGAATACAATTAAATTCAGACAAAGATATAATGAAATCATAATATTCTTTGAGAATCAGAAACTTGCATCTGCTAGCATATTTTGTTGCACTTGTATAGCAATGTAAGCAATCTAATACCGAAATTTCACAGGATCATACTAGGGATAGCTCTTCTATTAGATCTTTAGTGGAGGCCAATAAGAGTAATGAAGTACCAAAAAGTTTATGGGAAACTCCTTGATTAGAAAATCTCATTGGTGAGTCAGATGTGTTCAAGTAACTTTTCGAACACAGCTGACCAATTACGCCAACAAGAAATACACATCTTCATAGTTATATGTTTCACTAATATTGAATAAGTATGATTTCAAATCACATGAGAACAGGAAAGAACACCCACTGGATAAATAATAATTTGGAGTCTGGACAGATTTATCCACTACTATAATGAAAGATGCAAGCAACAATATTTCTTACTCCAGTATATCAAGTGCAAAGGACCGCTGAAGAGAGCCCACTCGTAACCAAATTGCCTGTCAATAAAGGGGGGAAAATTCTTTAAAAAACCTGCTTATACAATGTTATCATGATCGATAACTGCACATATATCTACTCTCTTTTTTAATAAGAACTGAATATACATACATACATATATATATATATATGAAATTGAAAAATAGGAAACCAACACAATCAACAATAATTTCTAAAATCCCTAAAACTGCAAACACCACTTAGAAAGATCAACTTAAGCTCCTAATGAAACATTATACTAGCTTCAAATCAGCACATACAGATCCACCTGCAGCAAGAGCTGTCAGGTCTTCAAGCAGACGAAGTCCAAGCTTTCCAGCTTTAGTTAAGGTCTCCCTCATCAATGCTGACCGTCCAGAAAGAGATTTATCCAATGACCTGTTGATGTTTGGATTTATTAAAAGAGGTCGAATACGGAAATCAAATGTGAGACCATGCCAGTAAGCAGGTCTATGACCCTACATCTACAAACTGCCCCTTTCCAACCATTACCATTCTAGATGGGAGATATGGAGAAAGTACACTTTGCAGACATCACTTAAAGCAATTGCTAAAAACATAAATGAGAGTCATTGATGCGAAAAAAAGTTGCAGAGCAGTAAGCATTTACAAATATTACATACTCTGAAAGATTGATACTGGAACTAACATCGCCACTAACTAGACTGGTGCGAGAGATGTAACCTCCAGAACTTAGCTTGCCAGCAGGAAGAGTCTCAGCGCAAATCACATGATCAAAAATCAGTGCTACGGCTTGCCTGAAAGTAGCTGCAGCAGTACTGGAAATCTTCCATGTTAAAAGATATCTCAGATTGAAAAGTGGGATAAAATACATGCAATTAAAAGAAGAAATCAAGAGAATAATAAAAGAAAACAAGTCATAAATCAACCAGCAAGTAATAGCATCCAATAATAATTAACTTACTTCCGTACGCTATCCGAGGACCGGTTGTTTTCAAGCAGCCGAAGGCAGATACCAAGAGCTTGAGCCATATTGTCCTGCATATTATAAAACAATCAAGAATACAATATGCACCACCACTATTCAAAACAGAAGATAATAACAATTCAATAACAAAATGGAAAATAAAGCTGAGGTAATGGAAGAAGTGAAGTATTTTTCTAATAATATGGCCAGAAATATCTCTCAGTGCCCATTCATTGTATGCATTACCAAATCCAGTAGAAAATTTCAAACTACAAACTATTTCGAGTAAGTACATGGACCAACACCCAATAAGACGTTAGTAAGTAGTAGTAAGTACTCAAGGAGAAATTAGTAATGTGGAATGACTTTTCTCATTCCTGTGAGTTATAGAGTTAGTTATCCTTTATCATCCCTGGTATTACTCCTCTCTATGAGATGTGGGATCGATCCGCCCTTCCTGTTTCTACATCTTTTTGGATGATAAGACATGCCTATCCATGTTTTCTCCAGTTGCTGACAGAATGGTATGAACAAATAAAAGTCATTGGATTTGGTAGTCTCCATTGACTTCTCTCTTTTCCCCTTTGCATATGTTCCTAAATGGGTGTGCGCCCCCAAGGGCCGGCCTCCCACTCCCTTATGCAGCATTTATTAGCTTGGCTGAGTTGGGTGGATCATGCAATAAGTCTCTCTCGACTCTCCTGCTGTCTCTACAATTTTGTAGAATATATGAAGTCTCATTTATGGATTCATCTGGTGGCCAAGCCCTCGTACACTTTTTCTACCTAAAGATTTGTCTCAGACGCTTCGATCACTGAATTAGACCCTAGCACATGTGTTTAAGTTTGCTGATTCCTCTCAATGAAATTTGCCGTGTTGCACTAAGTTACTTACGGATGTATGCATGCAATCCGGGAACACTTTGGGGTGAACACCCATCCGAACAAGTAGGGTCAATAGTTCAGGCAAGTAGTAAGAAGCAGGAAGCATATGAAGCAGCAGTAGGAGCAAGAGCGGTCCGCAAAGCAGCTGGTTGAAGCATGGCAAGGGGAGAATACTTTTTTTGAATGTTGAATGGGAACTGGGAAAGGAACTGCTAATGGCAGATCTGGATGAGATGATTGTATATCAGATTATATAACCCTACTTTTTTCACTGGCATGTCTGATATTATAATTATTGCATAATGACTTCGCTGGTAAGTATTTTGAGTAACCAGGATGAGCGTGTGCATTCCCAAGTAAGGTGGATTTGACTATGTTTAAATTTCAAATTAAAGCATGCCATTTGTTATTACTTCCACACTAGCAAATATTGCATGGTATATTAAAAAGCTTGGCTTGCACATCACATTTAACATTTTTTTCCTTACTGTCCCACTGAGTCAATCTACTTCAAAGGATAAAGTAAGCTACAGTATATCCTATGAACTACTGCCCCAGCATAGGATGAAAACCCCGCTCGTATTAGTAAGACATAATTATGTAACAACTGCTTCTTACCTCAGTCTCGGGATGTAAAGGTGACTGCAATATGATTAACACAGTCTGCAGGGTCTTAAGTTGAACACTTTCGTCAGCCATTTCTGCATGCTGTGGAAGCAAAAATAATAAATTTAAGATTTAAGGTAATGGGATTAACTTAATGAGCAAAAAAAAAAATACTCTTAACATGAACTTACATCCTTCAGTGTAGAAAGAATCTCATTCAGGGCTGACGGAGCCACAGCGTCGTGAGATATTAGCTTTTGTAAGCACGAAAGTCCGATAACACTCAGCTTCACAGTTTTAACCTCACAAGCCATCAAAAAGATTCGCAGTATGTCCTCATTCTGCGCAATCTCACTGGGACTCGACAAATTACGAAGCTGCAAGTTTTACATCAACAAATAAATAGACAAACATTGCTAATTCCATTCAATAATAACCCAAATCCATTACTTAATAACCTAATTTTACTCCTAACAAAATAATTATCTTCCCTAACTAGCTAACACCAGATACCGTTTCAGCTTCAATTTTGAAAAACAGTAATTAATCAACTCCATTGCTATATTTTCCACAGTAACTATTTCAGCTGCAGCATCCAACAATTACAAAGCCATTAACTTCAGTAACTATTTCAGTAAAGCTTTTAACTTTCCATTTCCTCTGAGTTAAGCAAGCATTTGAATTTTCACCAATTACATTACACGCATACATTCTCACACATACAAGCATTAATAACAAGAGTTTGGAGACTCAGACCTTGATAATTGCGTGCTCAGCGCCGTCCTTGACGGCGGGGTAGCGACGGCGGGCTTCGGCGGAAAGCGCGCGAAGATCCGACTCCAAAACCGCCATGAAAGCCATCGCCGGATAGAGTTCTTCGGCGGAGCAACGGAATTACGGCGTCGTGGATTAGTCAGTGTGAGATCGCGGTCGGAGGATTGAGGAAATGGGAGAGAAAAGCATCGAGATCGGAGAGCTGAGAGAGGTGCTGGTAATGGCAGTAGTGGATCTTGGCGAGCGAGCGAAAAGAGAGTCGTTCGTTAAGCTGGTGAGGTTTGGGTACGTTAGGACAAGCGGGAGCTGTTGGACTTGACCAACGAGATGGGCTGCTGGGAATGGTAGTCTTAGCCCATTACTTGAAACGCTTAGGAGGCCTTTGTTATAAGTACCCAACTCGAATTTTGTTCGTGTAATTAAGGGTTCGTTTGAAGAAAGTTTTTTTGTAAAGCAGTTTTGGACCAGACAATGAGCAACTTAATTTCGTATCAAATTCGTCATTAACGAGATTCGAACCTAAAACCTCTCACTTACAAGTGAAGAAGAATATCACCAGACCATAATACTGAATGACTATTCAATTTGGATTTTGAAGCACTTCCAAGTAGGCCCAAGGAAAGAGAATAGAAATATGTAGCCCTTCCTCTATTCGAAATTTTTTTTGTTCTTGCCACCTATCCACATGAATTGTTTAACCAACGTCATCAAAACATGGTACTGTCATAATTTGGTTCTACATAAGAAGCGTCCCAATCTCTCTCCTTCTCTCACTCTCTCCTCCTTTTTACATCGAATCACCTAGACAAAGGGGTAGGTGAGGGTGGTCATGTTGGGTTGGGGTGCAATGAAGTTATTGTTGGTCTAGTTCAGAGAGTTCGAGGATACAAGATAAACCATTAAGATGGGAAGTTGACGTCCTAAGACCTAAATGCATTGCGCATTTGTATCTCTTTGAATATTTGTGATTATACTAGATGAGCAATGAACTCCAATTCAATGTACATGAAAGCAACAACATTATAAAGACAACATTTATACAATAAGAGGAGAAACGATGAAGTTAAGAATCGATTAACTTGTGTGGGAACAAAGTGAGGTGGCAGACAACATATTCAATCAATAGTAGTGAATCCCACATCGACCAAGTACGTCAAAGAGTTAAGGAGAAGGGGTATAAATAAGAAAGGACGAGCACGGAGACAAGCACTTACCTGGACAGGGTCTATGGGCGATCAAGAAGGCTCATGGCCTGGGCTGGTGACCTTCATTGCACCTTGAAGGGGTGCCTGCCTATGGTCTCCTCAACGTAGGAGAGCCAATGTCATAATTTGTTGCCGTGGGGGCTTGCGTTCGCGCAGCCCCTGCCCAATTTCACGTATAATTGTTAGTAATATTGAATTATTGTTATATTTGAATCGAATGTAGTTATTTAGTTGTGCAATTAAGATGATAGTGTCCCAAACTATGTGGTCATGAATGCTTTTGGTTGAGTGTGGTCATGAATGCTTTTGGTTGAGTGTGAATTCCACATTGGAGAATGGAAAAACTGTTGAGTGTGAATTCCGCATTGAAGAATGGAAAAACCTTACCTGAGTGTGAATTCCACATTGGAGAATGGAAAAACTGTTGAGTGTGAATTCCGCATTGGAGAATGGAAAAACCTTACCATGAATTCCGCATTGGAGAACGAAAAAACCGGAGAATGGAAAAACCTTACCATGAATTCCGCATTGGGGAATGGAAAAACGTTACCGGTCATGCATGCTTTTGGTTCATAAGAAAGTGTTGAGTGTGAATTTCGCATTAGAGAATGAAAAAACCTTACCATGTGGCCATAATTGCTTTTGGTCCAGAATGTCATGTTAAGAAAGTGTTGAGTGTGAATCCCGCATCGGAGAACGGAAAGACCTTACCATATGGTCATGCATGCTTTTGGTTCAGAATGTCATGTCAAGAAAGTGTTGAGTGTGAATCCCGCATCAGAGAACGGAAAGACCTTGCAAATGCTTTAAAAGATTGGACTACTACTCATATTTTCAAACGGCTTTATCATGGAACTTCAACTTTCTTTACAAAGTGTAATTGATATACACCACGGTCTCTAGCTTGGCAGCAATTCGAGCTACTCAACCATCCACAGCCTTGTTGAGATAAGGAGATCATCAAAGTTTTACTTGTATATCAAGTAATTACCTAATAAAATATGGCAAATTTTATACAAAGCTCATGATCATTTCAACCATTCAATACAAAATTAAATAGTTGAAATAAAAACCCAAATAATTGACAATCAAACAGCAAGTACCAAGAAAATCTAACATTGCACTAGTGAGAACTCCTTTTTCTTTTAACTTTCTATTCATTTTTAGTCAAACACAGATTTGCATGCTGCATGCTTGTAATTCTTTTTGCTTCTTGGCGGTCGACTGGAGAAATTGTTGGGTGTAACTGCGGTATATCTCCGTTTCACTCTCTCTCGTCACGTAACTCAAGGAGGAACATTTTTCACTTTTTCACAAATTTCTTGGAACACCAATACCTTTGTCATATATTATCGAAGAGGAACAGCTCGGTCCTCATATATACTCCGAAATCTCATACATAATTTTTCTTTTTGCATAGCAACCCGGTTCGCTGTACATGAACACTGTTATTGCATTTACCTAAATATCTGTCTTCTGGTTCTGGTTCAAGAAAAATTCCATATTCTGAGCACAGAACTAACACAAATCGAAAAGACGATATAAGAATCGGATGTTGTAACACAGCGCTTGAGCCTTGGTTTCGCTCGTAAGCTACCATAGCTCATTCCCCTTGAATCATATGGTACATGGATGCTCTACTGATGCTATCAAGAAGATAGCCATAAACCAGAGTTTATTAGTTCATCGGTAAGGTAAAAGGTCGTAATAATCTTATATAAGGTCCCAGAAACATTTTCATTTCAAACTGGAGCAAAGTTTTCGCGTTATTTCAAGGAGCTAGGAAACTAAGAAAAGGCCGATTCAGCAACACTTTCAGTAAATTCTCAAGTTTTCCGCCTCATGCCTAACGGAATCAAAGAGTGCAGAAGACAGATAACGCTCTCCAAAACTGGGGAACACAGCCTTCACAAGTAACAAATCAATGGAATAAGTTCCTGGTCAAGTTTAAGCGAAGAAATCAATGGAGTGTCTGTTTGAAAGAATTGCATTTGATTACGAATTTACAATTCCAAGTCAAGTTTAAGCGAAGGAATAGTATAAGCTAAAGGGTCAGTGCAAAATCAGACTTACAACAATGAGTTTTCCTGCATTTTCCGGCCTCTTAGCCAACTTTATTGCAGCAGCGGCCGCGGCACCAGATGAAATCCCCACCTGCAATGTTAATTTGCTCTCACAATCAGCCCCGTAAATGGAAAAATGATGAATGCGTGCAACAAGAGGAGTCTCAAATTTCTCGTCTAACAAACTAATGGAAAAATGATACAAAAGTGAAAGTGATGCTAACTAATTGATACCATACCAGAAGACCTTCTTTCAGGGCAAGCTGCTTCGCGGTGTTAATTGCTTCCTCACTTGTTACCTAAATGTTACATAAACATCAGCAGTCGTTAACGAGAAATTCGTGCTTGTATTAGAGTTGTTGGCACCAAAATGAAATAAGAACTTATAGAACTGAAATGCAATAAAATGAGCTGAACTCTTACTTCAATAACTTCGTCAAGCAAGCTAATGTCCAGAACTACAGGTAGGATACCAGCACCAATTCCTTGGATCAGATGCTTCCCTTTGACACGAGCGAGACATATTACAAATACACATATGCATCAGTCAATATAGGAGGACGAAATCTCAAATACTATGGAACGGTAATTTCATACTACAGAAACTGAACCACAGATGGGCCACTTAAACGAATCAAACTATAATGCAATACTTTGCAAATTGTTTAACATTCTAACGACGAAGAAACATTACTCATGTTTTGCTCTATTCTGCAAGACAAAAAGCTAACCCGAAAAACCTAGCATCCTCTTCACGTTCTGTTGTAATATGTTCTACAAGAAAAAGAATTCACGAGCAAAGAAAGCAATAGTGCAGAGAGCCGGAGACGAGGAAAACACCAGCATTATAGTAACTCACCAGCTTGGCCACCGTTCAAGACTGGGCTTTCGGCTGGTTCTACACCGTACACCTAGACAAAAGAAAATGCTTATTACCAACTTTTCTCCTCACATACTCATGTCATATTCGTATATATAATACAAACATACAAAATTCAACCTTAATCTCTGGATTCTGCTCTTTAAGGAATGTCCCTGCACCGGCAACTGTACCCCCAGTCCCTATTCCCGAAACCAGGGCATCAACCTTCCCTCCTGTGTCTCTCCATATCTCCGGGCCAGTGGTTTCATAATGAATCTACACCAACGGTCACATAACGATTCATAAACTCTCTCAACCATCTAGACATGTCACAGTTGCTCCAAAAGTTACCTTCGGATTGGCAGGATTTTCAAATTGGCCAAGTAAATAACCATTAGGCGTGTTACTCAATAACTCCTCGGCTTTATCGAAGACTCCCTTAGTACCCTTGGCAGGATCTGTGAGGTACACCTCAGCCCCGAAAGCTAGGAGCACAATTCTTCTCTCAATACTCATTGAAGATGGCATGGTTACCTTAACCTTGTAGCCCCTGCTTGCTGCAATGAATGCCAATCCAATGCCGGTGTTGCCACCCGTGGCCTCAATGAGAACAGTCTTCAGTTCCCGAAGATCATGCATGTTAAGAACCAAGGGAAGTTAGTTCGTTGAAACATGAAACACGCCACATTCTCGATCATGTAAATGGAAACTCCCTTACATGGTCAAACTTGTTATCCTCAAAAGAACAGAAACAAAAGAGAAAATTTATGTATAGATTTTGTTAGCGGAATTCTACTTGAAAATATTTTGGATACAGAGAAAAGTGATCCAGCCACAGCAGTAAGAACAATGGCGGGGTGGGGCTGGAGCGAGGCTCATTCCTTATAAGTATTAACCATATCGAACGATGATTAAACTTGTAAAATCTCCATTACATGCTGAAAAAACATCTACAGATATGGAAAAGATTTATAGCTAACCTTCCCTGGCGTAATTAGACCTTTATCCTCGGCGTCCTTGATCATACTATATGCAATCCTGCATATACAAATTTAAGATGAAACGCATATATCAATCTTGAATTTTGATTTGCTGTCGTACTAGGAAAACGAAAACCAATATTCCCAAGGAAAAAGTGCAAAGAATATGCCTGTCTTTTACACTTGAGCAGGGCTCCATTGACTCTAGCTTGGCAGCAATTCGTGCTACGCAACCATCCACGACATTGTTGAGATATACCAACGGGGTGTTTCCAATCAGCTGCAAGAACCAAGAGTACAACGAGAGCGCATCGTAAGCCAAATCAACATATAAAAACAAAGAAAACTAATGAAAATGATTTGAAAACTTTGAGTTTTAACGAAAATGACAAAATAAAAGGTAAAGTGAATAGTACCAGGATAGGATTGACTTTTTAGTGTAAAAATGTGGTTTTTCGTTAAAGTGAATAGTACCGGGAGCTTTACGTTAAAGTTACCTAAAAACAAAGGAAAACTAAAAACAAATCAAAATCAAAATTGAATGCTTGACTTTTGTGAAGAGAAATCTTACTTCGGTGACATCGTTCTTGATGGCAAATTTGACTTCCATATTTATCTTGTGTTGCAGCAAGCTGTGAAAGAAGGGAAAACAGATTCAAACGTTCAACAAAACAAAAGCAACCAGAAAACCCGAAAACGCTTAATCTTTTCATCCTCTTAGAAAATCACTTGAAATAGTCAACAGAATCAAAACCAGAAGACCCCAAAATATGCAGAAAATAAATAGAGAACAAACAAAAATATCAAGTATTTAACAAGAATGTTTCACAAAAGAACACCAAAAGCTCTCAACCCAAATTTTGAAGAACCAATAATTATTAAAAAAAAATTATGAAAAAAAATCATTTAACTACCATAAACAGAGCAAAAAGAACAGAATAATAATTCTGGAATTTGTCCAATATTTTGTTAGTGTTCGAGTGAGCTATGCAACTGTGAGCTATGACTACACAGATTTCCTCAGAGAATAGAAGAAATTACAGTACGAAAATGGAAGAGATGATAGTAGAGGGGGAGAGAGAACAGAGAACATGACTCTGAATATTCTTCACACATTTACCATTTCATTTGTCTGAGAGAGGAAGGGAATTCCGCTCACTTCTAAACCGTTGCACTCTTTCGCAGTATTCCGCTCACTAGATCCCACCCATTTATTTTTACGGAATTGGATCCCCTCCGAGGCAACTCCTCGGATCCTCGGGATCCTCTAACGTGGGCCGTTTAGAAACAAAGAGTCCCTCTAAAATCATAATAATTGTAACCGTTGGATTTCCACGTTAGTGGATCCCGAAGATTTACCTCGGAGGGGATCCAATTCCTATTTTTACTATACCACCTGTCAATCTACCTCAAACATTCCTACGAATGCAACACCTGCTCTTCTCACTTCATGCAAACTGACAGCACCACCTTCCATTTCATCCTTCTCATCACTTCAGCAATCATTACGAGTGCTTATTGTGAACTCTATTGTGATGATCGTATGCAGCTACTAACTTATACGTGTTGCATTCTTAATCCCTGCATTTGACACCTGCACCTACAATTTGATGACTCTTATACTTGGCAACCCGTGTTCATGACAGCTCCAACTTAAGTGCAACACGTCTTGCATGTAGCTGTCAATATCCTAGATGATTTCTTACATTCTATTGCCACCACTTCATTGAAAGGCTTAGTCATGCATTTAACATTAATTATAGCCGACTCCAATCCCCAATAAATAGGAGCAAAGGCTCCATTCTTTTGAAACCACAGAAGCATGCAATGCATGCATTACGTAGGGGTGATGTACATTAGTATATATCTATGTATATATATGTATGTACGTGTGTGTATATATATTATATAGGTATAGAGAGAGATAGCGAGCTAGGGTTTGAGGTATTTGGAGATGTTAGTTGAGTTGTCTTGCCAAGGTTTAGATTATTAAGGTGAGTGGTTTATGTAATATGTTTAAAACATTCTTATTTTCTGATAAATGAAAACCATGAGATATCATGGGTTTTGAGCTATTTTTAAATGAATATGACTCTGAATATTCTTCACACATTCACCATTTCATTTATCTGAGAGATGAAGGGAATTCCACTCACTTCTAATCGTTGCACTCTTTTGGTAGTATTCAAATTACATCAAAACAATCTCAGCCTTCCATTTTACACCATATGAGATGAAAACACATGTTTACTTACTTACTTAAGACCTATGAGACTTAAACAAATAAGCATACAATCAATTTAGCTAAACATCCTAGCAATATGAGCTGGAAATACAACTGCCACATCAGATCATAATTTAACATATTGAGCAGCAGATTTTCAAGATTTCAAGCAATATATTTTGCACCCAAATGCTAATAAGCAATGAACAATTCAATTATGTCATTAAATATTAATAAATCATGTGAAACTCGAAATAAATACCAACCTTATCTTTTGCAGGCAGAGATATAGAAGAAAGAAAGAAAATTGTATTGGAATTTTTTGGAAAATGGCTCCTTGCACTTCCATAAAGGCACTTCTGCGTTTATTTATTGGAGTGTGATTCTCTCCCTCTTTTGTTCTCTTTCCTTCATTCTCCTCCTATTTGAACGGTCACAATTAAGCTACGTTAATATTTTATATTATTTTTTTATAAAAATAAAAAGACAAAATAGATAATGTAAGAGGACGGGATGGAAGAGGATGGAAAGAGGAGGAGAGAGAATCATACTCCTTATTTATTGACTTATTTATTTATTCGTTTGTTGGTTAAGTTTCACGAAGGTTGTCCCGCTTGCCTTGTTCTGTTTCGTTTAAGGAACATTTCTTCCTCTGTAGGTATATTTTAATCTTGAAAGTGACAAGAATTTTCATTAAGTGCATAATTGATTATTGTTAACTGCTTCAGCTACAAGTCTCTTGTTTGTTCAGTATTTTTTAAGTGGTCTCTAACGTGAAATAAGAGCGAAAAATAGAGGGAAGCAGAAGAAGTAAAAGGAAAAAATCACCAAATCAACTTAAGAGGAAGCGTGTGTGTAATGCGTGTTAATCAATTAAACTACAAGTCTCTTATTCGGTGGATAATAATTCAAGCTAACATCCAATTGTTGACCCAAGAGTGTAAAACAATGGGAAATTTGAACAAAGTACGGAGGGAAAAGAAGAAAGTGGAAGAAAAAAAAGTTACCAGGGCAGCTTGAGGGGACAGAAACTTGTCATGTTTACTAGGATAAGAAAAAACTTATATGATAAGCCCAAATTAGAGTGTGTGGTCCAGGGGAGCACGTGCTGAGAAAACACACTAATGCTTGCAAATTGCAGAGTTTAATACACTACTGACAAAGAAGATATGGTCGAATTAGATACGATCAAATTATAAAAGAGGAATGTGTCCCAAAGTTTGGGTTTTCTCGCATTGTAAAAGATGGATAATTCTGGAAGTTTGGGTTTCCAGACCCCCATATGCTCTAGTTTATATCATGTCCATGGATGGCCTCGCCTGCCCACACGGATTTTTGTGGTTGCTTGGTTCTTAAGGTCAACAACACAGCTATGTTGGTGGTCTTCTTTATCTGGCCTTAAGTTTCTTGCCTATCTGTATTTTAGTTTCTTCTTTATATGGTCCTGCAGTTGGCAGCTGACCTAGAGTAATTTTTCAGTGTGACCGGCACATAGGGTGGTACATCATGTGTCATTATACAAATGGTGGGATATGTGTATTAAAAAGTTAATAACTTAAAAAATAAAATTTCTCATCACTTCATCACTTACATAAAAACACGTGATGTACCACTCATATTCCCATCACAATGAAAATTTTCTCCTAATCTTGTATTCCTTTTGCCTGTTTATGAAGAAGTATCTTTGATAAAAAGTAAAAAAATAAAAAAATAAAAGATAAAAAAGATACGATCAAATTAGATGGGTAGACTTCCAATTCTTGAGGCTTCCTCTCCTCCTGTGAGAGCTTTCTCACCGTCGAGTGAGTGTTTTTTGTTTTCATCATTCCGTGTTTCTGCCGGCTCTGGTTGTGGCCACAAAAATAGTAAACAATTTCAACAGAAATTTGATTCTGATTCTACACCAATCTAACTCATCGTCAGTTCAATTCCTCTCATAATTAAGAAATAGTAAACGGGCTATTAGAAAGTATTACATCATTACTCCTACATCCAAAGTGCATTTATGATTAGGGTTTAGCAAGGTTATACTAAAATTTAAAGAACTTAATCAACTACACATAATTGGCAAATGCATATACCAAATGCCATTAAAACTATGTGTTGGAAAAATTAAATGAACCAACACTATGTTCTCCCAAAGATGTCAAATGTGACAACCCGTCCCAAATCTTACGTTTTTACAAAATTTAAAAGTGTGATTTTACGAAAATGCCTTTAGAGGTGAGGGTCTTGACATCCGTTGACCAACGTATAGCGAGGTGTATGAATTAATACTTAGCGTTTTCTTGAAGTACTCGACGTTACAGAATTATAAAACCAAGAAGTACTTTTGTTTAGTCGCTATTTATATATTTTATACATTTTTATAATGATATATTTTGATTATCATTTAGTGATTTTAAAAATAGTGGAAGAAGAAGATGAAGAAGAATGGGGGACGGGAGAGAGAATAGAGGGAAGGGCTACTGCCCAATCAGAAGAGGGAAGAGATAAGATTGCCCAATTAGAAGCAGAAGCAAGGAGGGAGAGTGGAGAGCGGGGGAAAATGGGGGAAACGGGTTCCCAACCCGTGACCCATGTACACCCAGTCCAATTCTCCATATTTTCCGGTGGTTTTCCAAAGGATTTCTCACGAATTTGGACCAAGAAATCATTCCCAATCATCCCCTAGTCCTTTCCTCTTCCATTCCCAATCAAATTTTATAGGATTTGAGCTTGAATTCGAGTAGAACGAAACTGTGGGTTCCGAGGGTGCCATGACAAAATCCGACGATCGTGAAGGTCATCCAGCAAATTGCTACCACCACTAGACTCCCCTAGAACCCATGAACAAAGCCCAATCAGTGGTGGAGGCGTCGGAATACGTTTGGAGGTCGAATTGAAGCACACCTAATTCTAGGGTTCCGACGGGTTTTGATGAAATTGGAGCCTTTCCAAGATAAATTGGCCTTGGTCATAGGTATGAAAGTTGTTCTACTCATTGAGATCTTCAAATCTGCAAATTTTGGTAATTTTTAGAGATAGTTGATTTTTTCCGGCGAGTCGGGGCGGCCAACCGCCACCCACGGCGGCACGTGGCCAGAGGGCCACCAATGCTATTTTTAGGCTATATTTGATGCCTTGAATTCAGTTTTAAGAATTGAATGACGTAGATTGATCGTTAGAACTAAAATTCTCTAAGATATGTTAATAGGTCATTATATGAATCGACGATCTGATCGTTGGATCGTAATCAAACTTTAATAGGTTATTATTCATAATATTTTAGGAATATAGGAACTTATGGATTGAGAATCCGACGTACAGATCTTCTCGAATTAGACTTGTAAGTTCGTAAAATAAAATGTTAACCGCCACTTGGTTTTGGCAATTGGCGGAGATCCGACCTTTGGATCGTTCCGAAACTTTAGTATGTTATTCTAGAAGCATATTGTGAATCCTTGGAAGTTACGGATAAGAGATCTGATTTGTAGATCTTCTGGACCGAATTACGTAGACTCATGTGCAATGTAAGTTATGTATTGTATCAACGAGAATTTTGAAATATGGTTTGATATTTGGTCACAGGTGCCAATTGTTTGTGACGCCTTGATATTTGTGCTAGGAAGTTGTAGCGCGGACTCCAGTGAGTGGATCTTTCCTTGCTTATCATATTTTTCATGATTGATAATTTTATAAATGCTTTTAAATGAAATTGAGAAATTTATGCCATGATATATATATATATATATATATATATATATATGTGTGTGTGTGTGTGTGTGTGTTATAAAATACTATGAGATGGTTGAGTTTATATTTCATCGTGATATATCCATATGCGTATTACTATAAATGATTATTGAGAACTACGAATGACTTGATCTCTGTTTAGGGTACGTAGGTAGTCTAACGAGACGTTAGATGTAGCCATATAAGAAAGTTATTATATAATCGAGACAATAGCCTTATTTAAGGAATTGAGTAATGTGAAAGATATTGGTGAAAAATGTGCGTTTTAACTTTATGTTTTGGTGATTAATAGTTAGTACACCGTATTATGTAATTGGAAATACTATGAAATGTTTTTATTTTAGATTTCATCATGGCATATCCATACGTATATTCCTACACATAATTATTGTGAACACTCTGAAGTGAAAAAGTGAACGCAGGACACACAGGTAAGTTCAGGTAAGTTCAAGTAAGTATACGGTATTAGTTGAATTGATGGGGTTATGAGATGACTACATTTATGTTTAAAGCAACTCCGACACTATAGTACAGGTTGCAATAGTAAGCAACTCCGGCATTGTCGTACAAGTTGCTTTATGAGTCGTACATGTTGTATTAGATACATTCAAAGCTCATAAACCTGCACCCTGGTGTTAGTGCTCCCGCCCGTGGCCAGGGCACAGTCCTTCACGTAATGTTCACCTCCCGTACCATACGCTCACCTTGAATTCAAGGTAGGTGCACAGGCATGTCGTACAAACCACTATAGGTGGTTCTGACTCGTAGGTGACTCTTCACGTGATTGTAGCACTTGAGCGTATTCATTTACACCCAGTCCTGTTATACATATCACTACTGTGGTTCCGACTCATGTGCAGGTGTAGTGTCGTATAGGTCACTAAAGGTGACTCCAGTTTATGTACTAGCAATGATTAATGAAATATAAGTACAGTAGTACAGGTCACTATAGGTGACTCCAACTTATATGATAGCCACGATTGATGAGTATGTGATGAGCTAGCATATGTAATGAATAAGAGATGAGCTAACATGTGTGATGAATATATGATGAACTAGCATATGTAATGAATAAGAGACGAGCTAGCATATATGATAAGTATGTGATGAGCGCATATGTAACGAATAAGAGATGAGCTAGCATATGTGATGAGTATGTGATGAGCTAGCATATGTAACGAATAAGAGATGAGCTAACATATGTGATGAGTATGTGATGAGTATGTGATGAGCTAGCATATGTAATGAATATGTTATGAACTAGCATATGTGATGAGATATGGGTAAGTTGTACAGGTCACCCTAGGTGACTCCGATTTGCGTACTAGTATGAGTTATTAATCGCATGATTATTTGATATTATTGATGAAATGTTGTGTTGTGATATATTATGAATTTTCTGGAAACATACAGGTGTTGTAGTGAGGGGTTATAATGTTTTACATGGTTTCTATTAAAATTTTACTTACAGGGCCACTCACTCTTGTCTTGTCTTCACCCTTCAGGTTGTATTAGCTGAGCTTTCTTATTGTCGAATATTTGTCGCGATTTTTAGTATTGGAGATTATTTCGAGGGTATGAGTCTTAATTTACTCTTATGTACTTGCTTATGCTCTAATGTCACATGTGAAGTGGGTTCATTCCCGCTTACCGGTGCACTCTGGTATTTAGGCACTCTTAGAATTAAATTTATTCACTATCTTCCCCATTATCACATTTTATAGGTTCCTCACCTTCCAGATGTCGGTCAGCACAGCTTGATTCGGAGTCCTAGTGGACATTCCGGGTTGGGGTGTGTCATCAAAACTCTTGACATAAGAACTGAGATGGCGGATAATAAATTCAAATTTCATTTCCAAACCATAAAATACACTTTTGGTTTCAAATAATCAACAACCACTATAGTTTAGAGTTAGACCCTTCCACATTTCTTTAATCCTAATTGCATACATAAGAAATCGACTACTATGTTAAACTATATTTAATAAAGGCTAAATAGCCAAAATGGTAATTGAGATTTGCATAATCAATAGAAATGGTCCATAAGATTGAAAATCAATAGAAATAGTCTCTGAGATTGTCCACCATCCATGATTTTGGTCATTCCATTAAAAACTCTTCATCTTGTCGAGAAGTATGATTTTCATTTTTGAATCACTCGATTTCGTTGAGTATTGAAGAAGTTATGAATGTTTAAAGTTTACCCAATTTCCAGCGAGTTTTTCAGTTATCTAGCGGACCAGTCACCTTTCAAGCTATTTTCCGGCCATATTCGGCAACCATTGAGCTTCTAAATAGGTATAATCTTGTTTTACACTTTCCTATCTTCATTTTAATATATTATGGATCAAATTTGGTTAAGAAACGATTGAGTTACGAAGCTTTGACAATTGCCCAAAGAGTTTTTAATGTAATGACCAAAATCATGGATGATGGACAATCTCAAGGACCATTTCTATTGTTTTTGAATCTCAACGACCATTTCTATTGATTATGCAAATCTCATGGACCATTTTGTCTATTTAGCCTTTAATAAATAAGTACATTCCTAAATTTGCAATCACCATTGAGTTACGAAGTTTTGAAAATTGCCCAAAGAGTTTTTAATGGAATGACTAAAATCATGGATCATGGACAATCTCAGGGACAATTTTTATTGATTTTGAATCTCAGAGACCATTTCTATTGATTATGCAAATCTCATGGACCATTTTGGTTACTTAGCCTTTAATAAATAAGTGCATTCCTAAATTTTCAATCACCCCCCTTAGTGGCGAAGCCAGAAATCGCCTAGGAGATGAAATTTAAAAGGGTAAACAGTTCCGGAAAAATATAGACAACCAAATCATTTTAGTACTAACTATGTAGCATGGATAGAGACACAAATACAACGATACAACTATTTTCTAAATATTAGGATATAGGACGGCATGGACACGTTAATAAAAATATGCATTAACGTACAATAATGTTTATATAAATATATATTGCAAAATGTCAAAATATACGGAAATAGATGCTTTGGTTCTTTTATATAAAATGATTACATAAATATATATTGCAAAAGTCAAAATATATGGAAACAGATGTTTTGGTTGTTTTGGTTGTTGTATTGGGAAAGGGATATCAGTACGTACAAGAGGATCCTCATTTGATTTTTTTGTGAGGATTCAGATATCCTCCAATCACATTCGTTCATTGTATATCGTACAATCAATTTTTATTATATACTGTTCATGTCAGGTACTGTTTTTGTCAGGATAGAAATTGACAATCAAACAACAAAAACCAAGAAAATCTAACATTGCAGACTACTGGGAACTCCTTTTTCTTTAACTTTCTATTCATTTTTGGTCAAACACAGATTTTCTTACATTGCTCCTACTGGAAACTCCTTTTTCTTTAACTTTCTATTCATTTTTGGTCAAACACAGATTTACATGCTTGTCATTCTTTTTGCTTCTTTTTACTCCGAAATCTCATACATTTTTTTTTTTTGGCATAGCAACCCGGTTCGCTGTACATGAACACTGTTATTGCATTTACCTAAATATCTTTCTTCTGGTTCTGGTTCAAGAAAAATTCCATATTCTGAGCACAAAACTAACACAAATCGAAAAGACGATATAAGAATCGGATGTTGTAACACAGCGCTTGAGCCTTTGTTTCGCTCATTCCCCTTGAATCATATGGTACATGGATGCTCTACTGATGCTATCAAGAAGATAGCCATCAACCAGAGTTTATTAGTTCATTGGTAAAAGGTCCCAGAAATATTTTCATTTCAAACTGGAGCAAAGTTTTCGCGTTATTTCAAGGAGCTAGGAAACTATGAAAAGGCCGATTCAGCAACACTTTCAGCAAATACTCAAGTTTTCCGCCTCATGCCTAATGGAATCAAAAAGTGCAGAAGACAGATAACGCTCTCCAAAACTGGGGAACACAGCCTGCACAAGTAACAAATAAATGGAATAAGTTCCTGGAGTGTCTGCTTGAAAGAATTGCATTTGATTACGAATTTACAATTCCAAGCCAAGTTTAAGCGAAGAAATCGTGTAAGCTAAAGGGACAGTGCAAAATCGACTTACAACAATGAGTTTTCCAGCATATTCCGGCCTCTTAGCCAACTTTATTGCAGCAGCGGCCGCAGCACCAGATGAAATCCCCACCTGCAATGTTAATTTGCTCTCACAATCAGCCCCGTAAATGGAAAAATGATGAATGCGTGCAACAAGAGGAGTCTCAAATTTCTCGTCTAACAAACTAATGGAGAGTAACAAACTCCTAGCACTGATACAAAAGTGAAAGTGATGCTAACTAATTGATACCATACCAGAAGACCTTCTTTCAGGGCAAGCTGCTTCGCGGTGTCAATTGCTTCCTCACTTGTTACCTAAATGTTACATAAACATCAGCAGTCATTAACGAGAAATTCGTGCTTGTATTAGAGTTGTTGGCACCAAAATGAAACAAGAACTTATAGAACTGACATGCAATAAAATGAGCTGAACGCTTACTTCAATAACTTCATCAAGCAAGCTAATGTCCAGAACTACAGGTAGGATACCAGCACCAATTCCTTGGATCAGATGCTTCCCTTTGACACGAGCAAGGATATTACAAACCCATATATGCATCAGTCAATAGGAGGACGAAATCTCAAATACTATGGAACGGTAATTTCATACTACAGAAACTTAACCGCAGAGGCCACTTAAACGAATCAAACTAAAATGTAATACTATGCAAATTGTTTAACATTCTAACGACGAAGAAACATGTCTCATATTTCGCTCCATTCTGCAAGACAAATAGCTAACCCGAAAAACCTAGCATCTTCTTCATGTTCGGTTGTAATATGTTCAACAAGAAAAAGAATTTCACGAGCAAAGAAGCAATAGTGCAGAGAGCCAGAGACGAGGAAAACGCCAGCATTATAGTAACTCACCAGCTTGGCCACCGTTCAAGACTGGGCTTTCGGCTGGTTCTACACCATACACCTAGACAAAAGAAAATGCTTATTAATAACTTTTCTCCTCACGTACTCATGTAATACTCGTATATATAATACAAACATACAAAATTCAACCTTAATCTCTGGATTCTGCTCTTTAAGGAATGTCCCTGCACCGGCAACTGTACCCCCAGTCCCTATTCCCGAAACCAGGGCATCAACCTTCCCTCCTGTGTCTCTCCATATCTCCGGGCCAGTGGTTTCATAATGAATCTACACCAACGGTCACATAACGATTCATAAACTCTCTCAACCATCTAGACATGTCACAGTTGCTCCAAAAGTTACCTTCGGATTGGCAGGATTTTCAAATTGGCCAAGTATGTAACCGTTAGGCGTGTTACTCAATAACTCCTCAGCTTTATCAAAGACTCCCTTAATACCCTTGGCAGGATCTGTAAGGTACACCTCAGCCCCGAAAGCTAGCATCACAATTCTTCTCTCAATACTCATTGAAGATGGCATGGTTAGCTTAACCTTGTAGCCCCTGCTTGCTGCAATGAATGCCAATCCAATGCCGGTGTTGCCACTCGTGCCCTCAATGAGAACAGTCTTCAGTTCCCGATGATCATGCATATTAAGAACCAAGGGAAGTTAGTTCGTTGAAACATGAAACCCGCCACGCCACATTCTCGATCATGTAAGTGGAAACTCCCTTACATAGTCAAACTTGTTATCCTCAAAAGAACAGAAACAAAAGAGAAAATTTATGTATAGATTTTGTTAGCGGAATTCTAGAAAATATTTTGGGTACAGAGAAAAGTGAACCAGCCACAGCAGTAAGAACAATGGCGGGTTGGGGGTGGAGCGAGGCTCATTCCTTATAAGTATTAACCATATTGAACGATGATTAAACTTGTAAAATCTCCATTACATGCTGAAAAAACATCTACATATATGGAAAAGATTTATAGCTAACCTTCCCTGGCGTAATTAGACCTTTATCCTCGGCGTCCTTGATCATACTATATGCAATCCTGCATATACAAATTTAAGATCAAACGCGTTCGTAATCTTGAGTTTTGATTTGCTGTCATACTAAGAAAACGAAAACCAATATTCCCAAGGAAAAAGTGCAAAGAATATGCCTGTCTTTTACACTTGAGCAGGGCTCCATTGACTCTAGCTTGGCAGCAATTCGTGCTACGCAACCATCCACGACATTGTTGAGATATACCAACGGGGTATTTCCAATCAGCTGCAAGAACCAAGAGTACAACGAGAGCGCATCTTAAGCCAAATCAACATATAAAAACAAAGAAAACTAATGAAAATGGCTTGAAAACTTTGAGTTTTAATGAAAATGACAAAATAAAAGGTAAAGTGAATAATATCAGATTAACTTTTTAGTATAAAAATATGGTTTTTCGTTAAAATAAACAGTTTAAAGTTCCCTAAAAACAAAGAAAAATAAAAATTGAATGGTTGACTTTCGTGAAGAGAAATCTTACTTCGGTGACATCGTTCTTGATTGCAAATTTGACTTCCATATTTATCTTATGTTGCAGCAAGCTGTGAAAGAAGGGAAAACAGATTCAAACGTTCAACAAAACACAAGCAACCAGAAAACCCGAAACGCTTAATCGTTTCATCCTCTTAGAAAATCACTTGAAAAATATAGGAGCAAAATATTGCAAAAGCCCAGAAATAGTCAACAGAATCAAAACCAGAAGACCCCAAAATATGCAGAAAATAAATAGAGAACAAACAAAAATATCAAGTATTTAACAAGAATGTTTACACAGAATAACACCAAAAGCTCCCAACCTAAATTTTGAAGAACCAATAATTATTAAAAAAAATGAAAAAAAATCAGTTAATTACCATAAACAGAGCAAAAAGAACAGAATAATAATTCTGGAATTTGTCCAATATTTAGCAGCAGATTTTCAAGATTTCAAGCAATATATTTTGCACCCAAATGCTAATAAGCAATGAACAATTCAATTATGTCATTAAATATTAATAAAGAAATAAAGACCAACCTTATCTTTTGCAGGCAGAGTATGGAAGAAAGAAAGAAAATTGTATTGTAATTTTCTGGAAAATGGCTCCTTGCACTTCCATAAGGGCACTTCTGCGTTTATTTATTTACTTATTTATTTATTCGTTTGTTTTTTAAGTTTCAGTCAAACTTAAAGGTTGTCTTGTCCCGTTGTCCTTGTTCTGTTTCGTTTATGGAACATTTCTTCCTCTGTAGGTATATTTTAATCTTGAAAGTGAAAGTCACAGAGAATTTTCATTTAGCGAAAATTGAACGTCGGACTTCAAGTGCATAATTGATTATTGTTAACTGTTTGAGTTATAAGTCTTTTATTTATTTGGTATTTTTTAAGCTGGTCTCTAATGTGAAACGAGAGCGAAAAATGGAGGGAAGCAGAAGAAGTAAAAAGGCAAAAATCACCAAGTCAACTTGAGAGGAAGTGCGTGTGTAACGCGTGTTAATCAATTAAACTACAAATCTCTTATTCGCTGGATAATTTGACCCAAGAGTGTGAAACAATGGGAAATTTGAACAGAGTACGGAGGGAAAGGAAGAAAGTGGAAGAAAAAATGGTTACCAGGGCAGCTTGAAGGGACAGAAACTTGTCATGTTTACTAGGATAAGAAAAAACCTATGTAATAAGCCCAAATTAGAGTGTGTGGTCCAGGGGAGCACGTGCTAAGAAAAACACTAATGCTTGCAAACTGCAGAGTGTAATACACTACTGACAAAGAAGACATGGTCGAATTCGATACGGTCAAATTAGATGGGTAGATTTCCAATTCTCGAGGCTTTTTATCCTCCTGTGAGAGCTTTTTCACCGTCGTGTGAATGTTTTTTGTTTTCATTGTTTCGTGTTTCTGCCGGCTCTAGTTGTGGTCACAAAAATAGCAAACAATTTCAATATGAATTTAATTCTGAATCTATACCAATCTATTCATTTTCAGTTTAATTCTTCTCATGTTGATTACGAATTAATAAACGGAGTATTAGAAAGTATCACGTCATTACTCTTACATCCAAAGTGCATTTATGATTAGAGTTTAGCAAGATTATACTAAAATTTAATGAAATTAATCAACTACACGTAATCCGATAATCGGCATAAGCATATACCAAATGCCATTAAAAACTATGTGTTGGGAAAATTAAATGAACCAACACTATGTTCTCCCAATGATGTCAAAACTCTTGACATAAAACTGAGGTGGCCGATAAAATATTCAAATTTCATTTCCAAACAATAGAATACACTTTTGGTTTCAAATAATTAACAACCACTATAGTCTAGAGGTAGACCCTTCCACATTTCTTTAATCCTAATTGCATACATAAAAACCGACTACTATGTTAAACTATATTTCATAAATAAGTACATTCCTAAATTTCCAATCACCCCCCTTAATGGCGAAGCTAGAAATCGTTTGGGAGGCGAAATTTAAAAGGATAAAAGATTCCGAAAAAATATAAACAACCAAATTCTTATAGATAGTAACTATGTAGCATGGATAGGAACACAAATACGGCGATACAACTATTTTCTAAAAATTAGGATATAAGACGGCATGGATACGTGAACAAAAATATGCATTAATGTACAATAATGTTATATAAATATATATTGCAAAATGTCAAAATATACGGAAATAGATGGAAATGGTCTAATAGATGCTTTGGTTCTTTTATTATAATGATTACATAAATATATATTGCAAAATGCCAAAATATATGGAAATAGATGTTTTTGGTTGTTGTATAGGTGGGACGGGTGAGGTGGGGTTTTAAAAGATGGAATTGGATCCCCTCAAAGTAAATGGTGGGGATCCTCATGACCACACAACACGGGCAGTTGGATCAGCAAATGGTGAGGATCCTCATGACCACACAACACGAGCCGTTGAATTTTGATCCAACGACTACAAACAGAGGAGTCCCTTTAAAAGTTATAATAATTGTAGCCGTTAGATCAATATCTAACGACCCGTGTGGTGTGGTTGTAGCCGTTGGATCAAAATCCAACGGCCCGTGTTGTGTAGTCATGAGGATCCCCATCATTTGCTCAAGAGGGATCCAATTCCTTAAAAGATAAGGAAAGGGATATTAGTACATATCTATCCTCAATATTTTATTAAAATAATCATAATTTGTCATCAATTGTCCTCATTTTATATTAAAAAGAAACGACAACGTTGAAGTAAAATCGAGCCTCTCCCAGACGACCATGAAGTCAACCGAGGCTCTCCCCAGCCAACTTTCCGGCAAGCTCAGCGCAGGCTGCATAACTAAATTTTTCGGCAAGCTCAGACGAACCATAGGGGCGGTTCCTCCCTTGTGCTTTCGTTGCTTTGCCACTGCCCCCACTTTAATAATTCGTCTAACAATCCATTAACTTTCCAAAATACCTTAAAAAAACCTTCGAACTACTTTTTTGGATTACTGCTGCCATCAGTAAGCATGTCCCACATCGACCAATTAAGGTCAAAGAAATCAGGCGGCATGGGTATAAAAATAAAGGACGAGTACCGAGGAAACTACTTACCTGGACAGGGTCTATGAGCGATCAAGAAGGCTCATGGCCTGGGCTGGTGACCTTCATTGCACTCTGAAGGGGTGCCTGCCTATGATCTCCTCAATGTAGGAGAGTCAATGTCATAATTTGTTGCCGTGGGGGCTTGCGTTCGCGCAGCCCCTGCCCAATCTAAAGTTCAACTCTTACGAAACAACAAGTCCAAACGATTACAAAGCCTTGTGAACTATATACTACAAGTCCAATTTGTTCTCCTAAATTTTTAGAAGTCCTTCAAATTGTATCGGGGAGGAGGTAGTTAGTAGACTAGTAATCAAAGTACATAAATCACCCACAAACAAATATGTTTGCTGGTCCAGCAGACTCCGCCTAAGCTCGTAGATAGAGTTAGCTAAGCCAAATTCAATAGTAACCGTACCAATTAAACGTAAATCAACAAAATCAACCGCTCTCATCTTTCTTTGTAAATGGGTTACGATTACTGATAATGACCTTTAAAATATTGTTTCCTACTTAGACTAATAAATCTCCAAGAAGAAGTCCATTGCTTAAGCTCGTAGATAGAGTCAGCTAAGCCAAATTCAATAGTGACCGTACCAATCAGACGTAGATCGACGAAATCAATCGCTCTCATGTTTCCTTCTATGTAAATACGTTAAGATTACTGATAATTTTTTCTATAAAATGATAAATGTACCCAATGGCTTTCATATGTTTTGATTTTGATCTATGAGTTTTCCCAGTTGGTGGTAATATTGAATAATTGTCATTTTTTTGTAATTGCAGGACTATTTCATTATTTGAACGATATTTTAATTAAACTAATCTAAACTGCGAAAGCAGTTTGTTCGAAGTTGAATACAAAGGAGAGAATAACAGTGATCTAAGAAAAGGCCGATTCAGCAACACTTTCAGTAAATACTCAAGTTTTCCGCCTCATGCCTAACGGAATTAAAGAGTACAGAAGACAGATAACGCTCTCCAAAACTGGGGAACACAGCCTGCACAAGTAACAAATAAATTGAATAAGTTCCTGGAGTGTCTGTTTGAAAGAATTGCATTTGATTACGAATTTACAATTCCATGTCAAGTTTAAGCGAAGAAATCGTATAAGCTGAAGGATCAGTGCAAAATCAAACTTACAACAATGAGTTTTCCAGCATTTTCCGGCCTCTTAGCCAACTTTATTGCAGCAGCGGCCGCGGCACCAGATGAAATCCCCACCTGCAATGTTAATTTGCTCTCACAATCAGCCCCGTAAATGGAAAAATGATGAATGCGTGCAACAAGAGGAGTCTCAAATTTCTCGTCTAACAAACTCCTAGCACTGACACAAAAGTGAAAGCGATGTCAACTAATTGATACCATACCAGAAGACCTTCTTTCAGGGCAAGCTGCTTCGCGGTGTCAATTGCTTCCTCACTCGTTACCTAAAATGTTACATAAACATCAGCAGTCGTTAGTGAGAAATTCGTGCTTGTGTTAGAGTTGTTGGCACCAAAATGAAACAAGAACTAATAGAACTGGAAATGCAATAAAATTAGTTGAATGCTAACTTGAATAACTTCATCGAGCAAGCTAACGTCCAGAACTGCAGGTATGATACCAGCACCGATTCCTTGGATCAGATGCTTCCCTTTAACACGAGCGAGAATATTACAAATCCACATATGCATCAGTCAATATAGGAGGACGAAATCTCAAATACTATCGAATGGTAATTTCATACTACAGAAACTGAACCACAGATGGGCCACTTAAACGAATCAAACTATAATGTAACACTATGCAAATTGTTTAACATTCTAACGACGAAGAAAGCTATCTGAAAAACGTAGCATCTTCTTCATGTTCTGTTGTAATATGTTCTACAAGAAAAAGAATTTCACGAGCAAAGAAAGCAATAGTGCAGAGAGCCAGAGACGAGGAAAACGCCAGCATTATAGTAACTCACCAGCTTGGCCACCGTTCAAGACTGGGCTTTCGGCTGGTTCTACACCGTACACCTACACAAAAGAAAATGCTTATTGATAACTTTTCTCCTCACATACTCGTGTAATATCCGTATATATAATGCAAACGTACAAAACTCAACCTTAATCTCTGGATTCTGCTCTTTAAGGTATGCCCCTGCACCGGCAACTGTACCCCCAGTCCCTATTCCCGAAACCAGGGCATCAACCTTCGCTCCTGTGTCTCTCCATATCTCCGGGCCAGTGGTTTCGTAATGAATCTACACCAACGGTCATATAACGATTCATAAACTCTCTCAACCATGTAGGCATGTCACAGTTACTCCAAAAGTTACCTTCGGATTGGCAGGATTTTCAAATTGGCCAAGTATATAACCATTAGGCGTGTCACTCAACAACTCCTCGGCTTTATCAAAAGCTCCCTTAATACCCTTGGCAGGATCTGTGAGGTACACCTCAGCCCCGAAAGCTAGGAGCACAATTCTTCTCTCAATACTCATTGAAGATGGCATGGTTAGCTTAACCTTGTAGCCCCTGCTTGCTGCAACGAATGCCAATCCAATGCCCGTGTTGCCACTCGTGGCCTCAATGAGAACAGTCTTCAGTTACCGAAGATCATGCAGATTAAGAACCAAGAGAAGTTAGCTCGTTGAAACATGAAACACGCCACGCCACACCACATTCTCGATCATGCATATTAAAATCTCCATTACATGCTGAAAAAAACATCTACAGATATGGAAAAGATTTATAGCTAACCTTCCCTGGCGTAATTAGACCCTTATCCTCGGCGTCCTTGATCATACTATATGCAATCCTGCATATACAAATTTAAGATGAAACGCGTATATCAATCTTGAGTTTTGATTTGCTGTCGTACTAGGAAAACGAAAACCAATATTCCCAAGGAAAAAGTGCAAAGAATATGCCTGTCTTTTACACTTGAGCAGGGCTCCATTGACTCCAGCTTGGCAGCAATTCGTGCTACGCAACCATCCACGACATTGTTGAGATATACCAACGGGGTATTTCCAATCAGCTGCAAGAACCAAGAGTACAACGAGAGCGCATAGTAAGCCAAATCAAAGTATAAAAACAAATTAAAGTTGAATGCTTGACTTTCATGAAGAGAAATCTTACTTCGGTGACATCGTTCTTGATTGCAAATTTGACTTCCATATTTATCTTGTGTTGCAGCAAGCTGTGAAAGAAGGGAAAACAGATTCAAACGTTCAACAAAACAAAAGCAACCAGAAAACCCGAAAAGGCTTAATCTTTTCATCCTCTTAGAAAATCACTTGAAATAGTCAACAGAATCAAAACCAGAAGACCCCAAAATATGCAGAAAATAAATAGAGAACAAACAAAAATATCAAGTATTTAACAAGAATGTTAACACAGAAGAACACCAAAAGCTCCCAACCAACTTTTGAAGAACCAATAATTATTAAAAAAAAGAGTACACTGTCGATTTGCCTGCTAAACTATCACCTAACTTTCAATTTACCCCTGAACTTTTTAATTGGAAAATTAAGGACTTAAACTAATTTTTTGGCCAATTTGCTGTTAATTTTTCATTCATTCCATCCAAATTTCTATTAAATGGAAGCATGTGCACAACATGCAAGGATAGTTCAATCGCTTCACTTTTTAAAATAATTAAAAACCTTAGATTTCTAAAAAATAACTATGCAAATATGTGTGATTCTATAGCTTTTGTGTCTAAAGGTTTAGCGAAGTGATGTTTTTGTCCATAAATGAGAGTCATGTGATAAAAGTTAACGTTAATTTGGATGAAATCTATGAAAAACTAATGGTATGGGGAAAATTGGCCAAAAAAATAGTTTAAGTCCTTAATTTTATAATTAAAAAGTTCAGAGGAGCAATCGAAAGTCACGTGATAGTTCAGGGGCAAATTGGCAGTTTAGCTTTAAAAAAAATGAAAAAAAAATCAGTTAACTACCATAAGCAGAGCAAAAAGAACAGAATAGTAATTCTGGAATTTGTCCAATATTTAGCAGCAGATTTTCAAGATTTCAAGCAATATATTTTGTACCCAAATGCTAATAACCAATGAACAATTCAATTATGTCAATAAATATTAATACATCATGTGAAACTCGAAATAAAGGCCAACCTTATCTTTTGCAGGCAGAGATAAGGAAGAAAGAAAGAAAATTGTATTGTTATTTTCTGGAATTTGGCTCCTTGCACTTCCATGGCACTACTGCGTTTATTTATATACTTATTTATTTATTCGTTTCTTTGTTAAGTTTCAGTCAAACACGAAGGTTGTCCTTGTTCTCCTTGGTTTATGGAACATTTCTTCCTCTGTAGGTATATTTTAATCTTGATAGTGACAAAGAATTTTCATTTAGGGAAAATTGAATGTGACAAGCCCAAATTAGAGTGTGTGGTCCAGGGGAGCACTTGCTGAGAAAAACAATAATGCTTGCAAATTGTAGAGTGTAATACACTACTGACAAAGAGATGAATTAGATACGGTCAAATTAGATGGGTAGACTTCCAATTCTGGAGGCTTTCTCTCCTCTTGTGAGAGCTTTCTCACCGTTGAGTGAGGGTTTTTCGTTGTCATCATTCCGTGTTTCTGTTGGCTCTAGTTGTGGCCAAGAAAACAGTAAACAATTTCAAAATGATTTGATTATGATTCCATACCAATCTAATTCAAATTAGATTGGTAGAGTTCCAATTCTCGAGGCTTTCTCTCATCCTGTGAGAGCTTTCCAACCGTCGAGTAAGGATTTTTCGTTTTCATTATTCCGTGTTTTCACTAGCTCTAGTTGTGAAATAATAAAATATTCAAATTTCATTTCCAAACAATAAAATACACTTTTGGTTTCAAATAATCAACAACCACTATAGTCTAGAGTTAGACCCTTCCACATTTCTTTAATCCTAATTGCATACATAAGAAACCGACTACTATGTTAAACTATATTTCATAAATAAGTACATTCCTAAATTTCCAATCATCCCTTTTAGTGGCGAAGTCAGAAATCGTCTGGATTGCAAAATTTAAAGGGGTAAAAAATTCTGGAAAAATAAAAACAATCAAATCCTTTTAGATAATAACTATGTGGTATGGATAGGGACACAAATACAACGATACAACTATTTTCTAAATATTAGGATATAAGACGGCATGGATACGTGAACAAAAATATGCATTAATGTACAATAATGGTATATAAATATACATTGCAAAATGTCAAAATATACGGAAATAGATGGAAATAGATGCTTTGGTTCTTTTATATAAAATGATTACATAAATATATATTGCAAAAGTCAAAATATATGGAAATAGATGTTTTGGTTGTTGTATTGGTGGGACAGGTGAGGTGGGGTTTTAAAAGATAAGGAAAGGGGTATCAGTACATCCAGGAGGATCCTTGCCAGATCCTCCAATCACATATGTTCATCATACATCATATTATAAAAAATTATTCTAAATTTTTTATTTAAAATTAAATATAAACAGTACCTGATAAAAACTGACCGCACGATGTCCGATGAATGAATATGATTGGAAGATCCCCGAAATTCTTACAAAAAGGATCCGACGAGGATCCTTTCTCTTAGTACATATCTATCCTCAATGTTTCATTAAAATAACTATGGTTTGCCATTAATTGTCCTCCTTTTATATTAAAAAAAAAACGACAACATTAAAGTAAGGGATGTGCTATCCACACACCCCTTGATAATTTCTGTCCGTTGATATTCTTCAATTCATCCGATCGGAAGATCAAAAATTAAAAAGGTATGTGAGAAGTAAAATAGGGTGTGTAGATATCACACTCCTAAGGTAAAATCGAGGCTCTCCCAAATGACCATGGAGTCAATCGAGGCTCTCCTCAGCCAACTTTCCGACAAGCTCAACGCAGGCTGCATAACTAAATTTTTCGGCAAGCTCAGACGAACCAGATGGGCGGTTCCTCCCCTGTGATTTCGTTGCTTTGCCACTGCCCCCACTTAATAATTCGTCTAACAATCCATGAACTTTCCAAAGTACCTTAAAAAAAACCTTCGAACTACATTTTTGGATTACCGCTGCCATCAGTAAGCTTGTCCCACATCGACCAATTAAGGTCAAAGAAATGAGGCGGTATGGGTATAAAAATAAAGGACGAGTACTGAAGAAAGTACTTACCTGGACAGAGTCTATGAGCGATCAAGAAGGCTCATGGCCTGGGCTGGTGACCTTCATTGCACTCTGAAGGGGTGCCTGCCTATGATCTCCTCAATGTAGGAGAGTCAATGTCATAATTTGTTGCTGTGGGGGCTTGCGTTCGCGCAGCCCCTGCCCAAACTAAAGAATATGAATTTGATGATCTATATGTTTTCTTTAAAACTTGATACTTTTAAAGCCCAAAACCAATTTCCTAATGGAGATTATATTCACACCTTAAATTTATTTTTTTCCCATAATTTTTTAATTTTTTAATATTTTTTATGAGAGAGAAGTAATTTGAGATGTGTGAATATAATTTTTTTCTTTCTATTTAATCAAATTGAACCACTAAATCCAATTCGTTCTCCTAGTTTTTTAAAAGTCCTCCAAATTGTATCGGGGATGAGGTAATCAAAGTAAATGAATCGCCCACAAACAACTATGTTTGCTGGCCCAGCTGCTACAATTCCCAAGATGTCCATTGCCTAACCTCATAGATAGAGTTAGCTATAAGCTAAATTCAACCGTAACAGTACCAATAAGACATAAATCAACTAAATCAACAAAATCAACAGTTGTCATGTTTCCTTCTTTGTAAATGCGTTACGATTACTGATAATGACCTTTAAATAAAAAAATAATCAATAACGTATATTGTCTCCTGCTTAGATTGATAAATCTCCAAGAAGAAGTCCATTGCTTAAGCTTGTAGATAGAGTTAACAAGGCCAAATTCAATAGTGACCGTACCAATAAGACGTAAATCAACAAAATCAACTGCTGTCATGTTTCCTTCTTTGTAAATACGTTACGATTACTGATAATGGCCTAGCTGCTAAATCTCCAAGAAGAAGTCCATTGCTTAAGCTCGTAGATAGAGTTAGTTAAGCCAAGTTCAATAGTGATCGTACCAATCATATGTAGATCGATGAAATCAACCACTCTCATGTTTCCTTCTCTGTAAATACGTTAAGATTACTGATAATTTTTTCTATAAAATGATAAATGTACCCAATGGCTTTCATATGTTTTGATTTTAATCTATGGGTTTTCCCTTCGGTGGTAATATGGAATAATTGTCATTTTTTTTTTGTAATTGCAGGACTATTTCTTTATTTGAACGGTATTTTAATTAAACTAATCTAAACTGCGTTTTCCCTTCGGTGGTAATATGGAATAATTGTCATTTTTTTTTTTGTAATTGCAGGACTATTTCTTTATTTGAACGATATTTTAATTAAACTAATCTAAACTGCGAAAGCGGATTGTTCGAAGTTGAATACAAAGGAGAGAATAACAATGACCTAGCCAAGTTAGTTAAATCGAGGTTAACCAAACTCTAACTATTGGTGCATGATTCTTATAACATTTGGGATGCAAAATGCTAGGTTTGTTTTTTAAATTAAAAACATGGGTAGAAGGGGGGGGGACCAGGATCCTCTCCTGAGCTAAGGATGAGGATCCTCCTCATCAATAAGTGTGGGCCATTGGATGAAAATTCAACGGCTACAAATAGGGAGGTCCTTCTAAAATTATAATAATCGTAGCCGTTATATTTTCATCCAACGGCCTACATCCCTTGATGAGGAGGATCCTCATCCTTAACTCAAGAGAGGATCCTGGTCCAGAAGGGGGAGCTATCTAAAGGTATTGAGACTGATTATCATTCTGGTTCGTTTGCAAGCTTTGGTGGCTGTGTCGATCAGTCCCACATTGATGAGGTACTGAAAGTGCAGGGAAGCGAGGGGGTATAAATAATAAAGGGACGGGCCTATGTGAACTTACATACCTGGACGGGGTCGAATGGGTGATCAAGAAGGCCCATGGCCTAGGTGGGTGGCCTCCATTGCACTTTGGAGGTGCACTTGCCTAACATCTCCCTAGAGGAGACTGTACGTCGTAATTTGTGGTAGTGGGGCTGTGTACGCGCGGCCCCTCTAAAATTCTATTCTCAAATTCATTTGGTTCTTTTCGCCGTCCAATATGTGAAAATTAATTTACACAAAGTGAGTTGATGTGGGGAAAAGAGGATCTCGTTGGATTTTCTCTTTTAGGGTGGTTAAAAATTATTTCAAAATTTAAATTTTAAAATTAAATATAAATAATATAGAATCACGGTGATAGACTCAAAATAAAATAATGGTTAATCAATATTCTATTAACCATCATAAATCAAATTCGATCATTTTATGACTGCATCTAACTTTCTTGTTAGACTACTCTCAAACGGGATCAAGTCATTCATAATTCACCAATTGCTTGTCAAATTTCCAAAATTAACAATCATACAATATTGGAACACTTCCTTCGAATAATTGACTCCAAATTAGTTTTTGCCGTCTAGTTTTTATTTAACGGTCACATACTTACTTAATACTCAACAAAGAATTATATATACATAACCAGATTCCACAACTTTCTTATAATTCCTCCATCAAGTCCAACATGAATATATTTAGCCGAAGATCACCCAAAATCCAAGGTGAGGCTTACGGCAAGCCTACTCATCAACGTAAACCAATTCTTTGCCACTTTAGTTACAAGTTTAAAAATTCACACAAATTCATCCAACTTACACCAAGAACTTAACATAAATTAACTCATCTATTAGAACCAAAAAGAAAATATGATAGGGTTTCTTGGGTTCTCACCTCCAAAGTTGTTCATCAATCTGCCACTTCGCTACTACGCTCTTAAATCAACTTCATCACCACAAATCATATCCTGGAAGTGCATGATGAGAAGAGTATTTTTCTCTCTTGGGTCGAGACCCATCTTCGGCGAGGTTGGCCATAATCGGCGAAAAACCCACGAAAACCGTCGAAACTTCTAGGCTTCAATATATGAGCACGCTTGGTTCCAGCATATGGTTTTGGTATCAAATTGAAGAGGGCTTTGCTATGAATATTAGCCTTTGACCGTGAGTGATTTCGTTGTTGTATGAGAAAGTTATCAATTTTGGAGTGAATAAGAATTAAGGGGAAGAAGAATGCAGCAGCCTCCCTGCTGCATCTGCCTCCAGGGAAAGAAAAAAGAAGAGAAGCCTTTGGTTTCTAGAATACTCCCTCCCAAAATTACCATTTTGCCAGATAACTTTAAAAATTCGTAACCTACTCGTTCTAACTCCGAATTCACATCCGTTTGTGACCGCGCGTTCATTACAATAAGTATTATTTAAATAAAATATAATATTTATCACCAAGTGTCTTGAACTCGAAGGTCCCACAAAAGACAAAATTACCCACCATCTTACTTGTTTTCCAATGAGCTCCATATAATCATACATCTAAAAATACATAGGGTATTACAATAGTGACTCCTATTCTTTATGTGGCTACATACATAGTTAATTACTGAAAGATAAAAACATAATTTGAAATTAGAAAACATGATTCTGACATCTCTTCTAAAAGCATTCATTTCACTAATCACTACATGAAAATACAAAATAAGTGGACACGGAGATTGCCTAAAACTTTGGTTGGGTTAAATGAATCACATAAACATTCGTGTTGCTTGTATGCTTGTGTGATTTTACGTCTTAACTTTTTTAGTGCAATTATTGGCACACTCATGTGCAAACATGAATATTTAAGGAAAAATGATATCAATATTTCAATATTATGTTTGAACTGGTAAGTCTTGCACTCAATTCATCGTGTAGCAAAAAGGATTGAGCTCTCACTCAATTTATATCCCATATTATATTTCCATGGGGTCTCTCAGCTCGTGAAAGTTGTGTGCATAAAGCACAATCGATGTCCCACATTCATCACGGATAGGACTTATCAGGAAAGTCAAATGGAATGTGAGAGAAATCCCCAAAATTTTGTAGCCTTATGGACAAAATGCGCAGGAATCCCACATCGGCTAGAAGACGTAAGGGAACAGAGTAAGTGCTATAAAAAGGAGCGAGCAGCAACGTAGCAACATACTTACCTGGACGGGGTCAATGAGCGATCAGGAAGGCTCATGGCCTAGGTTGGTGACCTTCATTGCACTTAGAAGGGGTGCCTGCTTAAGGTCTCCCCAAGTGGGAGAGCCTACGTCATAATTTATTGCCTTGGGGGCTTGCGTCCGCGCAGCCCCCGCCCAATTCATACCAAAATTTAATTTTTACTTTTTATAGTTGGAGTAATTAAGAGTCACAGTTTAAGTATTTGACTTAAATTAATAAGTAAATAAAATAAATATGATGTTTTTCCTGAAACAGTTGAAGTATTATTGACTTTAAGAGTAAACTGTCATTTAACCTCCTGAACTATCACGTGAGTTTCAATTTCCCTCATGAACTATTTTTTTAGCCAATTGACCCCCTAAACTATGTTAAAGTGGCCAATTAACCCCCTACCGTTAAGTATCTTTAACTCCATCCAATTTTTTGTTAGAAAGTGTCATGTGCTTGGCACATGACCACCTTTTTACATTTTATGTCTAAATCTTTACAAAGAAAACATATAAAACAAGTATTAAAAAAAAAAAACTTACAAACCCTAAACTTAATCATTCAAAATAATAGAAAAGGTAAGGCTTTTTATATTAACACTCCACAAAATGTTGAATGCACCCCATATTAAAATTTAATATTAAATGACTTATTTACTTTACTATGCAATGACAATTTTGACCTTATTAGGTTTAAAACAAAATAAATTATAAATACACCCCAAATCACTTTTAGCGTATTATTTATCTTCTCAACTATCAAAACCCTCTCATCCTCCATTGTTGAACAAAATCCTAACCAATGAAACTACAAACATGTTGATTGAGAAAAATTGTTTTTGACGAATGAAACACGAAATCGATGTTTCTGAAGCTTCACATGAGGTAAGACTTCACATTTTTCATTGTTTTAGTGATTTCGATGACATCGATAATTATTTAATCTTGCGTTTGCTGCATTATTTTTCAATATGAACCCTAAAAGATGAATATGAATATGAATATATAAGTTTAAATAATGCAGCAAACACAAGATTAAATAATTATCGATGTCATCGAAATCACTAAAACAATGAAAAATGTGAAGTCTTACCTCATGTGAAGCTTCAAAAAACATCGATTTCGTGTTTCATTTGTCAAAAACAATTTTTCTCAATTAACATGTTTGTAATTTCATTGGTTAGGGTTGTGTTCAACAATGGAGGATGAGAGGGTTCTGATAGTTGAGAAGATAAATAATACGCTAAAAGTGATTTGGGGTGTATTTATAATTTTTTTTTAAACCTAATAAGGTCAAAATTGTCATTGCATAGTAGAGTAAATAAGTCATTTAATATTAAATTTTAATATGGGGTGCATTCAACATTTTGTGGAGTGTTAATATAAAAAGCCTTACCTTTTCTATTATTTTGAATAATTAAGTTTAGGGTTTGTAAGTTTTTTTTTTTTTTAATATTTGTTTTATATGTTTTCTTTGTAAAGATTTAGACATAAAATGTAAAAAGGTGGTCATGTGCCAAGCACATGACACTTTCTAACAGAAAATTGGATGGAGTTAAAGATACTTAACGGTAGGGGGTTAATTGGCCACTTTAACATAGTTTAGGGGGTCAATTGGCTAAAAAAATAGTTCAGGGGGGAAATTGAAACTCACGTGATAGTTCAGGGGGTTAAATGACAGTTTACTCTTGACTTTAATAATAATTTAGTTATGAATTCTTGAACTTGCATAGCAATTAGGGAATCTGGTGACACGAGGCATGGGTAGAACTCGTCTCTTCAAAACCCGTTTGACATTATTCAAGGCGGAGGTGGTCGTCGTTTATTTTGGTTCGGGTTGGATTTGACCAACCTAATAAGTTTGGATTGACATTGTTGAAACCCATCGTCACCCAATCAACGAGCAACCAACCCACCTAAATTGGGTTGATTGTGTTAGGGTTGGTTTCAGGCGTTGGGCCTAATTTCCTTTTCTTAATTTTACGTATGCGTGACAATATTCAAGATCCATATTAAACTAGACCTCAATCATGTAAATTTTGTGTCCTATAATCCTTACATGTTAGGTAATATTAAAATTTCATCATTCCTAAAATCACAAGTACATTTTAGAGTTAATTTTATATGTTTGTCTATCAAATATAGACGTATGTTTTAACAATTTTTTATACATGGATGGGTTAATAATATTTTAACCACCTACTAATCACTTTAATTCAATTTATAGATCGCTTATTTAGTTGATTCTAGCCAAAAGTTGAGATGTAAAACCGTACTCAAGAGTTGCTAATTACATCTAAATCACCCAATCTTGGACATGCATTTGAATCTAGAAGTGACACGACCCATACAAAAGCAAGGTTGTTACTTGTTAGAAGCAAGGAATCGAAGTTTAGTTGCCATCATCAAACCCATGGGGCTAGAAATTGATTAAACAACTCTGCCAATTGGTACAAAGATCTTGGGTATTTGGGGTAGGGTTTAGAAATTGATTAAACAAACCTTGGCTTTTATGGAAGCTCAAACAATTTATGAACCGGTTGTCGCATTAGCTCTTTTATTTATTTGGAAAGCCGGCTCCCCGTTGTATCTGCAGGCAGTCGAAAGGTGGATTCGTCATCTACAGGAGGCGAGCCTCCTTCACCAACAAAATCAGCTTGTAAGTAAAAGGCATGAAAGAGCTCATATACCATCCCAATATCTGAATTGAAGACTTTTTATACATATATAAAGAACAGTTTACAACATAAATAGGCTGAAGTTAAACCTTTATTTGTAGTGTTTTGAACCATGTGTTTGCCCGATTCAAGTGTGAAACCTCAAGTATAATGTGGTGGAGCATTATGTTCAATTTCGTATGTATTTTGTAAGGTAAGGAAACCAACGCCAAATGTAATTTGACAGTCCCACACCGATCCGCAAGTAAAAGGAGAGCCAAGTGTATAGTATAAACTGATAAGAGGTAGGGCCGTGGAATCATACTTACCTGGACGTGGTCTATGGGCGATCAGGAAGGCTTATGGCCTAGGTTGGTGGCGTACATTGCACTTAGTAGGGGTGCCTGCCTATGGTCTCCTCAATGTAGGAGAGCCAACGTCATAATTTGTTGCCGTGGGGGCCTGCGTTCGCGCGGCCCCCTGTCAATCCAATTAATCAGAATTTTGTTGATCACCTTGAAATTATTTTATATATTTTAAAATTGGGACTGGATAAATTGTTTTGTTTAAGTTACATATTAATAAACTGGTTGTTAATTAAAATTTTAGAAAATGATCATTCTAATCATCTAATAAAAAAAACATTGAACAAAAATGTCAGAAAATTATCAAATTAAAAAATTGGCGCATACATTGTGTTCTCTCCTCGAGAGATTTTTCAATGTGATCGGAACACAGAAGGTATACTACGTATTACTATAGAAATTGTGAGATATGTGTTAAAAAATTAAACTTACCATCACTTATGTAATAACATGTGGTATACGACTCATGTTTCCGTCACAATAAAAAATATTTCCTCCTCTGCTGCGCTTCCGCCTCCGCTGGGTATGCCGAGACTGCAATCCCCTTCTGCAAATCCATCTTCGATTCCATTTTGTTGCAAGTCGAGATTCCATATTGAAGAACGAGGGAAGATGGAGAAAAGAGACACGGTTCAGTTTGTGCACTGCTCTTTTCTTCTCTTTTTCCATTTTTCTTTTGGTTTTTTCATTGTTATCCATACTCATTAATGATAAGTCTTAGTAAAATAAATGCCTAATTTGATTATTAGTCTCTGTAGTAATATGATAGTTGGAAGATTGTCACTGTGGTAAAAAAATTAGGATTTAAGCTCTTGTGATGAAGTCTGTTAGTATTTAGGTCCAAAATTGAAATTTCGTCAACTCTTCATTAATTATTAGCACATAAAGCTCACATGTGAGACTAACAAAAAATAAAGTTAGTCTCACATATAGCCCCACGTGCTAACAATTAACCAATAATTTATGAAATTTTCAATTTTGGACCTAAATCCTAACATATTTCACCACAGAGGCTTAAATCCTATTTTTTTTACCACATGAGCTATTTTCCAACTACCCTATCACTACGGAACTATTAATCCAATTAAGCCTAAAATAAAAAGCAAACTTAGTTGCACATGTAAAGCGTGTGTGCTAATTGCTAGTAGTCTTTTAACCTTTTGAATTTGTTCCATAAGAATTTTTATATTTAACCTTTTTCAATAGTTATTTCACTAATTAATTTTCTTTTTGAATTTAGAATTTTAACCCTAAATATGAAATTAGTGGAAGATAGTGACAAAATTGATGATTATGGCGATTGGCATGAAGTAAAAGTTTTAGATGAAAGGGCTGAAAACTAAATTAAATTGAAAATTTAGCGAATTAAATTAAAAGATTAGAAAGAGCTCAAAAGTTAAAAACTAAATTAAAAATTTAGCAAATTAAAATCCTTATTTCATTGGCACCCAAAACAAGTGTGTAACACCCAAGACTGTAATTTTAGATGTGAAACCTAAATTTCATATACCCAAGGATAATGATAGTAATTTGTCAAGACTAGGGTAAATCGCCAAAATGGTCCTTGAGATTTGCATAACTTATCACTTTGGTCCTTGAGATTCCAAATCGATAAAAGTGGTCTCTGAGATTGTCCACCATTCATCATTTTGGTCATTCCATTAAAAATTCCGTTAAGTGTCCCGGAACTCTTGGCCTGAAGTTTGAGCAATTTTCAAAGCTTCATAACTTAATCGTTTCTTAATCAAATTCAACCCATAATATATCAAAATGAAGATAGGAAAGTGTAGAATAATATTATACCTATTTCGAAGCCCAATGGTTGTTAGAGATTGCCGGAAAATAGCCTCAAAGTTGGCTGGTCCGAGTGAAAACTTGCCGGAAACTGGGTAAACTTTAAACGTTTATAACTTCTTCAATACTCAACGAAATCAAGTGATTCAAAAATGAAAATCATAATTCTCGACGAGACAAAGATAATGATACTTTTTTTGACAGCTAAATCTACGTGGTTTGTCCGGAAAACGGCTCGAAAGCTGTTGTCTTGGTCTTAAGTTAGCCAATTTCGAGCCATTTTCTGGCCAAACCACGACGAGTTAGCCATAAAAAAAAAAGGTACCATTATCTTTTTCTTGTCGAGAAGTATGATTTTTATTTTTAAATCATTTGATTTCGTTGAGTATTGAAGAAGTTATGAACGTTTAAAGTTTACCTAGTTTCTGGCGAGTTTTCAAGTTTTCACTCGGACCAGTCAACTTTGAGGCTATTTTCCGGCCATCTCTGGAAACCATTGGACGTTGAAATATATATAATCTTATTCTACACTTTCTTATCTTCATTTTGATATATTATGGGTCGAATTTGGTTAAGAAACGATTGAGTTACGAAGCTTTGAAAATTGCCCAAACTTCCGGCCAAGAGTTCCGGGACACTTAACGAAGTTTTTAACGGAAGGACAAAAATGATGAATGGTGGACAATCTCAGGGACCACTTTTATCAATTTGAAATCTCAGGAACCAAAGTGATGAGTTATGCAAATCTTAAAGACCATTTTGGCGATTTACCCTCAAGACTATGATTGGCTTCCTTTCTTCTTGCTTTTCTTCCTTTGGGTTGGAACTTGGAGTGGGAAGATAGCAACTTTTGAAGGAGGATCTTCTTCGAATCCTCTTTGTGAGGATTCTGGAGATTCTCAAATCATGTCCATTTATCGTACATCGTGTAGTCAGAAATCATTTTAAATATTTTTATTTTAAATTAAATATAAATAGTACCTGATAAAAATTGGTCGCACAATGTACGATGAAGAATGAAGATATACAGAAAGTGAAAAATAATGCAGATATACAGAATGAAGATATAAAGGGAAGTGATTTGTTCCCACTTTCTCACTTTTCTGAACACTCATCTCACTCTAGTCCTTTGTTCAAATCAATAGTTCAAAAAGAAAGAAGATATACAGAAAGTGAAAAATAATGCGTAGAAATCATTTCTCATCCTCGAATCAACCAAGATCATTTGTCTTTTCTGAAAATAATTGCTAATAAGTCTCGTTAGCACCAACAGAAAGTCCAATTATAATGTGAACACGGACCACAATAATAATTAAATACCCATTTTTTATTTCTTATTTTTTTAGGAAAATTAATGAAAAGGGCTTGAAAACTTTGAGTTTTAACGATAAGAACAAAATAAAGGGTAAAATGAATAGTACCAGGATTGACTTTTTAGTGTAAAAATATGGTTTTTCGTTAAAGTGAACAGTACCGGGAGTTTTTCGTTAAAGTTCCTTTTTTTTTTCCCTTCTTTTATTAAACTGAGTTATTAATCTGAATTTTTTTTCTTTTTTTTTTGTAAGTATATCAATATTTTTACACTAGGAGGAATGTGAGTTTGGCTAAACCACACAATGGACAATTTAATTTGGCATCGAACTCGTCATCTACGAGATTTGAATCTAAAACCTCTCACTTCTAAGTAAAGATGAATAGACAAAGTAGAAACCTATTTGTTTTGGGAATCCTAGGTCGAATACGACTAGGAAAATGTTTTTTTCTTTCCTATATAAGAAAGTCAATTGGAATAAGCGTTAATTAGAATCCAAACCCTACCAACTGCAATCCCAACTTCCAAAACTCCACAGCTTAGAAGTAGCTTGCCCTAAGCCGATCGAAGTTCCAACTCACTCACATTCCCACCATGAAAGCCTTCCAAATTGTTTTCTTCTCCGGCCACCACAGTGACCAAGAGACTCACCGTCACCGTGATCTTGAGACTCAGCACCACCGTGATCGTGAGTGTGACCGTTGGACTCGCAATGATCATTACCTTCGCCATGAGACTCGTGAGACTCACCATCATCGGGACTACCATGACCGCTGTGATCATCGGACTGATCACCGTTGCCGGGACTACTATGATCCCCGTGAGCGAAAGCGTGGGACTCACCATCACCCGGACGGCCGAGTCACGAAAGTCCTGCTCGTACCCACAAGACCAAGAAGCAAACGAAGATACGAATGCCGCATGAAGAGAGAGTCGCTCCGCTTGTATGTCAAAAACCTTGGGCTTACTCCGGCAGAGTTGCAGGAGAAGGTTCGGAAGGTGAGGGAGGCGAGGGACTACAGCTTCTTGTTGTCGGAAGAATGCGACAATAGTGTCGATGGCGTCCAAGAAAATAATAATATTAGGCTTTACAACGCGCTGACAAAAACTCTGAACCAAAACAATCCTCATCATTTTGGTGCTGCTACATCAAAACTTAGCGAAGTCGGACGTGTCGAGAGTGTCGAAAAGAAGCATGGCGGCAGTCCAAGAAGCTTGCTTGAATTTGTTCGTGATGATGCGGACGACGACGACGTGCCAAGTTTGAGGAAGAAAAGCTCGAAACGGAGAATGGAAGGGGGCGAATCTGCTGCGAAGAAACCAAGAATATGCAAGATTGACGGTGGTGATGATGAACAGTGAATACAGATGTATTAATGTTGTTCCAGACTTGATTAAATTAGGGGGATTATTGGAATAAGAGGATTTAGACACGTTTAATTAGGCAGATTCGAGAGGATGAGAGAAATTAAGAGAGGTTTAATGATTAATTGTTACTTGGTGAAGAAACTTGTATTCATGTTCTTGTTAATTCTCTTATATATACATTCCACTACTCCAGTATTTTGTAATTAAATTCCAGATGTAATAACCTCTTTCTTCAAGAATGTATAACTTTGAGATTTTTTTTTGTGTCAAAAATACAAATATGAGTAATATTTGTTGCATGTGGCGTGTAGATAATGTGGAGCTTAATTAACGAACAAATGTGATTAGTAATCTAAGAAAATACATAGAGTACTTGGAACTAATGAAAGACTTGACGCAAAATCGAGTACAATGATGTTCATACAACCGACCTCACTTAGTTGAATAAGGCCTGGTTTGGTACTGAGGTGATTCTAAAAAAAACTGGTATAAAAAAAAGCTGGGAGCTTTTTCGTATTTGGTAGATATTCAACATCAGTTTTTTTTCACAGTTTTGGGTGAAAAAAAGCCAAAAACAAGAAGCTACAAAACCCAGCTATGAAAAACCGGCTTTTTTTTCACATTTGTTTTACATAAAAGTTTACCAAACAATATAATACTGCTTTTTTTTTCAAAAGCATTTTGACAAAAAAGTTTACCAAACACTCTACAACATTATTTCACAGCCGCTTATTCTCACAGCACAGCAGAAGCAGTTTTTTTTTCAAAGCACAGTAATACCAAACCAGCCCTTAGACATTATTGTTACAATAATCTCATCTCACTTGTAGCACATTGAAAATATTTTAAATATCAGAATTTAGTATTAGACAATTTTTTTTTTTATCAGATTCAAACTTGGATCCTAGGATTCAGATTTGAATTTGGATTACAGGGAAGAAGATTCAAACTTTGATGCAAAAAGATGGGCGCACTGCCGGCCTAACCCAACCCTACTGTTTGGGACCTGGCTTCTCTGCCCTCCTAGTTCCCATACACTCTCATTCCCTCCTATTTGTGCGGTCACGGTTAAGTCACGTCAACATTTTATATCACTATTGCTTTTTGTCTTATTATTTCTATAAAAAAATTAATATAAAATGTTGACGTGACTTAACTGTGACCGCACAAAATAGGAGAGGATGTGAGTGTATGGGAACTGGGAGGGCAGAGTAGCCGGGTCTGTCTATAATTTGCTAATTTTGCTTCTTTTGATGCAATCGTACAACCAATTTGCAAGAGAAAAATGCAGAAAAGTTTCTTAAATTAGTACGCCACACAAGTACTGTTTCCCAAATTGCATTACAAGCAACAAAGCTAGCACATTATTCTTCATAGCATTTTATTGGGTCACTCATGTCAAAAAGCGAAAGCACTCAAAGCGGAAACACGGTGCAACTTGATGATCGCGCGCTCTTCCTCGCACAGCATGAAATTTATACAACTCCTTTTGAAGAAGCTGGGGAACATATCAGGGCTCAAAAACCATGCTCTCAGCCTCCCGCTTCACAGATTCAAACAACACGGAGGATAGATAACGCTCTCCGAAGCTGGGGAAGACCACCTGCAGACATTTTGGAAACAAAAAGTAGTTGGACCTATTAGCGAGTGATCCAGTCTGTAGGGAACGTGCTGTTCCTGTCAATTTGCGTAAACTACGCAGAAACTGAAGTTTGCAACCAATTCAGTGAAACACAGTTCAAGGATAACTATAAAACATACTAGAACAAGCACGGTAGTCCAATGTCTAACTCTTGTTTGAAAATGAATAGTGCCATCCCTTTTGGGCTTATAGTAGGCCAACACATCGTTGAAAATTTAGTGCGGGAAATAGGTTACACTTACAACAATGAGTTTTCCGGCATTTTCTGGCCTCTTTGCAATTTCGATTGCAGCTGCTGCAGCAGCACCAGATGATATCCCAACCTGCAATACAAATTAAACATAGATCATAATAGAAGATGGAACAACGGAAGCAACCAAAGTAAATGAGAACACTGAGATTGTTGTAAAATTCAGGACACTTGTAAACAGCATACTAAAACCAAGAGATGTCCGTGTTCAAACAGTTCCTTTATGGTTGTGGACTTACCAGCAAACCTTCTTTCAATGCAAGAAGCTTAGCAGTTTCTATAGCAACTTCACTTGATACCTGCAAAGCCATAGAAGGATGGGTTTCAGTCTGGTTCTCAAATATAAACTTGCAGCTCGGAAGAAAGGTTTTCGATTTCATAAAACTAATGAAAAAAGTGGCACAGCATATACCTTGGTGCTATCATCATGAGCATAATCATTGAATTCATGCAATGAAATAAAAAATGTATTCGCAATCAGGATTATTTAATTCATTCCAGAATTTTTATGAGCTAACTTATCTCTTCTTTCACAAATTCAATCGCGATGTTTTACCATTTTATGCAACTTCTTACATTAGCCAGAAAGTCACTTGAAAAAGACTAATCATTACAAAATGAATAACCACAATACCGCATGTTTCAGTGAAAGAATAATGTCAAGTAAAAGATTTAAGGCTCACTTGAATAACTTCATCCATCACGTTGACATCTAAAACTCCAGGGATGAAGCCAGCACCAATTCCTTGAATCTTGTGAGGGCCTAAGATATAAGTTAACCCATCATTAAATTAAGCAAAGGACAATATGAGAAGAAAATGCACACTTTTTCAAAGCAAAATGAAGTTTAAGAGTCTGTAGCCCAAATCAAAAGACACAACATTTTATAATTAAACACTTTGTGATTGTGACAAGCAGGCCATCATGACTCACCAGGTTTCCCTCCTGATAAAACAGCGCTTTCAACTGGTTCTACACCATAGATCTAGACATACGAAAGGCAAGGGAGCAAGTGGGCGGTTAGATATATGAGAAATATGACATAAGAATTTTATCACTTAAAAATTGAACAATTGCTACCCTCTAGATTATAATGTGCAAAGAAAGGGCCAACCTTTATGTCCGGATTCTGTTCTTTGAGGTACTTCCCAACACCTGTTATCGTACCTCCTGTCCCTATCCCAGACACAAACGCATCAACTTTACCACCAGAGCCTTTCCAGACTTCTGGTCCAGTAGTTTCATAATGCACCTAAAGAGAAAAGAAAAGACTTTTGATCAATCTATTAGGACAGAAAGTCATAAATTAACAAAAAATAGTATGAACTTTCTTCACCTTTGGGTTTGCAGGGTTTTCAAATTGCTGAAGCATATAAGCATTGGGTGTCTTTGCCACTATCTCTTCAGCCTTCTGAACAGCCCCTTTCATGCCTCTGGCTGGATCTGTGAGGACAAGTTCAGCCCCAAATCCTAGAAGAATGGTTCGTCTTTCAAGACTCATTGAAGCAGGCATGGTGATTATTAGTTTGTAACCCTTAGCAGCTGCCATAAATGCCAATCCTATGCCAGTATTGCCACTTGTAGGCTCAACCAGGACACTCTACAACAAGATACAAGAAGAACTTGTCAAATCAAAAGTTTCTCATTTACCTCACCAACTACAGAAACCGAATATGGAACACTACTTGGCTGTGAAAATGTAGAGAAAATCACCGGTCATTACAATAGTTATTACGCACAGAGAACGAGAGAGAGACAGGAAGAACATCACAAGTCAAAACAGTGCGGAATTTCACAAGATTGATTGATATCTAAACCAAGTTGTTGACTGAATAGTGGACTTCATAGGAACCGACTGTATGCAGAAAAGGTCTTAAACTATGAAATCAAATAATGATTAATAAACAGATATTTCTATAAAGGTTTCAAAGGCACCACATGGATTCAGAAAACCCATTTCACTTGTCTAGATAAGTATGAAATGAATGCTAACCTCGCCCGGCGTAATGAGACCTTTCTCCTCGGCATCTTGAATCATACTATATCCGATCCTACAATGAACAATCGAATTTATTAGAAACAAAATCATAAGTTTTCATCCAAGTGCAACTTCAGAACAATCAGACTAAAGAAAGCACATGCTCGTATATTTGTAAGTCGGTGGTTCCTGCTTGGGCAGAGTGTGCAACTGATAGATATTCGGATCAGAACTAGTTAGTACCTATCTTTGACACTAGAGCATGGTTCCATCATCTCCAGCTTCGCAGCAATCTTCGCTACACAGCCATCTACCACACGGTTGAGATACACCAACGGCGTTTTACCAATCAACTGCAAACATCCACAATAAGTAAACAAATCCGAGCAGCTAAATACCAGATAAGGTTCAGACACTCAAAAGATCAAAGGCTACAAAATTGAAATGGGGTACGACTTACTTCGGTGACGTCTTTCGCAATCCCAGACTTCTCCTCCACCATTTTTACCAGATATCTGTTCAAACAAATGAAGAGTTTGAAGACATCAACCATAACAAATACATAGAATTCAAAATCTTATTCAGCTTCAAAGGAACAACAAGAAAAAAATACCAAGTTTTCTTTTTCAATTAATAAATAACAAAGGTGCAATCTTTTATGATTTTTCACTGTAAAGTTAAACACTTTAGATTCTGAGAAAGTGAGTTGATATTTTCTTAACTCTTCAAAGTTTTAGCCTTTTCATTTTCCTCCATTTTCTCAGCAACCAAACAGGTTATGATTAACATCAAACAACCAAAAATCCCAATAACCAATTCCATAATCCATGACCATGATACAACAATCAACTGAAAAACAAAATTGGATATTTCGATTGAAAACTAAATAAAAGCCCAACATAGTAAATCACATGCAAGAACAGTAACAGTAACAGTGCTAAGTACTTCAGGAAATCTTTGACAGAAGGGACATGGAACAGAGAAGCTTACCAGGTTGAAAAGGCTGAGACTTTGAGAAAGGACGAGCAGCAGGAAAATGTAATGTGGGGTTGCGAGAGCAAATGACAAAAGGGAGAGAGAGTTTGCGGAGATTTAAAGAAATTCCAGCTGGCCTTACATCTGTCAGACTTATTAAAATAAAAGAAAACTAAAGAGAAGTTTAAAAAAAAATTTAATTTTAATGAAAAATGACAAATAAAGATATAATGAATAGTACTATAAAAATGAAAAAATATGATTTTTTGTTAAAAATAAACAGTACCGGAGTGTTTCGTTAAAACTCCCTCAAAATAATTTCTGGATTTCACTGTCATCGCTGGCTTCTTCTTTTCTTGTTGGAATAGAAAAGGTACGTTAAAAAGTTTCAGATTTATTGATCAGAAAAAGAAAGAAAAACATCGTTTTTGCTGGTGCTAAATTGGAAATGCCGTTTTCTTTTTCTATTTTCTCTTATTATTTGGTGAATTTGTAACATAGAGTTCAGTTGGAAATGTTTTTTAAAGATTCGCTTGGGTTTTTATTAAAAATTGGTTTAAAAAATATTTTCACAAAAAAACACTTGCAGTCATTTTAAAAGAGCCCATATTTTCTTTTATAATAAATATGTTTCAAAGGGCCAGATGCTCATTTTTAACAATACCGATATTGTTCATTTGCATAATCCGACACATATGATATTTTATTAAAAAGTCTCAGTGTTGGGTGAAGTTAGAGTATTTAAACTCTTGTTTTATTTTTTTCAAAGAAACGACTAATGTGAGATTTCAACAATTTCGACCTCTCATGTGCGTGGAATTTCTTATCAATTTGACCTCTCATTATTTTCATGAATATTGTGGATATCCCATTTAATAATTTGGTCATGTGTGCCACGAGTAGCTACAAATGATTCGTTTACAATATAAAATGCAACATTTATATGTCACTTTGTTAATAATTGGTTAAGATAATATTGGGGATATCCCACATGCGACAACGATGAATAAAAGAACAAGTTTACCTGTAAAAGGATGTCACATTTTTAATCATGATCTTTTATTTTATACTTTAATCATGATGTTTAGCCTAACGTTACCCTTCCTCTATTTTTTCCTAATGAATAAGTTTATTTATTTTTTCTTCAAATGTTTAAACAAATATTAGAGCGTCCAGTTTAATTATTAAACTTGTCAAAGGAAGCAACAACTTTAGAAAAAAAAAAACACTCAGACAAAAATTGATTATTAAACCCGTCAAAGAAAGCAATAAATAAGAATAAAAAAACATTAACAGACAAAAATAGATTTGGAAAAATTGAATATCAATTTTGTCGTTTATCCTTTTAGAGATAAGGCAAGTTGTATGAGTATCCGCTGGTGGGTTGGGGTGGGTTATGGGTGGCTTTGTCAAGTTGGGAGGTGGAGTAAAATGAGATAATTTTTAAGATGTTTGGCAGACGGCGCGATATATTAAGTACTGGTTTGGTAATGATGTGCTTTTATAAAAAGTGCATATTAAAAAATGTTGAGCTTAAAAAGGTGTTTGATAAACACTTAAAAGCAACTTATTTTCACAGTTTTTGATAAAAAAAAAAATGAAAAACGTGAAGCAGCAAAAAATGAGTTTATTCTCACAACACAATAGAAGCAGTTTTTTTTTTCAAAGCACAGCAATACCAAACCAGCCATAAGTATAACAATAAAATTAGTTAGAAATTTGAAAAGAAAAGAAAATTTTAACCAATTGTTTAATGACGCTTGATGTATCCATTTGTGTTATCTGCACATTGAAACTTTTCACATAAAAAGAGGGTGACGGTGGGTGGATGGACTTCTTATGTGGCGGCATACTATAAGACCGCAAGAATGCATGTGGTAGGACTACTCGTAGCAAGGATCCCTTAACTTTAACCAAATTGAAGCAATGATCATTCAACTTTAACATAATTAGAGTAATGATCGCTTAATTTTAACCTAATTAGAGTAATAATCTTTCAACTTTAACTCAATTGTATCAATAATCCTTCCAACATGACTCCTCTTGACGGAATTTTGACGGATTTGACAAAAAAGACTATAACTACACTTAGTTAAGGGACCATGATCATAAATTTTTAGTTGAGGGACCCTTCTCTAATTGGATTAAAATTGAGGGATCATTTCTACAATTTTCTCTTATAAAAATTTATGACACGTGGGCAACAGCAGGACCTGTTGGGCCAGTTGGTACTGCCAACGACGAATAAAATACTTGGGCTTCATGTCTGCTTTTTCTGGTCCAGCCCAAAAGGAACTAGGCTCCCAAATGATGTTAGATTAAGGGCCGGAATTTAAAATCTCTTTGGGTTAGCCCAATATTTTAAAAAGATTAAAAACCCACCGTCTGTGGGAATGCAACCCACGACCATGTAGTTAAAAGCCACGCGCTCTACCAGCTGAGCTAAAGACGGCTACACGACTTTTGTCCTTTTCTTAGGGATTCTAAGGATCTCATAATTGTATTCGTTCGTTATACATCGTGTGGTCAGTTTTCGTTAGGTACTATTTATATTTGAATTTTAAATGTTTTCTGACTACACGATGTATGATGAATACACACAATTACGGAATTCCTAGGATCCCTAGGAAAAATATCCGGTGAGGATCCTTTTACTTTCTTAAGGACCAAGACCTTCAAGCACAGTAAAAGCAGATGCAAAAGGGGTTGGAGGAAAGGGAGGATTGAACCAAAAGATAGGGGAAAAAGAAGCTGTAGGAGAAGAAAAGAAAAAGGAAAAAAAAGAAAAGAAAAAGGAAAAAAAGAAAAAGAAGGAGAAGAGGACTGCCATCAACCCTAACCATAACTAGGGCCGGCGGTCAGGAGGAGAAAAACAAGAAAAGAGGGCACTCACACAGCGGTGGGAAGACTCTCACAAAGAGAGAAACACTCTCACCGAATGGAGAGAAAATTTTCCTGTTTACAAATACCTTTTCATATCACAAATTAATCATCTTCATTGTTTGGTTATCAATAGAAATATAAGTTATAGTTAATACTTTTTCTAAAAAATTCAATTATACTGTCAAAATAACAACTTAAGTAACTAATATGAAATTGTTTTGTTGAGTGCATGATGAGAATTGAACTCTATATTTAATTTGTGAAAAATTTATGAACGCACTTAATTTACAAAATAAGAGATGACATATTTGCCTATAGTATGATGTGGAATGATTGACAATCAAACATTTTATGAAACAAGAGCGATCCATGAATGAGTACAATAATAACATTATCCAAATTTTCTTTTTTAGATGTTTGCTCAAGATTAATATAACAAGAAACGATTTATATACACCTTTATTTATTTACGTCTCTTAATTCTCTTTCGGTTCATTAAATTTGAAAATTTGAAAAAATAGAAGTGCAAGTGAAGAAACTAGGAAATTTATGAGTGTACTTGTTTACTAATCCATGCTTATGTAATAGACTATTGACACCCGTACCTCTAAAACTCAACCTTCTCCTCACTTTACTTCCCGAAATTAAAAATATATATATAAATAAATAAGCCTACATAAAATGAGCAAACAACCAAGTTGATATTTCTCGAATCAGGATTCTCTCCTGAGCAGATAGAGAGGATCCTCCTGACCAAGCCCATCGTACCGTTCATTTTGTATTCACGGCTATAATTATTATAACTTTTAGAGGGATCCTCTGTTTTTAGCCGTTGGATAAAAAATGAACAGCCCGATGACCCTGGTCAGGAGGATCCTCTCCATCTGCTCAGGAGAGGATCCTGGTCCATACCTCTCAATCTCTAATAGATTAATAATAAATAAATACATGTGTTATAATACTGTAGACATCAAAATTTTAGATTTTCATGTTTATAAATACATATTAGAACATAACACTATATGATAGTGGTCGAGTCATGCTGAAAAATCTTTCGAAAAAATTAACGTGCAAAAGGACCAAAGTACAAGCACCGCAATTCAGCAAAAAGAAACGAGTACAACGCTCCTCCTGCGTCCAAACACCCCCCAATTCGTCACCTCTTTGCCTCTTCGTTATTCACGGTGAGGGCATTTTCGTCCCAGTATTATTTCCCCTAGTGGCCGCTAGAAAGCTCCGTACAAACAGATCTCCAAAAACCTTCTCTCGCTCTCTCTCTCTCCGGATAAATTAGTCCCGTCCCATCTCCGGCTCCGCTCAAACGACACCGTATTCATGGGCGTTCCTGCGTTTTACCGCTGGCTAGCGGATCGGTACCCACAGTCCATCGCCGACGTCGTGGAGGAGCATGCCAGAGAGGACTCCAATGGCGTCCCTGTGCCAGTCGACGTCTCCGGACCGAACCCTAATGGGTCCGAGTTCGACAACTTGTACCTTGACATGAACGGCATTATACATCCCTGTTTTCATCCCGATGGGAAGGTTCGCTCTCTCTTTTTCCTCTGCAATTTCCAATTTCCGTTCGTTTTGTTGTAAAATGTTGATTTTGGTGCTCTCAGAGGTAGAATTTAGCTTAATTTGTGTCTAATGGCAATTTTTTGTTGTACAAAACTATGGGTTTTCGAGGTGTTTGTTTGGGTTGCTTCAACAATTTCGTACTTTTTGTTGCAGTCGGTGAGAATTGAGTTCCAGATTGATTGTTTGCATGTTATTTCTGTCGTGTTTGCGTTTGATGATCGAAGTGATTGATTTTGGTAGTCTTTAGAGGAAAAATTTAGTCTTCAGTTATACACATATACATATACATATGTGGCTTGACAATACTTAAATTTAGTGCCTTTTTCTTGTGGGAAGTACGTGACTCCGTTGTTTATCTTGCATATGTTGACTTAAATATTGACTTGGACTGTCAGATTGGGTAAAAGTTATCTTGTTGTTTATGTGGGTGTTTGAAATGTGGGCATTTACCAGGTTATTATGTGCTTTGAGTGACCTCTCGATGAGGAAATGCCTTTGCTTAAAGTTGTATTGTGATGACATGTTAATTTTGTGTGTGTGCGTGTGTGCAGCCTGCCCCCGCTACCTATGATGATGTATTCAAATCAATATTTGATTACATTGATCATCTATTCACATTGGTTCGCCCAAGAAAGCTTCTTTTTTTGGCAATTGGTAAGATTTAACTTAAGACATGTTAAGTAGTTTATCTATAATGTTTTTTCTTGCGCTAAATTTAGTACTTCATATATTTCTAATCTTGTAGATGGGGTTGCTCCAAGAGCCAAAATGAATCAGCAACGTTCTCGACGTTACAGAGCTTCAAAAGATGCGGCTGAAGCGGTAACATCTTACTCACTGTGCATAGTTAGTTCCTATCCAGGGAGGCAGTGAACTTATTGTTGTTTTTCTTAAATCCTTATGTTAGGAAGCTGAAGAGGAAAGACTTAAGAAAGAATTTGAGATGGAGGGGACATCTTTGCCTTCTAAAGAGAAACCTGAAACTTTAGACTCAAATGTCATAACCCCGGGCACTCAATTTATGGCAGTGCTCTCGGTGGCACTTCAATATTACATACAAAGTAGGTTGAACCACAACCCTGGTTGGCGGTCTACGAAGGTTGGTTTGACATCATTGCCTGTATTGATTTGCAATTGCCTCCCTCAGTCCCTTCAAGATCAGATGGTTCTCTGTCTATGGAGTAATCCATTCTCTATATTTTTACCATGTACTTCTGGTTTTCAGGGTACTTTGTCTCTCTAAATTTATTTATGGGGCTGCATTGGGTGGTTATTTGAAGGTTATACTTTCTGATGCAAATGTTCCTGGCGAGGGAGAGCACAAAATAATGTCATACATCCGATTGCAACGCAGCCTCCCTGGTTTTGATCCTAACACTCGACATTGTCTTTATGGTTTGGTGAGTGTTTATTATTTAGGCCTTTTTTTGCGAGTCTTTTATTTGCTGTTATCATTATCAGGCTTTTGTAAATAATTTTTTTTTGCCGTGTGTGTATGCATGTTTTATGTCCTTTGAATGGGAAGCCATTTTGTATTCCTTTGCTGCATTGTTTAGTTCTAAAATGGGTATTTGGATCATCATAATCAGGATGCAGATCTAATTATGCTGGCTTTAGCTACACATGAGGTTCACTTCTCAATATTAAGAGAGGTAGTTGCTCTTTCTTCAGAACATTTTCTAAGTTGTTTATTACAAGTGGTTGATCTTATAGATTGTTTACCAAAATTGTACAGGTGATTACTTTTCCAGGTCAACAAGAAAAATGTTTTCTTTGTGGACAAGTTGGTCATTTGGCAGCTGAGTGTCGTGGTATATCTGATGATAATGGAAACGTGGTTGATGATACACCAATTCACCAGAAGAAATATCAGGTTGAAGAAATGGATCCTGCTTCTCGTTGCTACCCTTTTTGAATTCCTCTTGATATCATTCTCATATTATTCCTAAATTATATTTTGTTTGTGCAGTTCCTCAACATATGGGTATTGCGTGAATATTTGCAATATGAGCTGGATATTCCCAACCCTCCTTTTCAGCTCAATTTTGAAAGGATAGTGGATGATTTTGTTTTTATGTGCTTTTTTGTTGGCAATGACTTTCTTCCACATATGCCAACATTGGAGATCAGAGAGGTACGTTATTATAGCTAGCAGTCTGTTGCTTTGATTTTCAGAAGTCTGCCAATTTTAGGGGTTTAGGTACTAAGTTTATTACATTCTCGTCAAATTAAAGTGTCTAAGATTTGTTAACTTTTACCGTATCAAACACATGATTGTTCACTGCTCCTTCTATTGGTTGTTCACTTTTCTTTTTTACTTGATGAAAGGATAAAGTTTTGGCCCTTTCACATGCAAGCCCTTGATAACATTGCACTTTAGATAAAAGCACTTCAAACGCAATGCTTTAGAAAAAGACCTCTGACTTTGTAATGGAAGAAGGCCAGCAAAGGAATTTCACAGCTAATAATCAATTAAAGCATGACACCAAAGGAATTTCACAGCTAATAATCATTAAAGCATGAAATATGTATAGATTAGGTTTTTTTTCCCTCAAGTTGATCTTTTGAGGTTTTTTGTATAACTTGTAGTTGTTGGGGTATTTTCTAATTTACTATTAACTTTTTACTGCCTCAGGGTGCTATTAATTTATTGATGCATATTTATAGAACGGAGTTCACTGCTATGGGAGGTTATCTTACTGATGCGGGTGAGGTAAATTGCTCTTCTTTACATGTCTGTTACTCTTGTATCTCATTGCATTTGCCATAAATGCGTTCTGATGTGTCGATTGCAGTTTCTTATATATGATGTTTGTAATGGGTGCTACATCAACTTTCTCTTGTTTTTTATATTTGAAAAAGTATCAACTGTTTGGATGTTAACATTTTTTAAGTGAGTGAAAGATCTTAAATGCACCCATGAATGAGGGTTAATGAATGCCATTTCTATCATTGCTACTATAACAATATTGGGAAGACCTACTTTTGTAATGTAGGAGACTGGTGCACTTAAATCTTATTATCGATCTAATACATTAGCTCACCGTAGTAGACTGTAACTTTAATTATTGGAGAGCCGGTCCTATAGATCTGTGGATGACTGCAGTATTGCGTGTAAATGGGATACAATGCCTGATATTGAAACACAATCAAGATAGCAATGAAAGGAAAGAGTGGAACAGGGTTATTCATATTTGTCAGATGTGTTCATTATGTGTAAAATATTTTAATCTCTCTCTCTCACCCCCTTGCACTTAAAAATGTGGATGCTTGCTCTGTTATTGCTTTTGTTTGTTTTGAATATGTTTCTATGAAGAACTTGTGCATAACATTTTAATATATTATCTTTTGGCAAAAATCTTTTTGATCTATATTTAACCCTAGTTAATTTTAGTGAATATTGGTACCATGCATGTGCTTATCCATTTGAGTTTCTCTCACAGGTATTGCTAGACAGAGTAGAGCATTTTATTCAGTCTGTTGCTGTTTTTGAAAGCCAAATCTTTCAAAAGCGGGTTCGAATTCAGCAGGTCTTCCGCTTCTTTCTGATTTAATGTGTACTATCAGTTCATTTGTTTGTCAATTTACTGGAGCATCATGAAACCAAGGGATGATGACAAATTTAAGCATGATAAAGAATTTACTCCTTTCACTGCAAAATTGTTGTTCGTCCATTAGTTTCTTAGTCTTATTTTTGTGGGAAGTTTTTTTGTCAATACTGATACCTAGTGGACTCTTTTAAGTTTCTTTTGGTGATTACTTGATTACAACGGAATTCATCTGGTCTTAAATATTTTCCCATTAGAATGAGTGAGATGTTTGGTTAAACAAAAATGAAAACTTCCTATGAGATGTAAATGATGGTAGTTAAATAAGCCTTTCTAGCAAAAGGCAAGAAATTTATAGGTATAAGCTTTTGTAGGGGCATTTGTGCACTTGATATTTCTTTGATGAAAGGAAATTTGAACACGATGATAAATCATAATTATGTAGTGACTTATGTGTTATGTCCTGGCCTTATGTGGATCCATTTGACAGAAAAGTTAATCCACTCACATTTAGCACTATGAATTTCGCTACATGATATGTGAACCAAAGGCTTAGAGCCTTTCTTTTATAACCATATTTGAGCCATGGAAGTGAACTTTTGTTCTGGGGGTTAATTGTGGGATTATAGGTCACTTAATCATGCTATGGGTATCCAAAACTATTTATTGGTCAGAAATTTGCTCCTTTAGTCAATCATACATGTCTTTCTTCATGCTGATGATGATTATATTGCAGGCTATTGAGAATAATGAAGAGAGACATAGAGCTAGAAGAGAAACTTCAGCAGAGCTACCGGCTCCGGTGATGGACAAGGTCTGCAATATAATTGCAACTGTTTGTTCAAATTTTAAAATAATACAGTGATAAAATAACTTAGCTTTTTGTGCCATCTATTGTATATTTGTTCACTCATTTCACTGGAAAGTCATGAAGAGACTGAAAGCTTCTTTGAAGGGCAGGCCAAGTAATTAAGGAATGTATGGTGTTTGTGCGTCTGATTTTATTTTGTTTCTCAGGTTAAATTGGGAGAGCCTGGATATACAGAAAGGTATTATGCTGAGAAATTTCAAGTATCAACACCAGAAGAGATTGATAAAGTTAAAAAGGACTTGGTAAGCTCTCTCAGGCGAAACATTTTAGTTATATTATTTGGCTGTGGATATGGTTTTGTTTTTGGATATTACACTACTTATTTTTGCTTTTCATGTGAACGGATATCTTTATTGAATCATCTGCCATATATATTTTGGATTGAACCTTGGAGGTTTAAGCTGTGCGTGGGGTCTGTAGCTCTACCCATCTATAGTTGGCTTTTTTTTTTCTTAGGAGAAAAAAAAATAGTGATCGAGGAAAAAGGTTAAATCACTGTGATCAGGTCTGTACTTAGCTATGAACAGTCGGTAATTTAGGAGATCAGAAGATTTCATATGTTTTGAGTTTAGGAGATTCTTGTTGGGTTCAGTTGCTGCCTTCATGCCATTCTAATGAACTTAATCTAATTTAAAAGCTTTTCGTCTTTTTGCTGTTGTTTCTTCCTGGTTTGATAGGACAAGTACTAAGTTACTCTATGCTAAAATATTTTTGTTTCTTTGCAGGTTTTAAAATATGTAGAAGGCTTATGTTGGGTTTGCCGATATTATTACCAAGGAGTCTGCTCATGGATATGGTTAGTTTGACTTTAACCTTTTGCTTCTTTTACCTGCTTTGCCTCATCTTATTGCTGATCTGGAGGTCTGACTACTCTATCTGGAAGTTGGATGGGTGACATGTTGAGCCATCTTGTTGACTGGATTGATATCCAGTTCAGTTTCAATAACTTTGCTTGTATCTGTAATCGTTTTTTTTTCAGGTATTATCCATACCATTATGCTCCTTTTGCTTCTGATCTAAAAGATTTAAATGAACTGGAAATAACATTTTTCTTGGGAGAGCCATTTAAGCCCTTCGATCAGCTAATGGGAACCCTACCAGCTGCAAGGTCTCTCTCATTTGTGGCTTTGAATTTATTCAAATAAGTTATTTATATATAGAAGATTTCATCTTCTAGATATGATAATGCTCAGTATTTCTATTTTACAGCTCTAGTGCTCTTCCGGAAAAATACAGAAACTTAATGACTGATCCAAGATCACCTATCCATAATTTCTATCCTGCTGGTAATAATTGTCTAGTTGTATGGATCTTTTTATACTGTGAAGTTGTATCCTATCTGATAAATATTTTCCTTTTGAAATATCTCACTCCAGATTTTGAAATTGACATGAATGGCAAGCGCTTTGCATGGCAGGTATGATCTTCTGTAGTGTTGTTGTTTTTCTTTATTTTTTAAATTTGTGTTTGTTTTTCCTTTTGGAGGGGTAAACTAATGGTAGATTGATCACTTTATGTGTCTGTGTGTGTGTGTGTTTGGAAGTCAGGGTGTTGCCAAATTGCCGTTCATTAACGAGAGGAAATTGGTTACTGAGACAAGGAAGCTTGAAAGCACTTTAACGGTATGGAAGAATATTCATTTTCTTCCTAATAATTTTTGCATCAATTATACTTCATGTTCATATGTTTACTTGTCAAATTTATACCCCTTAAAATGGATTTTGTATACCAATACTTATGTAAAGCATTGGTTTTTACAAGTTCTAGGTTAGCTTGCAAGAGTTATATTTCAGTTTTTACAATCAGGGTTTTTAGGGAAACATATGGCACCATGTTCTGATAGACTGAATTTTGGGGTTGTGAGAATGACATGAGATATTAATCCATCCTATCATGCCTATCTCTTCTAGGTCTGAACAAATAGTATTGAAATTATTGGCTATGTGTATGTATTGATAATTTGAGATTGAAATGCCTGAAAAGTTGATGGTCTTTGGAATCATGGATTACATTTGGGTCAGAGTAGGAGTTAAAGATCTTGTATGGTGGGCTGCAATGAGCCTACGACTTATCTAGGATTCTCTATCTTACCGTAGGGCTATTTTGGACATCTTTTAACTGCAATAACCACGATAAGTTGGCCCTCATTTTACTACTACATTTTGAGGGTTCATACTCTTTGTCATATGCAGGAAGAAGAGCAGGCTCGGAATAGCGTGATGCTTGATTTGCTTTATGTTTATCCTTCTCATCCTTTGGCAGCACAAATCAGTATGTACTACCAACAGTTTTATCAGACACCCCTACATGAAAGATTTTTATGGCGGATAGACCCAATTGCTAGGTAGGTTATTTTAGTAGTAATTTATGGGGACTCATGGTCTAATTGTCACTGTGGAATTTGCTTGACTTGTGACCCTCTTGTTTCTTTTTCTTTTTTTTTCAGTGGCGGAATGAATGGATTCCTTGGGTTATCTGAGAGAAATGGCTTAAGATATGTAATCCCTTCCCCTATTCGTGGTTATCCTGACCTTGATTGTAACCAAGTCTTGTAAGTAGAGCCTCTACTATTGTTGTTTAAGTATTTAAAGAGAATACAGTGTTTTCATGGTGGGACTTTTTGTATGCAGAAATATTACATATCTTAATCCGGCAGATCATAAACACATCCCAGAACCTCCCAAGGGTGTGATCCTGCCCAGAAAGGTATCTGGATTCTTTAAAGTTCTTGTCCAAGTCTTACAGAAATTTTTTCGTTGTAGTCCATGTCATTACGTTTTACATGGCATGTCAAATACCTATTGCTCATACCCCCCTGTGAAGACATTCGTTCTTCCCATTAAAGCTGGGATATGTGATATATCAGGTTCCTGTGGTTGGTGTTTCTTTGGTTCATGGTTTGCATACATGAAAATATTACATCCTTGTGGCTTTGTTCAATGTGAATTTTCTAATGAAAAATATTATGTTATTTCTATTTTCTTATGGTTAAAAAAATGTGAGTAGCTGCATATAAGTTGAGCTTTTCATTATCACTTCATGTGTTGATTTATCGTCACATTGCTCTGTGTTTGGAGATGCTAAGACAGTTGGGAATATGCTTCAATTTCTTGTCCTCTTTTTCTGTTATCTTTTCTATTACACTTGTTTATCAGGGGGATCTAATTTGGATTGTCCTTTTAAATGTCTTTAGGTTGTAAGACCTACGGACATCAAACCATTCCCTACGTTATGGCACGACGAAGGTCCTCGACGCCAAGGCAGAGAGAGGTGAGTTGAATTCCATATGTCCGGATTTTACATGTTTTTTGCTTAGTAACAAGATCTATATCTGAGGATATTTATCTTATAACTGCAACTCGGGGCTCTGGATTGTGGTTTCTGAACCTGATGCGTTTGTTTTATAGGCCACAAATACCTGGAGCAATTGCTGGACCCATGTTGGGAGAAGCAGCTCACCGCCTGGTCAAGAACACCCTTAATATTAAACCTAATGGTTCATCCCCTGGATTATGGGATCAACCGCCATTACGAAATTCCGGAAATTATGCAGGAAATTATCCAGTCAACAGACCAAGGCCAGCTGGGCCCTCTGGGTATGAAAGGGTCTTCCGCGAAGAAGCAACGTATGGAAATTCCTTCAATCCTCAGGTCATGATGGCTAGGCCTAGAATTCCTGCATCAAATGGTATGCAAGGTGACAGACAGAATTTTAGGGCGCAAGAAAGAGTACAACATCAAGAACAGAATTTTAGGACACAAGATAGAGTACAAGATCAAGAACAGTACAACCTGAGATCCGTGATGTCTAGTTTAACAGTACAAGACAGTGGGAGAACCAGGTCACCTGCAGCGGCGCCACCTGGGATGCCAAATTCAGGATACCAAGCAAACCGTAAGCACCAGTTTGTGCAGAACATGGGTGCTCTTCCTTCGCCACCTACCAAGTGGATTAGCAAAGAACCAACTGGAAATGGTGGATTACATGTAAGGAAACAGGAAACTGGATATGGTGGAGCATATGAGCAACAGCAGGTCAAGAAGGTCTATCAAGTTAAGACGCGGGCTCCCCAGGATGTCAAACCGTAGAGACCAGACCGGGAATGATTCCTCAGGATTTGTGTGATGTTGTCTTGTTCTTTGTAAGAGGTGCCGCCACACAAATTACTCCAGTTACTAGAGGCTGCTGATCCTGTGGTTCCAATGTGAAGGTGATTCAGCCTCCCTAATTTGTGCAGTCAGTATCGAAAACCACATGATTGTTTGTTACGTTAAACACAGGACGACTCTTCTCCAGAAGCTCTCACAGGTACTAACCGGCTACGGCGGGCATATACGACTAACTATTTCTTAGGTAGTTTGTAAAATATGCAGTACATAGTTGCAGTTTGTTGTCTTAGTTTCATAGGAAGAATTCGGCAAGGCGCTTACCCAAATCAGAAGTAGGGGGTTGACGTATTATTAGCAAGTCGGGAAATATTATGTCAGTCCGAAAGGAATTCAATGTCCGTTGCTCCAAGAACATTTTCGGTTTGTTAGTTTGTTTTTGTACCAGGATATTTGTTTTGAAGTATGATATTATTTGTGGAATTCATAGGGTTCTGCTGAGCGAACCATTTTTTTAAGGGAATTTTAACGAAAAGCTTTCGGTACTGTTCACTGTAACGAAAAATCATATTTTTACACTAAAAAGTTAATTCTGGTACTATTCATTTTACCTAAAATTCAAAGTTTTCAAATTTTTTTCATTAGTTTTTTTTTTTTTTTTTTTTTTAACTTTCGCAAGGTGAGATTAAACGCAAGAACGGCGAGATTAACTTGTGTTTTGGATCAACGGAATGTTTGTATTTGTTCATGAGTTTTACCGTCTTAGACGAAACTCGAACCTCAAACCTTGTCCATGGCAAATCTCGACCCATCTAAATATGTGAAATGGAATTATTTGGACTCCTGACTTTCTCTGTGTTTACTAACACATGTAAGTTGTAGCAAAAACACGGCCTGTGTTTCATTTTAAAGGAACTTCAACGAAAAACTCTCAGTATTATTTATTTTAACGAAAAATTATATTTTTACACTAAAAAATCAATAATGATACTATTTATTTTACCCTTTATTTTGTTGTTATCGTTAAACTCAAAGTTTTCAAACTATTTACATTAGTTTTCCGTCATTTTAATATCCGTAATCCATAGAAGTCACCAACTTCTAGTTAAACACATACCCATCATTTCTTTCTTTTCCCGATTTATGACTTCCCTCGTTCCAAGTAAACATTCCGAGAAAAGAAGCGAACCACAATCTTGAATACCAATTTGTTCTGAGTTGTATTTCATTTAGTAACAAAAAGAGAACAATTTCTTTCCAGCTCAGAATGTTTCAAATGCTACGTTTACAGAACCTAAATTCCTCCATTGTTGCCACAATTCAATACACAAATCTTACAAAACAAAACGACACTATACCTCTGAGAATTTTCAAGCGAATTGAATTATTATATATTTTCACTATTTAGAAAAAAAACCCCATACCTCTCCGATTATTGCAGAAAATACCCGGATAAGAAAAGCACAAAGAAAAGGAAGAGTCCCCCAAATATGAGCACAGCCTTCTGCCCAGAAGTGAGTGTGTTCCCGCCCAACCCGAACTGCTGGTTCTGCGCAAACCCAGCAATCTCCACACTCTTGCTCACAAAGAACCCCTGCGCCGCCCCGCACGTCGGACACCTCCAATCCTCCGGCAACTTATCAAACGGCAATCCCGGCGGCACGGGATACGACGGGTCACCCACCGCCTCGTCGTATTTGTACCCACAGGACCTGCATTCGTACACCCCAGTGTTCAACACCGCAAACTTCTCCTCCAGCCGCCGCTTGTCGAACGTCGTTTCGAGTTCCTCCGGCACAGGCTGTGGTGGGTCTACGGAGGACATGGGAGGGGGCGATGTGGGTTCGTCTGAAGTGGGTTTGTCCTCCTTTGACACATCAATGGAGTTTTTGTCTTCCTTCGAGACGTCAATGGAGTTTGCAGACAACTTGATGGGTTTTGGGGAGGTGTGAGTGAGGGAGAGGGAAAAAGTTTGGATCTTTGGGAGGAGGGGGGGATTGGGGAATAGGGTTTTGGATTTTGGGTGGGAATGTTGGGGGAAAGTGGTTGAGAGGTGGAAAGAAAAGGTGGGTCTGGTTGTTGCACAAGCCATGGATGTCTGTAAATCCTCTCTGTGTTTTGTCGGCAACTCTCAGAGCTCCTTTGTTAGTGAAAAGAAAGAAGAGAGAGAAAGTGTAGAGAGAGAAGATTAGGGTCAATTTGGGAATGTGATGTTGTTGTCTGTGTAAGTGGAGGAGAAAGGAAAGGGATCCATTGGAGGGTATATGCTTGCTTTGAAACAGAGAGTTGGATAAGGTGGGGAAGGTGATGGTTATGTAGGTGGATCCAAGTTAATGGGCCGGGTTTTGAGTTTGTGTCCAACTCATTAAAGCCCAATTACCAATAAACCCAACCAAACAGTATAGTTCTAAAGCTTTCACCACCAAACAAGAACACTATTAGTGACTACTATATATTACATCACAAATAGTAGGTCAAATCTTCACAAAAGGGTAGGTAAATGTGTATTAAAAGTTGTACTTACACTGGTTCGGATGATATCTTAATACAGTGGGTTTGTTTTCTTTTTTAAAAGCCTGGTTAATTTATATGAGAGTGTCTGACCATCCAGCTAATCAGGCTGTCCTACCTAAATTTTTCTTTCAGATGCATTCATTCTTGATAAAATAACATCGACGTAAATTAATATCAATTATGTCAATACAAAATTCGTTTTTTAACAAATGACAGATTTTCATCAGACATAAAATTTCTATCACAAAAAAGTGAATTTAATTTCGAAAATTGCTATACCAAATCATGATTAAGAAGCAAATTTTTCTATCCTATTCAACAAGAAAAAAAAAATCTTAAAAACTAGATGAAATTGAAAATAATATTAGTGAGCTCCTCCCTTGGTCCTCAATTCCTCCAAAGCTGCCTTAACCTGATGCTGCACCAAATCCAACCTCTTTTCATAAGACTCCAACTCCAAAATCTGCTGCTGCCTCCACTTCTGATCCTCCACCACTTCTCCAACCCCACCACCGCCACCGCCGCCGCCACTTCCCATTTTACCCTTCAAACTCAGAGGCATTGGATTCATAGCCAACCCTACTATCAATCGTCTCACATCATGACCAGTATTGATGTTATCATCCACATTAGTAACATTATTATTCTCATCAAACCACGTCGTTGGCCTCTCATGATCCGCAACGCTACTACTCGCCGCCACATTGTCCTCCTCCCTCTTCACCATAACGTTATTATTATGCGATTCCACGACACAATTATTTCTGTTTTCGACATTCCAAATCATATGTGAAAGCTCGAAAACTGCATTGTCATGTGCGTTTTTGAACCGAAACTCTTTCCCGGAGGAGTTGATTTCGTTCGTTTTCTTCACGACATTGTGGTACTTCCTCTTTAGTCTTCTCAGCTTCTCCACCATCTTTGTCTTGTTGCATTCAAGCTTTAACCTCGGCTTGATTTCTTCGTACAACGACGATGTTTCCTTGGCGGTGGTTCTGGTAATTTTGGTTTGTCTGGTGCCGTAGTAGTCAAGAAAGCCACGCAACAGCTCAAGCTCGTCGTCCTTGCACCAAACCCTCTTACCCTGCCGTTTCTTTACCTCTTGTAGGGACGTCAAGGCCTCATTTGCATGGTCAATACGGCGCCGTTTCAGACGGGGCTCGTATATTGTGAAGCTGTAGTCGGAGGTGGAGCTGGATTTTGGTTCCTCAACTTTCTCCTCGTCATCTTCCTCGTCCTCATGGGGTTCGTATGAAACGTCATTGTCATCGTCCTCGTTGTCATGATCATCAACATTGTGACCCTTCTGTGCTTGCTGGACGTTGTTGTTACCGGGGTCACCATGGCGAAGGTCATCCTCAGACTTAGATTCATGCTCTGAGGATGAATAAGAAGAGGAAGAAGAGGAAGAAGAAGACATGATCCAACTAAGCAACGGCCGCCACGCCATTTTCGAAACAAGATGTGCAGACCAAACCAGAGATAGAGAGAGCTCGTTCTCGATCCTTCCCCTTGGATCAGTGGTTTGGTCTGCGTGTGCGAGAGAATTATTGCAGCTAGGGTTTGGATTTTTAAGTGTATATTTAGGTTGAGCTACTAGAAGGATAGATAGGTTTCCATAGTTAAGAAGGTTGTTGAGAAGAATAGAGGATTAATTAAAGTGATGGATAAAGAGGAATGGATGTGAATGGAGGAGAGCAAATATCAATGGCTGCCGGCCATTGTCCGATAATGGCTGCTATCCCCTACCTTGCACCCGCATAACCTTTTTTTAAGGTGGGGATTGTATTTACGTTTCAGTGTGTCGGGAACATGGTTAGATGTTACAATACAAGTCGTTGGATATTTGAAAAAAGAAATTTCCAACGACTTGTATTTTGATACTTGATGTACTAGGCCATGTTTCCGGCACAATGAAATAAAGACGAGACCAATTTGTACAAGTGGGCTTTACTCTGATACATATGTGTTACGATGTATTTCTTTGTATATGTTATTAGACACAAAGCTAAATCACCACATTGATGTCACATTTTCTAATACGGACGAGTCAATAAATAGTAAGACCATTTTCAAATGACTTACAACATTTTCTAATACGTTCATGAGTTTTAATCAGTTTTTCGAATTACTACTTAGACCAATCCTATTGAATCCAAATCTTCTCTTTAGTTGGAAACGATATTTTAATTTAATTTAAAGTGCGAAAAAGATTTAAACTTTGGATGTGTAGTTTAGTACACTCATATAGTTAACTTGTTTATTCCCAAATCTATCAACTCGATTCTCAATTAACTTTCATTTTGATTGTATTCGATTCCCAAATTTTAAAACATCAAAACGATTGGAGCAGTTGACGTATCTACTATCACTATTTAACCTATCAATCCGATTCAATAATACTTTCATTATGATTGAGTTTGAAAAGTTTGCCGAATAAGATTCGATTCCTGAATTGAAAAAAAAAATTCGACATGATTGGATCAGACGGATTTGCTAAACATTTTCCGTCATTAATTAACTCAAAAGTTTGGTCAAGGCCACCACCACCACCCAACCAAGTCCACCATCGATCAAGAGTCCCACACGCAACGCATAAACTACAACGAAACCCCGTGAACCAACCAAAACCCACTTGGGACTTGACCCCTTCCCTCTCGTCCTAACCCCAACTACTTCTCTTTCTCTCTCCTCTCTCTCTCTAAACATAATTTCTAACCCCACCCACGACGTACTCCCCCCACCCGCCAATTTTACCCGAAATTCCCATAACGCCCTCCACCGCCGCCACCGCGACGTTTAACATGGCCCCCGACCAAGACGACGCCGTTCTCCCCGAAGGAGACCTCTCCTCCTCCTCCTCCCAGGACGAGGAAGAAGACGACGACGTCGTCGATGAGGACGAGGAAGAAGATGACGTCGACGACGACGACGACGTCATCAACTCCGCCTCCCCTTCCACGTCGTCCGCCGGCGCCACGGATTCTCTCCCCGTCGCCATCGCCACCGCGACTCCAACCGTCACCGTCGCCCTTCCCGCTCGGGCCCCGCCTACGGTGCCTCTGACCCTCGCGTCTGCTCCAACCACCGTAATCGCAAACGACGCCGTGTTGTCGTCCGATCCCAAACGGCACCCCGCGTTGTCGTCCCAGCCGGAGGAGAAAAAACCGGCCGTGCTCGACGATTCTCGGAGACTATTTCAGAGGCTGTGGACCGACGAGGACGAGATCGAGCTTTTACAGGGCTTCCTCGACTACACGACGCAGCGAGGCAGCAGAGGCTCGCACCAGGGCCCAAACGACACCGCTTTGTTCTACGACCAGATCAAGTGCAAGCTCCAGCTCGACTTCAACAAGAACCAGCTCGTCGAGAAGCTCCGGCGGCTGAAGAAGAAGTACCGAAACGTCGTCACCAAAATCGAGAGCGGCAAAGAGGTCAGCTTCAAGAGCCCTCACGATCAGGCCACGTTCGAGATCTCCCGCAAGATCTGGAGCAATATCGGCCGAATTGGCGCCGCCGACGATAACGCCCTCGACGACGAAGATCCGAGCCCTAACCCTAACAATCCTAATTTCAACAGTTACGAGATCAAGGCCGAGGAGGCTGCCGGTTTCGCCGGCGATAAGAAGTCCACGCCGAGATCACGCAAGCGCTCGCGAATACAGCCAAGGGCCGACGAGAAACCCCCTCCTCCTCCGCCGCTACGTGGCGGTTTAGTTGAGCCAACTCCGGTAATCAAAGATAATAACAACGGCATTAACAGTAACAATGGTGGTGCTGGTAATAATGGCAGCAATTGTAATGCTCACGGGTTGATTGAGGAGACGGTGAAGAGTTGTCTGTCTCCATTGTTCAAGGAGTTACTGAGTAATGCAATGGGTGTCGCCGGGCCATCCAGAGGGTTCGGAGGGTTGGCATTCAATCCGATTCCATTGAGCTTCGGCGCGCCTTTGATGAACTTGAATTTCGGGGGCGGGGAAGTGGCGGATGACAAGTGGAGGAAGCAGCAGATTTTGGAGTTGGAGGTGTACTCGAAGCGATTGGACTTGGTTCAGAACCAGATAAAGGTTGCATTGGATGAGTTGCGGTCCAATGGCGGGTGAACAATCGATTGAAGGAAGGCATTGATGTAAGTTCAGGGACTCTTCGGAATCTTGAATTCTTTGTTCATATAAATTTGCTTGGTCTCTCTGATCAAATGCTGCAGCAGGTGTTTGCATTTTACGAATTTTGTTTCCTCCTTCGTTGATTTCATAGAACAGTTTTCGAATAATGATTTTCCGATGGTTGTCTAGTCTTTTCATAGTTTTGTTCATACCCTTTAGACATGTGTAGATAATTGGTGAAATAATTTAAAGGATCTTTTCCCGTATGTTCTTTGTACATGAGGTATTTCTTGACATAAATCGATCAAGTTAGCGTCTTTACTTATCGCGTTGGATTGTAACGATGTGTTTGAAATTTGGAGATTTCATTTACGGGAGGGCAGCTCTCTCATAGTTTGCAATGGCTGGTAGAGGTGATTGCAGTTACGAGAGAGAGATCGGTGTTTCGTGTTTAGAAATCTCTGTATGTTTCAATGACCTGAACCTCTTTGTTCATGATTTGCAACCGGTGAGCGAGATGTCTTGCATTGTTTTCTTCAGTGTATACGACGATTAGAGCTATGTAGATGCAGAGGCATATACATATACTTGTATTTGTGTTTGTTAAGCAGGGAATTAACGTGCGTATGTAAGCCGTGTATAGATCCATGTCTTGCAATAGGGTGTGTCGTATGAACTAGTTCGACATGCTTTGTCTAGTGAGAAGGGGTCGCAATGGCCGTGTGCTAGGCCGGCTTGTCAAGACGGATGTCAAGGTACATTCGTGTTGTATTTCGTAGATTCAGCCGACGGAATTTCAGGTTTTTGCGACCCTGAGTTTGAGGTGTGAAGGAAACTAAGGTTTCGTTTTAAAGATTCGGTCATCTGGTCGTTTATGTTGGAGATGGAAATTTGCGCCGAAGGAAGTTAGAATTTGGTCGAGTTGACGAGCGCAGCAGTTGCATTGTATGATGCAGCTGAGAATCGGATGCATTTTCGAATACATTCCGGCAACTAACGCACTTTCTGGTACACTACCACTTCAAGCACACTGTCGGAAATCCATAACGACAAAGTCATGTAAAGGAACAACTCATGGAAACGAGCTCGAAACTTAAAAGGACTTGTTTGGTATCCCATTTGAATTTTTTTTATAATTTCTCAAAACATTTCTCAAGAATTTTTTTTGAAAACAATTTTATTTAAGACTCAATAATTTGTTTTGTATGCGATTTAAAAGTTTTAAATCTTACAACTTAAACTAGACAAAAATATCTGAAAAGAGGGGGTCAAGAGATAAAGAGAGAGAAGGGAAGAAAGTAAGAGATGATTGAAGAAAAGAGAAAGAAGTGAGAGGATCGGAGGAGATAAAAGGGAAAGAGGAGTCAGAGAAAGAACCGAGAGAATCAAGAGAACGAATTGAAGAAGAGACGAAAAAGGTAAAAAAAAAAAAATAAGAGAAGGGGGAGAGAGAAAGAAGAAAAGAAAGATAGATTTGGAATGAAAAGGAAGGAGGGAGAGAAAAGAAATGAGGGAGTTTAAGTTTAAAAACTTTAAAAACTCACTTTTTGTATTTTTAGAGAATAAACTATATTTTTAAGTTAGTCTAGAGTTCAGTTTTTTAAAATAATCATACCAAACAAGTTTTTAAGGTCTAAAACTTGAAAATTGTTTTTGAATTTAAAAAGTTTAATTCAAGTAGAGTACAATACCGATTCTAAATTTCTCAATAAGAATTGATTTGGATGTTTAATGAGAATCTATTATTGAGGAAACACTGAATTTGGATGTCCAGGGCATCCGGGTGATGCCATCCCACGGTGAGACCAAAAGCATACCCAATTTTCAAACCTAGGGTTTCAATAAAAATCCAAATTTGCTTCTAATTTAATTTTATATTTTGACTCACAAATTCCACATAACAATTTAATTGTGTGATGCATGAAACAAATATATGAACATATACAATATATATATATATCGAAAGGAAAATATAAACATAGAGGGGTTCATGCATCATGGGGAATGTTTTCATGTTTTGTGGACGTTTCAAATATCTTCTTTTATTTTAAGCGTACCTGATTAGCAGAAAACAAATAAGCTTTTGAATTTGGTGGATGATAGCCTCCTCCAACGATGCGTCAATTCCTCAGCTTCTGGCAAGAGCGTTCTGATAACGTGTTATAGGCCTATTTGATTGAACGATCTAGGGTTTAGAGAGAGGGGGCCGACCACTATTAGAGAGAAGAGAGATTGATTTAATTGTGAGGTGTGTTTGATTCACTCTATTGTGCTTTTATTTATAGTAGTAGGAAGGATAAAACCTTTCCCTTTAGGATTACAACATTTAATAAGTAATCTAGTCCTAATAGGAATACAAGATACTTTCTCAGATTCCCTAGGATTTACACAATTACATTCGTATTCTAAATGGGGTGTGCTATCCACACACCCCTTTATACTTCTCCCACACCCTTTGTTAATTTCTGTCCATTGATCTTCTTCAATTCATCCGATCCGACGGCCGAAAATTAAAAGGGTGTGAGAGAAATAAAAAAAGATGTGTAGATATCACATCCCATTCTAAATATGACTGCAACAAAAAACTCCCTTTTTGTGTTTTTAGAGAATAAATTATATTTTTAAGTTAGCCTTGAGTTCAATTTTTGAAAATAATCATACCAAACAAGTTTTTAAGGCTTAAAACTTGAAAATTGTTTTCGAGTTTAAAAAGTTTAATTTAAGTAGAGTACCATACAGATTCTAAATTTCTCAATAAGAATTGATTTGGATGTTTAATGAGAATCTATTATTGAGGAAACATTGAAATCTTTCTTTTCCTGAATTTGTGTAATGTCTTGAAATAATAACGAAGAGAAATGAGACTTCAATGAGTGGTTTTGGATGCTTCACCAACAAGGGAATAATCGTGAAATCAATACATGTGAAACTTCGCCTTCGTTTTCTCAAATACTTGTTCAGCAATCACCGCGCCGTTCCCGTCGGCCTTCTTGATCTCCATGTTAGCCTTCTGGTAAAATGCAGTGCCCCTCAACGCGTCCGCAATGAAATCGTCGAAACCAATTGCTATGGCGGCTTCGGCCTTAGCTCCGTAAACCAACCTCTGTTCAGAAAGAGCAAAGACAGATTGTTTAAACCGTATAAAAGTATGATCTTCTTGTTATTTCGACGAAATTAAAAGTTCGAAAATTGGACCTTAAGTCTTGAAAGATGGATGGCACCAAAGCACATTGGGCATGGCTCACAGGATGCATATATTTCGCAGTCCGCGAGCTCGATCTGATTGAGCTTCTTACAGGCCTGTGGAAAACAATTGTCCCAAGAATGAAATCGGAAAAAGCATTCGGAGGTTTCCGATTTGGAGGTTCAAGAAAAAGAATATAACAGATGACAGAATCTCAAGATCAAATAAAGAACATCATAACTATAACTTGTAGAAACCGGAAACAAGCGGATAAAACATGTCTGCTAAGATCTATGTACATACATACTCATCATGCTTACAACTCTAATGACAATGCCGATCATAAAAACCTTTCGTATATATATGTCAAGCTCACCTGGATATAAAAACTAAACAAATTGGACATGGCTTTAAGTCTTCCCTAAACACATTTATGCCCAAATGCTAGTACGGATCCAACAGTTTTGACATTATATTAAAAATCAGGGTTGCACTAAGCAAAACCCCTCTCACGAGGCAACGTAGTTATATATTAGTCTAACCTCTCTTATGGCAGTAACCTCTGCATGGGCAGTCGGATCAGTGTGTTTTAGAACCATGTTGTGACAGCTTACGACTATCTCATCATTGCGAACAATAACTGCACCAAATGGGCCTCCATCTCCACAATCAACTCCCTTATAAGCTTCCCCAACCGCTTCTGTTAAGAATTTGTGGTCTCTATCCTGTACAACTGATTGAACAAACAAAACAAAAGGCAAAGCATGATAAATATGAAGACCAGATCGGGTTGCAAAGTACCACCTTTTTCTGACAAAGCAAATGAGTAAATGGAATTATTTCATTAGATCAATGTTATAAATTGAATACCAATAAAAATCATATGAAAAAGAATATAAAGCACAATTGCTTATCTATACTAACAATAAACTTAAATTCCTCAACAACCAGCTGATAGCGTGAAATTAAATGGAAAAGTGACTGCTCAATGGCATAACCGCACAAGTACATGATGACTGATTGTTTATATACTTAAGTAATCTTCATTGCTTTTCTGTGTGCACTGGGCAAGGGGAAATGGGAATGAAAAATAAGATGGGTTTGGTGTTACCTTCTTGATGTGCAGCAAATGCAGCGGCCACAGAAAGGGTTCCATCTTGCGTTTCCACCACTGCCAAAAAGAAGAGGAGTAACAATGAATAACCAAAGCACCCAAAATTTCCCAAGTATATATAGCAGACATCCACATTTCTTACAACACTCTGAACTTAACAATTAATCAACAAGTTCCACAACTTATCTGCACTTCTGATAACAATTTAAGGGAAACAACGTAGTAAACAATCAAGGGCCTAACCAGTTTTAAGCTTTCATACATATACATAGTATTCCTAGCATTTCGGTGAAAAGGAAAAAGAATAATAGGCAAGTGAAATACGAGAAAGAAAACTCCACAAAACAAAAATCTTAGGAGTGACTGCACTCTGAATATAATGAAAGCGTAAGATCATCTAGTAAAACTGAATGGATTCACAGGTTTTCCAAGGAAAAGGAGGATGGTAATTCATGGTTGAAACTTGCTCCAATGCCATCACATTGCAGTCAAGAGCCCAAAAAGCGATCCTATATAGAGAGAAAGTCTTGACACCACTACTGGATATGACAAAAGACATGTAACTTACAGATTTTGCAAAGACAATGCAAAGTTTCCACATTTTTAGCAAGTTTGTTTACAACAGCTACATAGTCAACCAAGTTATGTGTAAAGGATGGCCGGTCCGTACAGTATCACAAAGCACTATAATGCTTCTTAACTAACATTTGGCACTATAATACCCACGTTAAAATGAAGTACCCAAAAAAATGCACAAGGATGCAGACTACATTCCTCGTTAGGTCGTTAATTCTTTTGTCAAGTGATTCACTGTGCCTAGTCATTTCAAATTCCAATCATGGAATTGCATTTGATTATTCAGAATCATTTCAAGTACATTGTAACTAGAAATTATACGATCTTCCCAGCTAGTCTTATTGTTAGCATCCAAATTTCATTCTTTTGAACCCTCTCATCGAAATAGATCCCTATACAGCCATCCTCCACCGGAGATTTATATGATCTTCGCAGCTAGTCTTATTGTTAGCATCCAAATTTCATTCTTTTGAACTCTCTCATCGAAATAGATCCCTATACAGCCATCCTCCACCGGAGATTATATGATCTTCGCAGCTAGTCTTATTGTTAGTATCCAAATTTCATTCTTTTGAACTCTCTCATCGAAATAGATCCCTATACAGCCATCCTCCACCGGAGCAGGGTGTTTCCGATAATCATACTGATGTGCATCCTTTCAATCAAATAACACAGAAACCCAAAAAAAAAAAAAAAATGTACTCCTTTCGAATCTTTTTGCTGTCGAACTACCATTTTAAACTTACTTTTCTACTCTCTTAAGCTAAAACCAAGGCAAGTCTTGGATTAAAAAGCAGTGGAGGCAGTTGTAGCATACAAGCAGCCACCAATTTTCTGGGCAAAGTTGATCCACAAAATTCCAGACTTACCCAAAAGAAAATCTGCAAATCGGAACAAGAAACGATCCCAAAACCATAGTTTCAAACTAAAAATTCAGAAGATTTAAGTTTTACCACAAAAAAAAAAAAAAGAAAAAGTAAAAATTCCAGAACAAACCCACATACAATAACTGATCAAACCCATGAAAAACCAATCACATATACCCAATTCACCATAGATTGTTAAGACATACATGATCCAAGAATTACCCAACAAAGAAAAAATGAGTAAAACAGTAAAACTTAAAATGGGTCTTGAAAGGATCGTACCGTTAGCTTCCGCCATTGATGGGAATTGGGATTGCGCGGAGGAAGAAAGAAAGGTCGGAGGAACGGGGAAGTGAATTGGGTAAGTGAAAAGAAAGAAATTGGGAGAATGGAACGAAGCGTGGAAGGAAAGGAGAAAGAAAGCGCGATGAGAAATGGAGAGATTGGGATGATGTGGGAGAGCTGTGAATTGTGATGGTCCACGAATATATATATATATATATATATATATAGTTGTCGTTGGTAAAGTGCGAGAAGGAGACTCAACTGAAAGCGCAAAAGAGTAAGAGCGACACAGACACGACATGTCGAGGTGTGATTATGAGGAGAGATTCACACGCAACTCCGGATCCCTTTTTACCAAATCAATCAGGTTCGGAATCCAAACCGTTAAAATTTGATTTAACGATTATAAGCAGAGATTTTTTTTAAAAGTTATAATAACTGTAACCGTTGAATCAAATTTCAACGACCTGAATCCTCAACTTGATGGATTTGGTGGAAAGGAATCATGAGATGATCCATTTCCTGCATTAGCGGTATTTTTGAGCCTAACATGTTTCAAAACGTTATTATTTTATCACATCACGTTGAATTATTGGTTTGAAAATGCGTCACAATGACAAAGATATTGTTATTCACACTTATTTTTATGTCTTACACACTCTTGCTAATTTTTTTGATTGATTTTTATCAATTTATTTGATTACACGGTTGAAAATTGAGAAAATATTGTGAGAAGTAAAAATTGGTATGTAACTGCCTTATTTTAAAACCTACCACACGTGTATTTCTGTTTTTCATATATCGTCGAGTGGTTTAGAATATACCATCATGGAATTATAGTTGCAAGTTATTCCTTTTATAAATGGACCCTACTTATTGATTTCTTTAATTCATTCGATTAGACGTTTGAAAATTAAGAGGAATGTGAAAAGTAAAAATTAGTATGTAGTTAGACTACTCTATTTTAAACCTACCACACGACTTGTGTTTCTGTTTTGCATTTCTCGTCGAACGATTGGTTTAGAATATACTATTATGGCATTCTAGTTGCACGTAATTCATTTTATAAACGGACCCTACTTATTGTTTATAACTACGTGATCAACACTCTTGCTTGATAGACACATTATTATATCCCAAAATTGCATAAACATACTTTAAATTATAATGAATTTGTGCAAATATTAGTCAAAGCTAGGAATTTTGCCAATTGGTAACTCAAACTCATGTTTTAATATAAACTACCTCATTCATTTAAAAAAAATAATATTATTAAAGAGAGGTGCAGGATTCGAAACTATTAAAAAAGCTAACAGAATGGAAAGTTTCAAACCCGTGACGTATGTGTAAAAACTCAATGCCCTATCTTCTAGAATATTAATTAGACTACATGCAAACTACCTCATTCGTTATTTTAGTTAAAATTTAATCAAAACGTATCATTCATTATTTTAATTAAAATTTAATCAAAACGTAACGTCTGCATAATATGCAGATCGCTTTCTAAGAATATTTTCGCCAATTAAAGACGCTTAAATAACTTAACGTAAGAATCTTATGTGACGTTTTCGTACACTCCTAATAAGTCAGATCCCATTTGTGAAAATTTCCTAATTGCATAATAATTTATGGAAGTGGTGACGCTTACAATAGGTGGGAAACGAATCTTGTTAGTTACCAATTTCGTCTTCTTCTTCTTCTTTATTTTATTTTTAAATAAAATAAAATAATATATTTTTGTGTGGACTCAAAACGAGAGCCAACTGGATCCTCTCTGAATGTTTTTGGTGACGACCTTAAGAGTGATCGTGTTCGTTCATTATATATCGTGTGATCAGTTTTATCAAATAATGTTTGTGTTTAATTATAAATAAAAATATTTAAAATAATTTTTAACCATATGCTGAACGGATACGATTTACAAATCATCGCGGAATCCTCACAAAAAAATTCGGCGAGTATCCGGATTCAAACTAGAGGCTAATTAATGGTTATATATTTCTTTAGTAGTCTTCTGTCGTTGACTTTGCAGTTTTGGAATTTTAGCTTTGGGCTTATTCTTGTTGGTGTACCCTGGGCCTGGTGGGTCGACATTTGTGGCCTAGTTTGGTTGCATTTGGGCCCTTTAGATGTTTTAATGAAATTACTAATGTACACAAGTAGGCTTTTTCGTCAAACTATCTTTCAGAGTAAAAAACACTTATATATGTATTTATACAATCTAGTTGTACCAGCATTTGTATTATTTTTCTAATAGAGATGAGATCCACATGCGTTGACGGACCATATCTATATTAGAGAGATAATACAAATGATGATACAACTAGGTGGTAAGTGTATCATTACTCTTTACTAACGAATAGAAAAACTTGTACGTTCAATATTATCGCGCGCAAGTCCTCTACAGACTACTAGTATTATTGTACCCGACATTAACAGTTTGATAGATAAGCAGTCTTTTCTTTAGTTTAAGTTTTGAAACTTTTTTAACTATTTATGGATACAATTTAAAGTTTAATCGCAGAAACAACATGTAGTTTACTGGAATTTAATTTGCAAAAGGACCAAATAATGAACTACATTCGTTGCATTGTGCAAGTGTAGCAATCACAAACTCTGTGATGAAAATTCCTGTCCTCAATTTACAAGTTAATTAACTGCTAATCAAATTCATTGATCGAAAAAACTCATCAGCGTTGCAGGAGCAGTCGTTGATAAAATATGTTTTCATAGTTTTAAAATTCATGTAAGAACACTCAGAGCCTTCCTAAACCCAATGAATGGTAATCCAAATGAGCTACAACATTTTGTTTAATTCGCAAGGAAAGGATCTTGTGCAAGCTCTTAGAATTAAATTCGTCACAAAATACAACATTTTGTTTAATTCACAATCAAATTTGCGAATTTCGTAAACAGTCGCAAAAAGTAATAAACTCAGAAAATAGAACATTGTCATAAGTGGGACTGCATTTTATCAAAAGGCCGAGGCTATCAAGCAAGTTCTGCTGTTGCGTATTGAGCAAGAGTCGAAACTCGGAGCGTGATCTTCAGAAACGATGGCGCTTCGCTTGAATGTCGAATCTTTCTTGGAACGGTAACTCTTCTGCAATTTAGCCATTGCCACAGCTGCAAGATTTTTTACCTCAAGACAGTTGAGAAAATCTCTTTTGGCCTTTTTCATGATCAAGCTGGCCTTTTTATGTACAGAAACATTACTGCCGCTGCTGCTCCTTCTTTTGTTGCTTGGAGATGACGGAACCTCCTCGCTTCTCCTTCTTTTGTGGTTCCCTGTTGAAGACGGAGCTTCTGCCTCTGTGCAAATAACAACTCGTCGGCTCTCTTTTCGAGCTGCTTCCATCTGATACCGGCTCTTCAACCTCTCAGCCGCCTTGTTTTCTTTCTTGTTCACCTCCTCCACTTTCTTCTCGAACAGCTCCTTCCATCTGAATGCGGCGTTCGTGTTGGTCTTCGTGTTTTCAACCACCTGATCAGCCATCGAAGCACCGAACTCCTCTATGTAGAATTTCCGCCACAGCTTATCGGTAACAGGACTCAAATCTCTGCCTCCGGTACTCTTCTCTATGCGACTCAACTCGTCCATGGTGCACTGCGGTAGGATTTTCTCGAGAAGATTGGAATCTATTCCACTAACATCCCCGCCATGGCGGCGCATTAAGTCAACCACCGAAGACGGAGGAGCAGCTGCTGCTTTTGCTTCCACATTGGCCATTACTCTCTTTCTCGTTCTCTCCCTGCTCACTTGCTCAGTTGTTTGAGTTGGGAGTTTAGGGTTCGGTTTCTAATTTCAAGTGAGATTTCTATCGCTTTATTTATAGGGAACGATCAGGTCCGGTTTCCTTTTCCTGTTGGGACTACTAGTACTGCTAGGGTTGGGATTCTAATTCTTATCCTGGTGGAAGTAGGAATCCTGGTAATTTCATGTTTCCTTTTTCAAATTGTTGTAAATAATCTGAGTAATTCAGACAAGTAATTAATTTTTTTTCTGGTTATACATTTTTTTCATATATAATATTATTTGAGTATTATCTTTTTATAAAAAAATGACTGAGTATTACAATCAAGATTCAAGACCTAAAAGTTTAGGAAATCTTTTAAAATTTTAATATTGTAAATTAGGAGAGATCCTTCCGGTTACTCTCATGAATTTACCGTAAATTATGAGAGGTTTTTACTTACAACGAACAGATTCAGACAGGTTGACTAGCTACCCCGGTTACATCTAACTAATTTGTCATAAACTAGGGGCAACTAAATGCAGGTTTCGTCAAACTGTACTGCACAGTAGAAAACACATAGATGTATTGTTTTGCCAAAAAAAAAAAAACCTCATAATCTCAAACATTATCGCACCCAAGTCCCGAACTATTAGTATTACTGCACCCGACATTAACAGTTGATTGATGAGGGGTTTTTATTTAGTCCAGGTTTTGAAGCATTTGTTAACAATTGCTAGAGACAATTCAAAGTTCAAGCGCATAAATAAACTCTTATTTACTGGAATACTTTGCCACACGGACCAAATAATGATCATCATTGGTTACAATATTGTGCTAGTGCAATAATCAACCACTAATCAAACTGTGTGATCAAAAAACTTCATCGGCGTCGCGACAGTAGTTGTTGATTTTGGCGAGCTTCTTTTCAACCGGAGGAGTACGCGGCGTTTGTACGGGGTAGAACTTGTAAATCCTCATATTTTTCGCGAGTGCCAGTTCCCTGGCCATTTCCTCTCGCATTTTAGCAAATGCCGGTCTTCTTGCTTCCTTTTGTTCCTCCCTTGCATGCTCCGCCGCAGGTAGCTCCACCTCAAAATCTTGCTCATTCTCTTTCTCCACACTATTGTGATCGACTATGTATGGCACAGAGTATTGAATTTTCAAGTACCGGCCTCTTTCGAGGCGTTCCAAAGCTGCCTTTCTTTGCTTGCACCCCAAGTAATATATTTTCAGAGAATGTTTTGTCAATCTCTCGACTTGGGCATCTCTCTTGTCCATAGGAATGTACGGGATCCAGCCCATCTTCATCTCTTTCATCGGAATTATAGCTTCTTCGCAGCCTCCCGGCCTGCTTATATCAGTTATCTTGTAGGCTAGTTCTTGTGAAGGAGGGGAAAGCGATGAGATGGCCACCACGACAGGGATCGATTCGCATTTGTATGATGGAGGGCCTTCCACAATGTGAGGCTCGGTTGTGACAAAAACGTAGACGTTTTTCTTGTTGTTTTCGCCATGGATTTCATGATGCAATTTCCCCCCTTTGCGAATTCTCGTTCGAGATTGGAGAAATCCCAGTCGAATTTGCTGTAGAGTCTGTCCAATTCCCACCACGATGTCATTACTGGAAAGGCAGATTTCCACAAGTCTTTCAGGTTTCGGGGCTCCTCCTCCACCTCCAAGTGCTCGGGTTCGGGTTTAGGTTTTGGTTGGGACGTCTTGACCCGCTTTTGCAGTGGCCGAGTGAACTTCTTGTCCTCAAATTCCGGCATCTGGCTAGCCTTCCTCTTTGCACTTCCTCCTTTCTCCATTGCAGTAATAATAGTTGTATAAGAACAATTGAAGTTAAGAACTCAGAGCCACTGAGAGAAAGAGAGACAGAAAGTTTAACGATCTAGTTTATTTATAACGAGTTCAATTTTCCTCATTAAAGTTGGATTAATTCTAATTCCTTGTCAATATGGGAGACTTTTCCCTAATTAAAGTTGGTCAATGTTAAACTTGGTAATTAAGAAAGACTAGTTAACGAAAGTAAGTGATCTTCAAAACTGGTAAAAATACCTACTTGGATTAGGAAATCTCCATACTCCCACTGTGCTTCTCCCCGTAAACATATTCGAGTCTAGTTTGAAGAATACTGAAATTCTACATCGAAAAATTGACAAAATTAAATATAACTTATATTGAGTGGTTATACTTCTCATTACACTTAATTATTATGTGATAAAATCCCGAACGAACATTCGAAGAGAAGGGGATCTCTATCATGAGCTCCTTGGCAACACTACCCCGGTTCTTTATTCAATACTGAAATTATGTTAATCTTCTATGCTTTTAGATTTCATACTTGAGATGATTTTTTCCAAATCTTTTAATTTCATAAAAATAATTAATGACTTTGATCATTTTTATCCTATAGCTTTTGCCTAGTTTTGTCTTAATATAGCGACTTAGCCCCTAATTTGGTTTATGGACCTGACACCGCTATAGCGGCTCGATGATTTTATGGCGGATCAATGTGTTAAAGGGTCACTTGTAGGTCAAGAAAGCTCTAATATTATTGACGTACATGTACTATTCGAGAAAACAAAGCCAAAATTTCACATGTAATGAAGGAAGACTCGATTCTCTTCGTATTACAAAGACAATTCACAGATTGAGTAAACAAATTGGATGATTTTCGTTATACAATAATAATCAAACCGTTGCCTATTGAGCACGTACTTGAAACCCAAAAAGAGAACTAAGTTTCATACATTTTAGCTTAGCCTAATCATCCAAAACAATAATATCGCTTGGCTTGAATGTCGATTTATCTTTCGCAGAACTGTAATTCTTCATGATCTTACGATTTCTCACCTCGAGACAATTACGAACTTCACTTCTCAATTTCTTCATCGGCACGCTACCCTTTCTGGAAGAAACATTATTAATGCCACTCCCAGAGCTACTTCTTTCATTATTGCTTGACGATGAAGGAACTTGTATTTGAGCAGCTTCCAATATTTGATGCCCCTGACTCTTCAACCTGTCAGCTTCCAGTTTTGCCTCATACACGTCTACCCATCTGAACACGACATTCACTCTCTTAATCTTTTCGATCCTCGGATCAGCACCAAACTTCGCTTCACAGATTTTCTCCCACAGCTTATCTGTAACGGGACTCAGATCTCTTCCTCTCGTACTCTTCTCTATGGTCCACAACTGGTCGACGGTACAATGTGGTAGGATTCTCTCAAGAATATTGAAATCTACGTCGCTAACATCGCCCCCACGGTGGAGAATAAGATCAGCAACCGAAGACGGAGGAGCTGCTGCTTTCGCTTCCATATTAGCTACCTTCTCTCTCTCTCTCTCTCTCTCTCTTACTTTTTTGACGGCGGAGTTGAAGAGTTAGGACAAATGAATGACTTACGTTCAATTCGCTTTTTATTGGTTTCCTTTTCCATTTCCTATTTGGAATAGGAATCCTGGTAAAAGGTGGATTTGTGTTTAACTTGTATGTGTTCTTTTCTTGACGCATACGTAACCAAAAAATTGTCATAACTTCATAAGTGGACTGCACATTTGATCGAAATGCCATTTTTAAGTGAAAATATAGAAGGATTTGGCGAGATTAGCTTTTTGTCAATAGTTGTGTACGAGAAAACTGTTGAATTAGTGGCCAAGTGGCCAAAAAGGTGCATATAATAAAAAATGAAGGACATAATGATGTGGGAACATCATTATGAGGAGACAAATAATTATGTTTCCTTTTACTTTGTTGAGTTTTCAAAGGTAGAAAATTCAGCTTTTGTCCCCCCACTTGTTGCCTTTGGAAATGAGAGAAACCGAAGGAGAGTTGTAAAAGGTGCAGAAATTAGAGAGCATTTTTCTGATAGTAGTTGTAGAGAGGTGTGCACCAGAAAAACAGAGAAGAAAAATAGAAGTGCAGCAGCCCCATTTTGAAGAGAAGAAGAAGGTGCTCTTCTTTTGGTTAGTAATCATCTACCAAGGTAGTTGTTGTTGTAACAGCTTTGAGCTTTGTATAAAGAGGAAATTATTCATTATATTTCTCTCTATATGTTTCTTTAGTGTGTGAGAGCTACTGGTTGTATTGGGGTTTTGGGTTGTGAGATTGCCAACACTTTGTAAACTCCCATTTGGTTGATGACAACAGAACCTCCTGGCTGCTTCTTCTTTTGTCGCTTGACGATGAAGGAACCTCTGCCTCTGTGCAGACAATAACTCGTCGGCTCTGTTTTCGAACCGCTGCCCTTTGATATCGACTCTTCAACCTCTCAGCCGCCTTGTTTTCTTTCTTGTTCACCTCCTCCGCTTTCTCGAGAAGAATGGAATCTACTTCGCTAACGTCCCCACCAAGGCAGCGCATCAAATCAACCACCAAAGACTGAGGAGCAGTTGCTGCCTTTTCCTATTGGTGTTGAGAGTTGTCGCACATTGGCGAGGGACAAGGTTTATTATGTGCTTATATGATCTTGGGTTACTTTCTATATTACCAATTGGTTTGGGAAGTAGTAATCCTGGTAGGGTAAATAATCTGGTTGCCTTTTCCAGTTGGGGTAAAAGGGATCTCCAAGATTGACTAATAATCCTAGTTTGCTTACGAAACTCACACGTCAAAATTTTATGAGTACCGAGAACACAAGTCACGTGGTCTCATACATCTTGTCTTATAAATGTATCATGTACTTGAACAACTAGCTATTGATTTCTTCAATCTCTGTTTTATTTTTACTCTCTCTCTCTCTCTGAAAATCTTGAGTATTTTTCTTCTCGCTAGACTATTACTAACAAAGTAAGTTGCAATGGTTGAAGAAGGAGCAAAGAGGAAGGCAAGCCGGAAACCTGCAGACAGCAGCAAACCTACTCGGCCATTGCAAAAGCGGCTGAAAGCTTCCGAACCCAAATCCAAACCGGAACCCGAGCACTTGGTGGAGGATCCCCGAAAACTGAAAGACCTGTGGAAGGCTGCGTTTCCTGTCGGAAAAGGCTGGCACAGGATGGACTCGGTGGACAAAGAGTTCAAGTGGGATTTCCTTAATCTCAAACGAGCATTCGAAGAGAATGGAAGGCTCAATCATGAGGTCATTGGTAACGATGGCAACGTATATCTGTTCGGCACAACTGAATGTCATTTGCAGAGGAAGGATGAAGTTGTAGTCCCTGTTTTGGTGGCTGTTGTATCGCCATACCCGCCTTCGGATGAGCTGACGATTAAGCCAGTCGACGGAGCAGAAGTTAGGTTTACAATGAAAGAATTGAACATGGATTGGATTCCATGCATTCCTCTGTACAAGAGAGATTCAGACACCCAAGTGATAAAGTACCCGCAAGTATTTGTCTTGGGTTGCACGGAGAGGAGAAGCGATGCTTTGAAGTGCACGAAGGATGAAAGTTTCGTGAAACTTCAGTACTTCTTTCCGTGTTTGGATGATCACAAGGAGGAAGAAGATGACTGTCGGGCACGAGGAGAGGTGGATGAAGTTGCCAAGTTCATCATAGAGGAGACGATAGAAGGAGATGATGAGTTGCCTCCGATCGTAAAAGCTGGCTTGAAGGAGTATGTGGAGGACAAGCTATTTGAAGCAAAGAGAAAGGGCCGAGAGAACAAAAATAGTAGCAGTAGTGTTTTTTCTTTTGTTCAAGCGAATAGTAGACGGGAGAGTTGAACAAAGGAGCTCGGACAAAGGGCCAAACACCCTTAGGCGCTTGAGCCGAGAAGGGGGTTTCGGAAGTAGGAGGGTTTACAAGTTCTACCCCCTGTGCAAACACCGGAAACTCCTGACATTTCAAGAGCTAAATATCGATTCATCAAGTATTACGGCAAGGCTCATGAGTTTTATAGAGCAGGATGCCAAATCCTAAACACAGTTTAATTTTCGTGTTTAAGTTTAATCAGTTGTTCACCGGCCCAACAAGACCGAAATTTTAATCAACAAGCTTTTTAACCACGATTAGATTATCGCTCGTTAGATGATTAAGGACACTTCGAGATCACAAATAATATGAATCTGTTGCTACTTAATATAATAAATCTGTCCTCATCAGAATACTGAAATTTTGGAAGGAAAAGAAAAACTAAATAGTAGATGGAACTCTAAAAATCCACTGACAGCAGAATCTTCATTTTAAACGCATCCTAACGGCAAAATATGTTTAAGAAAAGCCCAGTGCTGATATGAGCAACAGAAACTAGAACCGAAATCACCAACGCTCATTTCTTCTTTGACTTAGCAGCATCTGATGCCTTGGTCTGCACGAAAAAATGAACAAAACCGTTGTAAGAAGCAAGGTAATGAAGTCAAACTAGAATCACGGAAGAAAATAACACAAGTGACTTTCTTACCTTCTTTACTCCTCGGATCTTCTTGGCTCTGTTCTTTCTCTCCTTCAACTGCTTCCTTGACTTCTCTACCTTGGTATCAAGTCCGTTCTGCAATATAAAACAGTAATCTTTTTAGTGGCATGAACTCATAGAAGCAGAACTGATAAGCAAAATTACTATATGCTGAAAACGTAAACGTGAAACCAATAATGAAAATGGAAAGAAAATGTTTGGGTTAACATGACTATACTAGTGCTCCCACCTTTAGTTTATCAATACAGGTGACTTAAGTATCCACTCATTCTCAACTACTAGTGCACGCCAGAAAAGAAAAGATACTAACAAACACATAGGACTAACTCAGATTCTGATGGCATTAACCAATCATCAAACAATGATGTGAAATAAAAAAACCTTGACTTGTTCATGGAAAATGAATATAGAAATTGAGAATATTTTGAATCGTCGTATGATGAGAAGAGCTAACAAAAAATACCTCTTAGAAGATACATTGATTAATACAACCAATAAACAATCAACAGCTCTACGATTCTTACTAACTTAGATTAACTCAATGTGCACTAGGAGTCACCTGGGTGTTGATCAAATCAAATCACTTCAACATAGCTATCTACATTTCTAGCGGTGGCAATGTCCTATGGTTTAGGTAGCCAAAATGAAATTAGAATATATGAACTTATCAATCAACTCTGGACTTACCCTGATCAACCTGTACTTGGGCTCGTACTTCTTTGCATTTTCAACAGAGTCATAAATCAATCCAAATCCAGTAGATTTGCCACCACCAAAGTGAGTCCTGAACTTGAACACAAAGATTGCGTTCGGGTCCTTGACCTCATAGAGCCTCGCAAGCTTCTCCTTCAGCTCAGCCTTCACAAAACAATTAAGCCAAATTCAATCGATGAGTAAGTACATACCTCAGAATTGCTCAGATGGAAACAGTTAAATAACTTCTATTGTACAAAGTTCTTAGTTCTAACATAACCGTATCGATTAAAGTAAACAAACTAATGACAAGTTAAGCCATAAACACAGTCGATCAGACACAACTGAATGCAAGTACGTAAGAGCTGAAAACTGAAAGAAAGCTAAAAACAAAAAAAACAAAAAAAACAACAACAATACCTTTGAAACATTTGGCCTTCCTGGATGAAGAACATCGATGACCTACATGGAACAAAAGCAAAAATTGAATTATGATTAACCCCATAAGAGAAGATAAATAACGGAAAGTTGACAACACAAAATTCTAACAAATCATTTAAACCTCTTATTTTTCCCTAAACCCCTACAATCCAACTTACAAAAAAAAAAAAACCCCCAGTTGGATGAGTAGGAAGTACATAAAAAAAAAAACCCTAAATCCAGATCAAAGCATGCAACTTTACGGAGAAAAATCACAAAAAAATAATGGTAGCCAAATCATAATTAAAAACCCAGTTGGGTGAATAACAGCTTCATAAGAAAAATCACATATCCAGATTAAAGTACGCAACTTTACAAAGAAAATTAACAAAATTAAAGAAATAAAACAGCTCAACCCACTAACAAATACACACACAAGATCCAAAACCCAAAACCCAATTAAATGCTAGATGCAAGAAGGAAGAAATGATGGAGGAACTCACGAATTGCTTGCGAGAGAGAAGGCGGTTGGTCATGAACTTCCTGGTTCGGATGGTGACTGCCTTGTCCGCCATGGTTGGTTTTGATTAGACCGGAAGATACCTAACCAGAGGGCAATGAGGCGGAAAATGGAGTAGTCGCAGCAGCTACGGCAGAGGGAGTTGAGAGAGTTGGAAGAGTTTAGCTTTTATTGGATTAGGGTTTCGAAGGATGGAGACAGTCGATACTCGGTCGGTTTGGGCCGAGCTACGTTTAACTCTCTTTTTTTTTGTAGGCCAGGCCCAAAGGCTGTAAATAATTCGGGTCGGACTTGGACACCGAGTCGTGATTCGGGCAGAACAAGAAGTCGGTCCACGATTCAACTAGGAGTAGGGGTGGGTTCGGTACGGTTACCGTACCAAAACCCTCGTACCAATTACCGTACCAAACTTTCGGTTTGGTAAAATCTATTACCATTACCATACCAAACTTTCGGTATACCAAAGTTCGGTACTGCCAAATGTTCGGTTGACATGGTATGGCAATAGTAATTGCCACTTTATTTTAAGACAAAATTTATTTTTGCTTTGTTCAACATTTCATATTTTGTGCCTCTGCAATAAAACAAAGATATATAAACCAAATGCATAGACGGAAGAAAATTCTCATAACAAGTGCCCAAATAGATTTCAGATTTCCACCTTCAAATGGATTTACAGCCGTATGAAATGTTGATGAATTACTTGAAAATTATAAGCTTGAAACAAAAAATGGAAACATAAAGCAGTACTATAGGTCTACTTCCTCACCTTAGCAGTACCAGTTGATTATTCAACAGAAGCATAAAGCACCACTATGGCACTACAACAAGACTCACTTCTTTAACTTAAACCTCACCTTAGTTGCTGATATCTCATAAATTGTACCTAAATTCATCTATTATTCATCATTCACAATTCACACACACAATAATTCAAATGATGCATCAAGATTCATAATGAAAATTAAGCTTACAATCCAAATAGAAGTTACAAATCAAAACAAATAGAAGTTAACAATCCAAATAGAAGTTAAAGTTTCAAACTAAATGAAAATTGAAACTAAACTTCAAAGGGTAAAATTCATTGATCAATTCTTCAAGTTTAAGATGTCGAAACTTTTGGAGGAGACATTGAACTTCTAGAATATTATAAATATGTATTATAATTTATAAATATGTGTTATATTATATATTATATTATATTATCGGTACGGTACGGTAATATCGTGGTAATGGTATCCATTACCAATACCGTACCACGAACTTTCGGTACGGTACAATACCATACCATTACCGTTGGCACAAAAAATTTGGCACAAAATCGGTATGGCACGGTTGGTAATTCGGTTGGCATGGCAATTTGGCAAAAAAATCCACCCCTAACTAGGAGTGCAACTCGGAGGGGTTAAACAAACTAAAAGTCCACCGAACATAACCCATTCTTATACTTATGGTTCCGCATCGAATTTTATCGAGTGTCCGAATAAGGTTTATTTTTAGCTACATTCCTTAGAATTTTATTTTGATCTCACTTTACTCATGTAGCTCAAATATCAACATTTTACTCTCTGAAATTCAAAATTCATTTTACTTTAACTTATGAACTCTCTCTTCTTCCTAAAACTTATAAGTCATCTCCTAAAACAAATATGGGACCCAACACCCAATAAGATTATGTCACATGCGCAATAAATTTGATTATAAAGCTCTACTCTGCGTTGGCATTCAACAATAATAAAATATGAAATTTAAAAGAAAATGAAGAGATGGAAATGATTAGCCTGGGTACCCAAATCAAACTTATACAAGAAATTAACAAATCTGGCAATGTGGAGCAAATTTGAGTGTTATAGATACGACTTTCAAGTTTCAGGAGAGGTAAAATGAGATTAAAATAGAGTTTTAAGGGACAAAGCAAAGCAAAGCAAACTTTGAATTTTAAAGAATAAAATGACAATTTTTAAGTTACAGAGAGTAAAAATCAAATTTTAAGGTTGGAGCTAAAAATAAGTCAAACATTTAACGTGGAAAATCTATTATCTTCATGGGTTCATCCATGAGAAAAAGACACGGACGAAGAAAATGAGGCTGAGATTGAACGAATCAAAGAGGCCAGCTGATATCTCCTCCTCCAAAATTCCGTTTCTCAAAACAAAAACCAGTCCACGCTTTTGATTTCTGAATTCCAAAAACACTCGTCTCGAAAACAGTTTTCAAATGGCGGCAGCAGCTTCGTTGCTCCAACCCAACCCATTGAAGTGGAAGCAGCACAATCTACTCCCCCGTCTCCGCCCCCTCCCCACAAACCCAATCAAATTCAAAAACTTCAATTTCCAAATCCAAAAAATCCCCTGCAAATTCAAAGTTCAATGCTTTAAGCAGTTATCCGACTCAAAATCCCAGTCCCTTGTCGTCGAAGAAAACCCAGCACAACCAGCTACAAACCCAGCAAACCCAATTGGGATTATCGCCGGAAAGCTGTTGGAAGCTATGAAGGCGTTGAGAAAGCCGGCAATGGTCGCCGTGTTGTTGGGTCTGCTGCTGATGTCCGACCCCAATTCGGCATTGGCCGCCACGGGCGGTCGGGTCGGGGGAAGCTCGTTTTCTTCGCGCTCGTCGTCTTCCTCTTCGTCCTCGAGGAGTTACTCGGTGCCGAGGACTCCGGGCTCAAGGCCCGGTTTTTCGTACTCCGCGCCGTACTACGCGCCTTCGCCTTTCGGGTTCGGTGGCGGGGGTGGTGGATTTTACGTGGGGCCGGCATTTGGGTTCGGAGTTGGAGCCGGGTCGAGCTTCTTCCTGATCTTGACGGGTTTTGCGGCGTTTGTTTTGGTTTCCGGGTTCCTTTCGGATCGGTCTGAGGGAAGTGTGCTTACTGCTACTGAGAAAACAAGCGTTCTCAAGCTTCAGGTTTGATTGAATGCTTGTAATTTTCACTCTGCAGACATATCTGTATGTAGATATGTATGTATCTGTATGGATATTATCATGCTGCTGCCATGCAATTTGAAATCCTCTGTTAAATTAGAGATCTTTATACATATGACCCAATGGATTGTTAGGTTGGAAATTTGTTCGTTTATTAAGTTCAATGACTTGTTTGCCCTTCATTGCATTCAATTTGGATATGCATGGTTTGGCTGTAGAACTAGGATTTTTGTGCCGAAGTGGCAAACTGTGGGGATTTTCGCCTTATTTGATCGGCACATGTTAAAGGATGGGCTGATTGTTCTATAAGTAGAAAAACTAGGGGATCAAGAAATGATATGGTTGTAAGTAAGCATACTCTAGGATGGATGTTTTAAGATAACTGAGTATTTGGGGTTTGGAGAAAAGCATCTGAAGCTACTCCCTGGAAAGTGCGCCGGTATTTGTAAAACATAGCAACATCGACTGGCTTTAACCTTCAAACGAGGATAAGAGTAGGGGATCATACATACAATTTGGAATTTTGATATTTAGTGCTGTAATTTCACTTTATAGCCTAATTTTTGGAAATGTGATATGCACTTTATAGACTCTTTTGTTGGATGGCAACGAACATTTTGTTCTCTATTGTTTCACTATCAATTTTTCTCCTTCTCTAAGGTTGGTTTGTTGGGCATGGGACGAACTCTCCAAAGGGATCTTAATCGGATTGCTGAAACTGCAGATACTTCTACCCCTGATGGTTTGGGCTATGTTTTGACAGGTGAACCTATATATATTATTATTCACGCACACCTGCATAATACAAACGAGCTCTTAGGATTGGGTTTTCAGTTAAACGAGCTCTTAAGAGGTCGCACTTGGTGCGATGGCAAGTGCCTTCGCCCATGAGCGGTAGGTCTCGGGTTCGAGACTTGGGAGCAGCCTCTCCATAAATGGGGGTAAGGCTAGCCGACATTCACCTCTCCCAGACCCTGCGTAAAGCGGGAGCCTTGTGCACTGGGTATGACCTTTGACCATACCCAGAATGTTGAGTTACTATTTTGTATTCTTGATTTCTTTTCCTTCCGGGATTCTGATGCAAATTTCACTAAAATTGCAGAGACAACACTAGCTTTGCTACGACATCCTGATTATTGCATCTCCGGTCATTCATCTGTAAGTTCAATATCATCTGTTGGCGTACTTGGTTGATATCTGGTGCATCATTGTTGTTGCCTACCATTGTTAGAGAAGGTGGAAACCCATAGGAAGAGATAATGATAAATCAAAGGAATTCATCTCTCTCTTACGACATTTGGCACTATAAAGTATGAGATAGCATATTGTAGTGGCAGCTACTTGTCAAGTAATTTAAACAGCTTAGGCTAAACTTTTAAAGATTAAAACTAATGCACTTTGATGTCTCGTGCACACATGCAAAGCTTTCTTACAAATTACGAGAGTAGGCGTGAACTATGCTGATGAAAACATAGATAATAGTGTCATGGCGGTGCCTATATTATACTCCTTAAATTTATTGTTAACCAGAAAAAGTGAAGAGGAAATCAAAACCGTTGGTCTGGTGGAATAATGTCTGAAGCACGATCTGGATTGGAGTTTTTCTTATAATTGTTAAGTTATGGATGCATGGAGGAAAACAGAAAGTATAACTTTATATAGACATGAGGAATGTGAAGGACATGGATTATAACTTTTGTCATGCTTGTAGGTTGCTCTAAAGCGAGGCATAGAGGATGCAGAGAAACGCTTTAATCAGCTTTCTATCGAAGAGAGGGGTAAATTTGACGAAGAGACACTTGTCAATGTGAACAACATAAGAAAGCAAAGCTCAACGAGCCGGAGTGCTAATGGATTCCGCAACGAATATATAGTGGTAAGGACGAACCTGTGTTGTTTATTTACTAGTTAAGCCCTGAACATTCTATTAAAATCAGTATTTCCAAATCTAAGCATTGTTATGGAGGCCCTGCTGGCCTGTCATGGAAGTATTTGTGAATATGAACGTTTGGGATGATGAATGTTTCTTGACCTCGTCTTTGGTCTGCAAAAATCTATTTTGTTTTCTTTTTATTTTGGTGTTGTTGATGACTTATACTGTTTTAAATGTAAAAAGTGACTACTATGCTTATATCATACATCTGAGATTATATACCATACAAATATAAAAATTCTCTCCTCTAGTGTTTGAGGAAATAACATAAAATTTCATAAGTGAGTTGAATAGTTTCGGGATTGTTTTAGGGAACAGAATTGTTAATATCTGACCTGTTTTCTGTCTGAATTTCAATCAGATAACAATATTGGTGGCTGCTGAAGGAGTGCATAAGTTGCCTGCCATCAATGGCAGTGGTGACTTGAAGGAAGCATTGCAAAAGCTTGGATCCATTCCCTCGAACAAAATAATGGTAACAATACTTTCATTGAACTCGTAAATTTTTTCTGCTAAATCGGAGCTGAGCTGATACATATACATCTTGTTCTTTTTCTTGCAGGCAGTAGAGGTCTTGTGGACTCCTCAGAATGAAACTGACACTCTGTCCGAGCGGGAACTACTTGAAGACTACCCGCTTTTGAGGCCTTTATGAGAGGACATTCGGGCAACCCTGCACTATCCTGCAAGAGGTACAACTGAACTGCATATTGAGTCATTGATGAAGGGCCATTTCATTGGGGGATATCCGCGATGTACAGAAATTATACATGTCTAAGAGTGTCTTTTTGTGTACTTTTATACTGAGGTTTCTATATTTAGAATAGAGTTTCGTCGTGTTAATTACAATCATTTTCGTAATAGAGGTGTACTTTGGTAAATGTAATGTAACAAAAGCTAGAATTTGACTACATACCTTCCCAAGATATAGTATATAGTTCATGTTTGTTGTAGTAATGAAGACTAGTAAGCTTTTAATTGCAACAAAAGCTACAATACCTTCTATGTATGAGCTTGTAAAGTTGTATTGCTAAGGTTGCTAATGGTTTGGTTCGGTTAGCGGTTATCTAGTAAGCGAGAACTTTCATGCACATGCGATCCGATTGTGGATGTATCCTAAGTTAATCACACTGCTAATGTAGAAAGTTAATACACATTGCAACGCATGATTCACTTGGAATAGTGCCACAATGATGTTCCAGGAGTAGGTAAGTAACTTTTGTCACATTGGCAGTGTGTAATTCACTTGGCATACCACCATAATGGCATTTCAGGCGTTGGAAAGTTTCTCTCCCATTCAAGAGTAGAACTTTCATGCAATTCTGATGTCTTAAGCCAATCACACACTGCCAATGTGGGAAAGTCAAAACACATTGCATTGCTTGATTCGCTTGAGATATCACCACAATGGCATACCTAGCGTTGGTAAGTTTCTCCTGATTAGGTGTATGAAAAGGACATGTCAAGGGTTGGGAGAAGCTTTAGGATTAGTTTCTTCCATCACATATTGTGGAGTTTGCCTAACATTCCCTACCATTTTGGGAAGTGGGAACTGCATCCCAATGGCACTTTTCTCAAGGCTTCTTTTTACATCTTTCGGCTGTAGGTTGGATCTTGGATAGGGATGGGGGGTTGCAGCCGCAAAGTTTAAGATTCTATAAGCTGAGGTGATGGGATGAATTGACACTACACGTTGAACTAGCTACCCTTTGTATCTGTGGATTGCCTTGGGTTGAACCCGACTGGTCCAACTTCAATAATTCTCTTACACGAATCATGTTTTCATGATGGTGTCTTGTGCCAACCTATGAAGTGGAGGTCATTTTCTGAATCCACCACAAGAAGGTTGTGTTTTTAGTTAGGACTTTCACGTTTCAATTTCTATTCATACTCAAACGCCATAACTTGTAGTAGGAGGTCCTAAACTCAAATGAATCTGACTTATATAATGGGATTTAATCATCACGGGTGGTTTAGTGGTTGAGAATTAATTTTAGGCCCGTATGCCACAACATGTCATAGGTTCGATTCTTAGCGCTGATGAATTGCACGATGGTGGCCATAGATGTTGAAATAACTCTGTAAGTCTTTCCAGCCCTCAAAAGGGTGGAGTGTCAAGCCACCAGCTTGTCCCTTTATATTTATATATATATAATGGGGTTGCACTTGCATGGGGTCAACCAGTACTTAAACACAAAGGAGTAAAAATCTGTAAGCGTTCCTCGAACAGTCCACTTGACAATCTACTGGTTTGATCATCGCTGCATCACTCTTTACCGAACGTTGGTTTCATCCGGTGTAAGAGATTCAAGTATTCAAAAGAGAACATTGTTTACGCTGGATCACTTTTAAAGATTCAATTTCTATCATAATATTGTCATTGACTGATTGATTGTTTGGAATGGTCGTGTGCATGTGGCTATCGTTGTCTAGGCTAGCATCAAGCACATGAACCGTATCTGACCAGACACTTGATTTGGTTTATTCCTTTATTTGGAGTCCAATTATCAAAAAGTTGATCAGACATTTTGTCATCATCATCTGCTTTTATTAAGCTGTTTGATTAATACAATCTAAACCGTCCGATCTTTTAAGGCATACCCAAACTGCTTTTTTCTTCTTCTTGATTTGATATAAAAAAATGCTATAAAGAGTTGTTGGCAAGGTTCTAAAAAACGTTAGATAATAATTAGAGAGTGAGCTGGAGTCCAGTGACGGCTAGGCGGAGTTTTAGGCGGACTAGGTAAATTTAAGTAAATATATTTATATAGTATAAATAAGTGTCTAGCTGCCTAGGTGTTAGGCCCCAACTTAGCACTTGACTAGCGCTTAGCACCTTTTAGATGACAGTAGTAGAACACGTTGAAAATATAGGGAACAAACACATGATAAGGGTACATCCAAGTATTCTACAAATCTCTCACAATTTATTTAACAAAAATAAAGTGCAAAAATGAAAGTTACCGAGTTTTCGTCCAAGTGAGAGTCTCGACTTAGGGGGGTCTAAGCAGGTAAGGTGGACGTCTAAGGAGGTCTAGGCGTCATTTCTTAATTTTCAAACGTCTAAGGATTAATTGGACGATGGTCAGCCGCTTAGCGTCTAGGCGGGGCCTAGACTAGAACAATGGTTGGTGGTTTCGCCATGACAGTTCATTGTTTTGGAGCTGGAAATATTCACATAGGCATTTCAGTCAAAAGCATTTTAGCTTCACATGTCATGTGATTCACCAGTATCAGGAATCGAACGCAGAACGTGTTGTGTGAAATACAGGGCTGAAATTCGTTCTCAACCACTGAGCCACCCCTTGGTGATTTATGCAGTTGATGATTATGCTCTTTTTTTAATGATTTAAAATCACCAACTCTCAAACGGTACATTATATGATTTATAAAAAAATAATTTAAATTTTGATATCTAACATGCCTCGATTGATATACATCAAAGACTTCACGCATCTATATATCTTTCTAGATTTTCCATAAAGTAATGCAATGCTAAAACCATTTGAGTTGGTCTCAATTCAACACCCAACAAAGGCAGCAAATGCAATATAAACAATAAACGAAAAGACTAGTTGGCCTCCACTTTGCCACCCAGTTTTATAAACCCAAAAAGGAAAAAAAATATGGTCATACCTACTAATATGTCAATTACAATTTTAAACGTGTGAAAAAACCTTTATTTTATAGATTCTTCAATTGAATTTAAATCAAATTCTAATTCAAATTCAAATGCAAAGATTTTATCTTATCATATCACATTTAAATCTGTGATATTTAAGAATTACTGTCATACTATTTCTTTATATGCGTCAAATTGTGATGTACAAAAATGAGAAACAACAAATAAGTACATAAGGGGCTAGGTAAATGACGTGCTCTATGACTTTATTTTTTATTATCTATATCTAAAATCGAAATCGAATCAAATACCTCAACTTTCCTAGATCCATCAAATACCTGAATTTGTATTTTTGAAACCACCTCGTTTGGCATGGTTACGCATGAAAAATGGAGTTTGAATTTTTTTTTTTTTTTTTAATACACAAATATATTTTACACTAAGCGTAGCATTAGCATGATTTGGATTAAATCATAAAATCCAATTCACTATTCATAAAATTGAACTTAAGATATTTTATTTATAAGTTAAGAGCCGTACCAAATTTGGCATGTCAAACTAAAGCACTTTAACATAACATAAGACTGAGTAAAACTTTGGCACAAGATATGGTTTGGTGGTTTTGATATGTGATTCAGATTAGCTTTAGATGTCTTTTTCAAGGTAAGCTCACCCTTAGGGAAGTTAGTATGTGGACCAATGGATCATCCCATATTAAAGGGCCAATATACTTTAGGTGATAAAATATGGGCAACCAGATTGTGCAAGTTAAGTAGAAGAGCATGCATGGAGCATGGAGCATGATTTATTTGTTCTTGTGGGGGCCAAACAATTGAAAAAACCACTTCATAATTGACACATGTTGGAGGGGCCAGGCATGTCCTACAAGAAGCATTGCAAAAGATCCTGATAAAATCTCTCTTTGGCCAACTCAGCATTGACATGCCAATAATTCAATTCAGATTACTTTTCAATTTTCGATCATCTCAGTCAAAGTCCCTAACAAATGCATTAAGTTTGGCCACGATAACGCGTTTGCCTCTTGTATTCAAATTTTAGAATCAAAGACTCTTAGGTGCTGTATTTCTTTTGAGTGTCGTGAATTTTGACTTGAGATGATAATCTACTATCACCAATTATATGCAATTATTGAATAACGGGTCTGTTTCTCTCGTCATGGTTGTATACATCTAATGACACTAATCTCTCATAATACATGACTCCCATACAACCAATAGCTCTCTTGTAATAGTATGATGGAGTTGAACACAATCTTTATAGGCCTCAAAACTTGCATTTTTCCTCATATATATAATCGGAATTTTTAAACACATCATCCTAGTTTGTTGGAAAGCCACATCCCTTGATGAAGAAAGGAGTGGCCTGGCCTTGGTAACCATACATGATGCATGGAATTTGTGAAAAGAATACATGTTTTGTGCCTCTGCAAGTTTATAAATCAACAGCATCAACTGGGAGAGAAACTGTCCTGCGAAGAGAGTGAGGAAGCAGTGAGTCTGTGTACAAACTCTTGCCAGTGATCACATTCGCCGCATTGGGAGACTCCATTGCCTCGCAATTTCGGGCCCTTTGGGGTTCCGAATTGGGGCAGCTCTTTTCAAGATTAGCATGAAAATCTGGAGTTAAGTGTTGGTGATCATAAGCGCAAGATTTTGAAAGAACTATGTTGTTGATTCCTTGTATTGTGTTTGATACCAAAGATGATAAGAACCCGTTGTCTATTTTGTTTTCTTTACTTGCATTCGGCAAAGATGTTGAGATGATTCCTAATTGCTCATCTCGAAGCTCCCTCAGCTCCATCTGGTGCTTTGCTTTGAACCATCTCAAATCCTTCTGAATTCCATTCTCGTAACTGTCTGGGAGGTCATGGTACATTGGCGGGCTCATGCAAATAGAATGTAAACCTGATAAGTTTCTGATGGAATTTCTTTCTTTGGATGCCGTATTGTTTTCCACTTTAGAATCTTGCTCATCTTCAACTGTGACTAAGCAATCCATTTTCTCATATTCTTCATCAGAATGGATCTGTCCCGAGCCTACTAAACTAAGTTCACGACTTTCGTGTTGTTGCTGTCCCCAAATTTCTTGGTATTGAACGCAGTCTGATTGGCCCGATTCATTTGGTTCACCCTTTGTCACATGATGCTCAGACTCGTCAGCTTGGTACGTAATCTCCTCAAAACGACCGTGCATTGAAGGACAACCATGTTTACAACATTGAAGAGCTAGCAAGTCCTTAGCGCTAGGGTGGTTTGACAGATACTCCATCATGGAACCACTAGAGGTGTGATTGGAAACACAATTGTGACAAAAGCTTTGATTAGCAAACCGGGGTGTTTCCTCTAGTCCTGGTCCTGATTGCCAATCGGGCACCAACATGGAAATTTCCCCATCAATCATATTTGCTATTCTGGTTTCATCCTGATCGGTGATATCCAACTCTGCAACCATTTCAGTTGCCACACTCAATGCTGTATCGTTCTCAGTGTCAAATGGGAAATAAATGTTGCGTACACGACCTGCAAAGTATAGGATTTAAAGTGCTACATTTAGTGTCCACATATAGACAATCCATAAATAAACTCTGGAAAAAAGTAAAGACTGTGCCAACCTTCTTTATCTGTAATTCGAAGTCTCAAAAAGATGCCACCGTCTTCTCCTCTCTTCCCTTTAATACTAATGTCGACATCATCAGAATGATCATCCTCATGGTGCTCAAACAGTTCGATTCCAGTTGATTCTATATCAACAGTCCACTCATTTGGGGCATCATAATCATAATCATTCGAGTATCCATTACTAAAGGAACTGTTGCTTCGATGAAGCTCTAATAGAGGCTGCCTTGCAAGAGGACCCATGTCATCTAGGTGCCTACCATAATCTAGTGATCTCAAATCATATTCACATTCATCAATTTGGAGAAAACGGTCGTTTAAAAGCTCCCTCGCAGAGAGCCTCAACGACGCAGTTGCCAGACACTTCTCAACAAATTCTCGTACTTCTGGATCTTTAACTTTGTACAAAGCATCTGGTTTTTTACCCTATGAAATACGGAATGCGAAAGGAATCTTAGATGTCACATTTTTCGTAAAGATAGTAAAGAATTCCACTAGAGAGAAAGGGAAAGAGAATCCTCTTACAGAAACAACTTTCTTGTAGATCTGAGCAGGATGAGTGCATTCACTATACGGATATTCGAAAGTGACCATTTCCAGAACGCACATCCCAAATGAATAGATGTCAACTAGCTCATTATATGCCTCTTCATATACTTCAGGAGCCATGAACTCTGGTGTCCCTACTTCAATAAAATAAAAAAGAAATCTAAACACATATTAACCTTCTAGGTAAATAACTTTCCCTTGTTCCAATTAACTCCACAAATTACCAAACAAACAAAATTTGCATAGGGACATTCTTATTTGATTCAAAATATGACAAGTTATGAAGCAATTGTTATAGGATGGATCATTCGAAGTTACCAACGCAGTGAGCGGCGTGCGATTTCCTTAAGATTGCAGCTAAACCAAGGTCACCAATCTTCACTTCCCCTTGGTTTCCATTGATAAAGATGTTGTCACACTTAAGATCTCTATGGATCACAGGAGGGTCATGGCTATGGAGATACAGAAGCCCTCTCAAGATCTGCCTACACCAATTCTTCACTGCTCTAATGTTCACTCTCTTGTGCTTTAACCTATACCTATCAGTAATTAACAAAAAAAAAAAAAAAAAAAAACCACAAAAGATTCACAGAATTGGATTTAGTAAAGTAAGCAAAAAAAAAAATTAATTGTTAATTGAAAACTCAGAAAATACATACTGCTTAAGGGTCCCAGAGGTGAACATTTCAGTGACAAAATTGATGTTTCTGTTGGCAGTATCAACCCAGGAAGTGTAAAATTTCATGATGTTTCTGTGCTTCAATGTCTTGAGGAGGTGGATTTCACAGTAGAGCCTCTCAAGATCTTCAGGGCTTTGCAGGAAATCATAAAGCTTGACCTGGTTCCAAGCAACTTCTATCCCTTCATATTCATCAAATGCTCTGTAACTGCAACAAAAATATTAAAAAATAAAAAATAAAAACCCAGAAACAATCACTAAAAAAATCTGCGAAATTCCCAAAAAAAATTCAAAAATTTGAGAAAACTGAACTGGGTTTTAATGATTTTTGAAGAAAGTTAAGAGCTTGAAGTCTTACACTATCTTAGAAGCTCCTTTGCCAAGGATTTCATTGTACTGCAAACAAAAAAAAAAGGTTCATTCTTTAAGCAGAATTCACAGAAGAAAATGAGGACAGAGAGAGAGAAGAGGGGAGAGAGAGAGAGAAGAGAGGGGGGAGAGAGGTAATTACTCTGCCATATCTCCCAGTTGGATCAACTTCAACAAACTCACAGTAATCTGGTTCAAGATGTAAGAGACCATTCATTTCTGTATAACCAATCTCACTTTTTTGCACTTCTTCTTCTGAGTAGCTGCTGCTTCTTCCCCTTAATTGCTGGCAATTTCTTTGTTAATTCTGACACAAACACACAGAGAGGAGAGAGAGGAGAGAGAGAGGAGAGAAATGGAAAGAGGGAGAGAGAAAGGAAGAGGATTTATCATAAAATATTGGTTTCTAAACGCTTCATAGGCGAGTACGGAAATTAAAAGATCGAAGGAAAAAAAAACATGGATCGCTATTAATTTACACCAGCAATCATTATTTATATATTTGATATACAGCATTCTTCTTTTGTGATGGGAATACAGACAGAGCAAACCACCCAGTCCCACGACGGTACGTGACAAACTGCAAGTCTTAGTATTATAATAGGAGAGAGAAAAGGAGAGAGAGAAAGTGAGAGTCTTTCCATCGACTCCAAAGCTCTGTACTTTTTTCCGCAGTAGAACCGGATAAAGTAACATTTATGCACACCAAATTTCTCCTTGTGAGCTACCATGTTTTTTATCGTCTTTTAATTATTTTTTGATTTATTTATTTTGACTAGACGCATATCAGAAGAGACTTGGTGGGCACCGATTATTTCGCGAGAGAAAAATTTTATGAGTACATTTTTGCTCATCATCATTTAGTGTGGTGTATGTTTATCATTCTATTTATAATCGTTAAATGAGTTTAAATTTTGAGATTTGTGTTTATCCACCACACGAATCTCAAAAGTCAAGCTCATTTAATAGTGACTAATAAGATGGTGAGCATACATCACACTAAATTGTGATGAACAAAAATGCTCCCAAATTTTATTTGGTGTCTCTCACTTGATGAGAGATAGAAAAAGGAAGATATTGAAACGGTTACAAGATTTTGCATGTATGTAGAGAGCTTCCTATGAAATTATTAAATAAAACTTCCTTGCTCTCACCAGACGTGGTACCACTTAGTGTGAGGGTTACTCTAGTTAACGAACGAACAATAAATTGGATCATATGTAGAAAGCAAATATACGTAGATCACATGTAGAAAGAATCAGGTAGAACATCTAGGGACAAGAAGAAAGACAATAAATGGAGTCCTAATTTTATATGTGTAGCTCCACATCCACATGGTTCGAACAAACTTATAATTTGCCCGAGTCGAATCGATAACATCGACATAGCATGAGTTTACCGTCACATATCATTCTGGTTCAATAATACGTTTAATATGTATAAATATTTCTCTACATGATAATGTATTGTTTCAATTATCGTATTATTGTAAATCATATGATAGACATGTAAATTTTGTGTGAGTAAAAGCAACTGGTTACAAACAAAGGGTCCAGTTGAGTTTGATGCACAACCCGAAACTTGGACCATGCTCATACATACTATTTTTAGTAGACAAGGATTGTCTACTCTCCTTATTCTCGTGCCCTCCAATACTCTTTTGTTTGTGTGATCACGGTTAAGTCACGTCAACATTTTATATTACTATTTATTTTTGTCTTATTATCTCTATAAAAAAATAATATAAAATATAGACGTTGCTTAACCATGACCACACAAAACAAGAGAGCACAGGAGGGCACATGAACAAGGAGGGCAGACAACCCTTGTCCATTTTTAGTCCACGTTATATTTTATTTTATTTAGAAATTTGTGTGAGTAGCTAGGGAGGTAGACATAAAAATTCAAACCCTCAACACACGTTTGTTGAAAAAAATTGAAATGATTAGACATCTCTTTCGAAGAAAACATCACTAATTGATCTTTTCAAAGTGGAAAAATTTACGTGTTTATCTGTTAATATTAATTAAGTTGATTTGTTTTTAAGGAAAATTAACGAAAAGTTAAAAAAAAAATTAGTTTTAATGAAAAATGAAAAATAAAAATATAATAAATAATACCAGATAAAGGTAAAAATGTGATTTTTCGTTAAAAATGAACAATACCAGAATTGTTTTGTTAAAACTCTATTATTTTTATTGTTCATTTAACAGGATAATTGATGCTATTAATGGACTTTTATCTAATAATCCCCATTCATTTATCACTCCAACCTTTACCCTAAGTATTATTTTGCACTTTATAAAAATAGCTATAAACACATAAGAAATCACGAATCATGTAGGGTAATTTTATTAACACCCCACAATTTTATGAATGCATCATGTTGATGCACAAAACTGGAGGTTTTGAAACAACGTAAATCTGACCGTGAATCTACAAGAAATGTAAATAACACAAGATGTATCGTGGTTCATCTCAAGGTTTGGGCTACGTCCACACTGATTATGTGTTTATCTGTTTGTGAGGGAGAAAGATGGAGATAGCTTCTGAGGGTGAGAGAGCCCTTCCATGGCCTAAGGAATTGACCTTCCCTAATTGTGAGGGTGAAGAGTCATTTTATAGAATAATGACTTCTCACTTATTACATATTTGCCCATTCCTTTATTACATAATTACATTTAAGTTCCCCGAATATTTATACGAGATCTAAATACTGAGGCCCTAAGTATGGTATAAACAGTATTCCCCCAAGTCTTCAGTCAAGAGAGTCTTTTGGCTGGAGACTTGAAATTCAGTCCATGTGTGGGCCGAAGTAACTAGTTGTTATCTTGAACTGATGCTCGATATAAGGTGGTGCTCAATCTAAAATGATGTTTCAACTAGAAGTAGCACATGCTGCGAGGCTGCTCGGCTCGTGGCTTATGTTGCCTTGGTTGGCTCGGTTTGTGGCGTTGAAGGTGAAGGAGTCCCTTTTATAGAATAAGGGATTGCTCCTCAATACATGAACGATAGGCTAGAGTTGATGCTCTCTAATGATGGTGAGGGAGTCCCTTTTATAGAATAAGGGCTCGCTCCTCAATACATAAGTGATGGGCTAGAGTCCCCTAAGTATTTTTCATGAGTGCTCTCTAATGAAAGTGAGGGAGTCCTTTTTATAAAATAAGGGCTCGCTCTTCAATACAAAAGTGATGGGCTAAGTCCCCCAAGTATTTTTCATGAGGCCTAGTTGAGGCCTAATATATGGTACATAATGTAGTCCCTCAAGTATTCGGTCAATAGAGTCTGTTGGCTGGAGACTTCAAATTGAATCCATGTATGGGCCGAAGTGGCAGTTGTTCGGAGGCGGTATTTGTATACCCTGCACTGAAGCTTTGTAGGTGAAGCTTTGCAAGTGAAGCTTTGCAAGTGAAGCTTTGAAGCTAGAGCTCTGTAAATGGAGCTTTCGAAGCTGGAGCTTTTGTAAATGAAGCTTTTGAAGCTAGAGCTCTGTAAATGAAGCTTTTGAAGCTGATTGACATGAGTGATGCTCATGAATGTTTATGTTGATTGACATGAGTGATGCTCATGGATGTTGTCATGAGTGATGCTCATGAATGTTAACATGAGTGATGCTCATGAATGTTGACATGAATGATGGTCATGAATGTTTATGTATGATTGTCATGAGTGATGCTCATGAATGTTTATGTATGAATGACATGAGTAATGCTCATATATAATTTGGAGTACTGAGCGTACTTTTGATCACCTGGTTGGTGGCATGAAGGTGAGTACGGGTTGTACATTTCATCACCTGGTTGGTGGCATGAATGGCTAGTTGCCAAATGATATTAGAGTACGGGTTGTACATTTCATCACTTGGTTAGTGACATGAATGGTTAGTGTTGGAAATGTGCCCTAAAGCCAATCATGTGATGATACTTTACGGACATTTCACATGTTAAACTAATCTAGTTTTACATATAAAGGGCAAAGATTATTGTTTGAGCCGTCTCATATAAATGTTATATGCTTAAACGATAAAGTCCAAGGAATATGTGATTGGGAGAATGTAATCTAATGAAGTTAGATTCTTGAGACCATTCTTTCGTAGACACATCCTAAATGTTCCTGATCATAGGATTGCCAATTGGGCGTTGACAGTCCGTCAAGATCGGTACGTACTATGTCTTCTCTCAGGGAGAGTGATTAGTCTCTAGTCATTGGTGTGTGTGACATCAAGACAAGTACGGTAGGTGCTCAATAGAGAATGAGTTCACTGAACGCGGTCAACGAAGAGTTCTCATATTCCATGTCACATGAGAACTCATGGTTGGGATAATGCAAAGTAGTCATTTGACCTGAGGCATCATAGTTGTCTTGTGGTTAAGACCTTGATCTTTGATTATGTCAAAGTCATCCCACCAGGAGGGTGTCCACGGCATCGTTGGGGTCAAGCCGCTTAGCTATGGAGACAAGTGAATGCGCAACAAGGGATCTTTAACCTTCAAACCGTTTGAGGGAGAATACTCTCTGATATGATTTGAATCTCTGGCCAGAGTATGAATGAGATTAGGGAATGCGTTCCGAATCACATTCAAGGTAATCATATAAGCACAAGACACACATTGGATAGTAGACATGAGAAAATAAACTATCAAACCAAACAATGTGGTCAAGAGTATTAGATTAGAGAAGGACCGTATTGCATTTGTAATCTCGAACTGAATAGGTTCTCTAACCTCTTCTGATTAGCTTGGGTAACCATGATATGCTGCTAGGTGTCACTCATGGTTTGTGGAAGCCCTAGACGTGTATAATCACTAAAGGGAGAATTGAAAATAGTTTCAATTCACAATCGATGTAAAATGGTTTTAATCGCCCACTGCCTCGCTAAAAGGAACCTAATGGATCGCACACCGTGAAAGGTGGAGATTGGAGATTAAACGGAAATGAGTAAGAATGATTAAATGGTTTAATCATTTATTTATGGCAAGGATTAATTAATATGTTAATTAATCAAACGAATAAGTTCGTTAAAGACTTCGGGATAGTTTTGGACCTTAAGGCCCAATGGGCTTCGAACGTCAAGCCCATTAACTTAAGTTGTATGACAATTTAATGAATAAAGATTCATTAAAGCCCAAAAGCCCAAAATCCCTTAAATGGATGGCCATGATGAAATGAATTAGGGTTTTGGTTATTTAGGTCACTTAAAGAAGTGACTATATAAATGACTTTATAACTAAATATTCATTAAGTGAAAAAGGGTTGATTTTGGGGGAAAATGGGTGAGAATTGTCTCTCCATTTTCTCTCTAAAGAGGCCAACACCTTGGAGGGTACATCTAGCAATCCTACTACTCCAAGGTCACTCATTTCTTCTTCAATCGAACCTTGGTGTCGAGAATTAGAGGTTCTCAATTTTGGGAACTTGGAGAACCTATTCTTCCATACAAATCCATGGATCTAAGAAGCAAGGAATGAAGGCCCCTATCTCTTTGGGTGATTAGCCTTTGCTTATGCAAAGAGGAATCTACAAAGGTAAATTTCAACTCACTTTGTTTTTGAGTTGATTATTGGTTCACCAATCTACTAGGCTTTGAATTTCATGGGTTAATGTTTTGTATTTGAGTGCATATAAGCATGATTCCGCCTTTAATTGTTAATTGCATGCTATATGATGTTGCTCAAATGAACATGTTTTACAAAATAATTCCTTCAAGTGGTATCAGAGCCTAGGTCTAGTAGTTGGTGAATCCTTTTGTGTTTTGTAGTTCATAGTATGTGATCTAAAAGTTGTAATTGTTACAAGCTTTATTCTTGCTTCTTTGAAAGTAAATTTTGTTGGAAAATTTGCTATCTCAAATGTTGTAGATGTTGTTCATATGAGCATGAATATTGGAGCTAAAATTTGGTGCCATGCTTTTGGGAAAATTCGGCCAAAATCAAAGGGTGAATTTTTGGGTTCTTGTTTGACTTGTTAAAAGTGTTTTAATGTGTTCTTTGGAACCCCTAAGTACCCTAGTTTGGTTAGATGTTATTTCCCTTAAGTAAGAATGGTTTTGGAATGTTTTTTGGTGGAAAAAGTTCATGGAAAAATTTGGGTTTTTCATGGATGTTCTTCATTGTTCTTGATGTTCTTGCCAAGAACAAAAAGGTTTGGTGTTTTGATTCAAAGTTTTGAATTATTTCATAAAGTATATGTGATATGTTTTTAAATGATTTATTATGTATTTAAAGTGTTAAATATTTGTATAAATGATGATTGAAATAATTGTGTTTGAATTATTTCAAAAACATATCTTATCTTACATACACTTGCATGTTTTTGACAAAACTCACAAATCAACACACACACCAACCTTATCCCTCCCTAAAACCAGCCACTCCCTCAAAGGGAGTACTTTTGGGGCTTTTATGCAATTACATAAAGTTTTGATACTTTTGTGTATTTGCACTTTGGCCCAAAAGTTTACGTTTTTACGTTTAGGTCCAAAAACGCTAAAGGACAAATTGTTTTGTTCCTTTAATGATGTTTTTGCATTATTAAAAGTTTGGGTTCTAGTTGTATTTACATGAAGTTGTGACTTTTGTGTATTATACAAAGTGACCCCAAAAGTTTTTGTATTTGCAATATGGCCCAAAAGTTGAGGTTAATTGCAAGATGGCCCAAATAGGATGAGAACAAAATTGTTTTGTCTCTTTAAATGAGAATTGGATTTTCATTTTGTTTAGCTCCATTTAAATCAATTTTATGGATACAAAAACCAAATGAAAATGTTGCATTCAATTAATTAGTTAAAGTGTTAATTAATTAAAGGGTGATTATGAACCTAAGCCTAATATAATTGAGCTATGTGAAAGGCGTTTCAAATTTGTTTGAACCATGGGAATGTGTAGATTAAATTTTGGTTGTAATTTGATTTGATCAAATGTTGTAAAAGGGCTTAAGCTCTTCTTTACTTTAAAGTAATTTGTTATATGCAAATGTTGTAATGAGCATAAGCTCACCTTTACTTTGAAGTACTTCTTTCTTGCTTTATACGATATGCATGAAAATGAAGTAGTTGGGTCCAACGCCCATAAGACAACACGCCTTAATGTGATTAAACGCGTAACTAAAATCAATCTTCATTCCTAGACTGAGGTTCAACACAAGGCTCGTGTTGAATCTAAACAAAGGTTCATAATCATCCTTAGGCCCTAAGGCAACTATGTAGTCCATCAAATGAATGCAAAGTTTATGTTAGTAGTATCATATACTCTTGCTTTAAAAATCGTTTTAAAAGCATAGTGGGAGTATTATGTACAACTAAAACAATGAGATGGACCAATAGTTGTTATAGGACCAAAATAGTTTTAATAGAGATTAAAATGTATGTTTATATGTGATGAGACCTAAAACCCTCAACCAAACCAATATTAAGTTGATAAGCGAGAGATGTTTAGAATATCTCTTCGTGGCCTTCCACCGTGGTGGGATCCAATCGTTTATGACTTGTACACCGGCTTCACCCTATCATGGGGGAGTACACAGTGCATGCTTATACTCAGGAGGAATCCATATACATATGATGAGGTGAGTGTAGGCAACGAGGATAGCTATATATCGTATCATCGTGAGGCTATTCTTGAACCCCTTCACACACTAAGCATGGTGGGAAGAACTTAACTAAGTGCAATGGAACCAATATCATATCATTGTGAGGTTACATTCTCTAGAGGCCAAATAAGATGGGTACTTGCATGAGTTGCAAATGAGTAAGCGTACTCTCTCATTATTATTGTTGCTAGCCATATATCGTATCATCGTGAGGTGGGCTTGGTAATAGTGAGCCTCCCATAACCTACTAGGAGTTTCATCCAAAACTCTCGAATTCCTATGAGGGATATGGAATTTGCCAAAAATAGTGGGTGGTGCTATTTTGATTTAAAGACCCGAATCAAATGGCTTAAAATCAATCAATTTATATTCGTTATGTATTTGTTTACCAATATATTTGCAAACGCTATCCAACACTTGACAAAACCGAATGTTTTAGTTTCCGGACTTAGGTACCACAATCCCAAAGAATGTCTTAAAAGGATTGCATATGTATCTAAGTAGTCTCATCCTCACAATCTTCCTATTGATAATGTATCATTAGAAGAATATGTTAGAAAATGTCTATCATAAAGAGGACAACACTTTTAATGTCATAATTCTTCAATTACAATTTGTTGTATGAAGAAATAGGAGTTGCTTTGAACAACTCTTAGTCAATGCAAACACTTAGTGCTTGTTTCTTTGTTAAATGAACAAAGAACTTGAGAAGAAAGCACAAAGGCATGAACACTTAAATGTGCCATGATTCTTCATTTACAAATTGTTGTATGAAGAAATGAGAGTTGCCTTGTACAACTCTTGAAGGTTTGTAATTATGTTTAGAACATAATGGTTGGTTGACAAAAATAGTCCATTAACATGGACTTATGATGATTTTGAATCATTGAATGTTGAAGTGATAAACCACTTAAACGAGACGGAAACTAGGCAAGGACTTCACCTTTGTTTCCCTATCCTAATCGTTCACTAAGTTTATTGTAAACTATATAGTGAACAATAACCACATACTCTCCAAAATGTTTGATGTGTATAACACAATTGAAAAAGGTTTCAAGAGAGATAGTGGGAGTTTAGGGACCATGACTAATGTAGTCAAAGGTGAAAGTCAAATAAAGAAGATAAATAACTCCAAGGGAACAAACTTTCTTTATGAAAGGATGGATATTGGAAGGGGTATTTGCAAGAAATGTCTTGCAAGTGTCAAGGACACACCTTTCGAAGGTGTTGTAAATTGTTCTTGAATAGTTCAAAACAGTTGGTTCTTCTACTTGAATGCATGATTCTGTATTAGTGACTATGTTTTACAATCGTTGTAAAAGTGTGGCTAATAAGAAGTAGAAGATAAATGAGAGAAGAGAAAGTACTTCACATTCGAAACGTGAATCAAATGTAGATCTCTGCGAAAGCAGATGGTACTTACTTCCTCATATGAACTACCAAAGAAATTGGAAAAACATAGATTGTCTTTGTATTCCAATTTTAAGGAACTAAATTCAGTCACTATGTGAAATGGATAAATGTTTTGTTTGACAAAACAATGTTCTTTATTAATCAATGATTGGATTATGGTAATCTAATTAATTATCTCTATAGTAGAGATAATATGGTGGTGTTAACTGTTTAGAAAATAATGATGCTTAAAACCCAAAAGGTTGCAAGGTAGTGACTAATCCCAACTAAAGTTGTGATACCTCTAAAACATAAATTACGAGTTGGTCATAAATGGATGCTTTGGATCGTTAGATCCGGATCCAATACCTTCTTGTTAAAATTGTATGGAGGCGAAATGTTCGAATCTTTATTCTTTTGGAAAGAAGAAAGAATCACAAAGTTGTTGAGGTTAATTCACTTAGATGTTAGTGGCACTTGTCCACAAACATAATACTACTCATGTTGGATAACATTCACCGAAGATCACTCTCGGTTGGACTATAGTTTATTTTGAATAAACACAAGTCCGAATACTTTGCAAAATGTTTCAAAGAATTCAAGTAATGTAAGTTGATGAGTAAGACATCTAAAGTATTTACCTCCTTAGATTTGATCCAAGGAAAGGTAACACTTTAGATGAGTTTCCTTGAAAGATATCAAGGAAAATAGCATCATAAGATAATATATTTCTCCATTAGGAGAAGAACGAACTCGAATAAGATTTAGTTCGTTAGATATTATCTATTTCCCATATATAGGATATATACTTCTAAAAACAATATGATTGTCAATGAGAAGATCTTCCAATATTTTCATGACTCCATAAGATGTAGTTGGAAAAGAAAGACAAATCTTAAGCATGTTAAAGATTTGGGGTTGTGTGCTAACAAGCAATATTTGTTTGATAACAATCTTGTAGGATATCCTTAAAATAACTTTTGGATATCGCTTCTATAAACCAACTAACAAATGTTGTTTTGTTGGGTAGTTCATTGTAATTCTACAATGTGATTTGCCTAAAAGCAAATGAACGAGAGATAGAACTCAAAGAATGAGTTCTTTGAGAGACAAGAAAGTAATCAACAAATATAACAACCTAGTTCCTATACCACAAGCTCCAAGGTAGTCGATAAGGATTTATAAACCGTCTCAGTTGAATGGTTTTGAACTTTATGACTATGTCATAGAGTTGCACCTCTTAATTCGAAAGAAATAAGAATGAAAATCCTTATGACTACATTGAGTGCATATACGATATATACTCAAGGAAATGGTAAAGTACCATTTGACTCGAAATAATGAAACCTTCATAGCTAATTGGTAGCTTAAGGTGACTACAATCAAAGAGAATGGTTGACTTTAAAGGAACCATTTTTGACGTAGTCTTAGTTTCAATAAATTCGAAGATTGCTAGCTACAACTAAATGGTGATTCAATGTTTTGACATAATATGGGTTTCCGAAACCATTATTAAGATAGTCTTGATAATATATGTCTAAAACTATAAATCACAAGACATGTAAGTTGTAGAGATCCATCCATCATGGATCTTAGCAAGTTAGTGGGAGCTATTTGCATTTTATGAGAAAAGGATCAAATCGTTTGATTTCTCATAAAGATGTAAATGAATCTTTTGTTTACTAGTTTTACAAAAGATTAGTGGGAGTAAATCATGTTCCTAAAAATTTAAATATATATGATATATTAATTTTGGAAATGAAAAGAATACTTCTTCGTTAAAGTTATGACTTTAATACATTATATGAAGATAGAATGTATATGGGAGATATAGTCTATATACATGGGATGGAAATTTATAATGATATATTTCATGATATAATTGGATTATATCAATCCATAATAATAGACAATGGATGCTAGAAAGTTTCTCATATGATGATAAACTTCAATTAGAAGGACGATTCTAGTGAGACTAGCAAGTTGCCCTTCTCAAAGGGAACGTGCCCCTTTGACTCCCAAAGAAATAATGCGTAAATTGAATCCTTTATGCATATGCAGAAAGGTGATTTATGTATTTCATATTGTATGAAAAACATTGATATGAGTTGTACCTAGAACGGTACAAGACGATATCAGTGCAAGCCCAGGATCAGAACCATGGCAACTGTCAAGTGAGTCCTTAAGTATTTAAGAAATACTAAAGGATAAATTCCTCAAAGAATGAGGAAGAATTAGAGTAACGTAATGGAAGCGTAAATGTATTAGATTATGAATCTAATCCATCATTGGATGTTTCTTCATTACGAATGAAGAGATAAACGAATATCTCTTTATTATGACTAAAGAGATATTTGGATGGAAACATTAAAGTAATGACTTTAGTGTGTTCCATTATGAATGCAAAATATATTGCCATATAGAAGTTTACAACAATGTTGTTTGGATGGGAAAGTTCATTTATGAACTCTCTATTCGGTTCCAACCAGAAAGTGTATGACACTAATGGGGCGATAGCTCAAGCCTGGGAATCAAGGTCTCATCAAGATCCGAACACAAATGAGAGACTGAACCACATGATTGAGAATCATGTATAATGGTGACGTCGTTATTCTCAAGGTTGCTTCTGTGGATAACACATATAGATATCCACTGCCTAGGCCTACTATTCAGCCATTTATGAAATGACTACAGAAGAGATATCATCATTGATGATCAAGCTGATTGGCTCTAGTGCAAGTGGGAGATTGTTGGAAATGTGCCCTAAAGCCAATCATGTGATGATACTTTACGGACATTTCACATGTTAAACTAATCTAGTTTTACATATAAAGGGCAAAGATTATTGTTTGAGCCGTCTCATATAAATGTTATATGCTTAAACGATAAAGTCCAAGGAATATGTGATTGGGAGAATGTAATCTAATGAAGTTAGATTCTTGAGACCATTCTTTCGTAGACACATCCTAAATGTTCCTGATCATAGGATTGCCAATTGGGCGTTGACAGTCCGTCAAGATCGGTACGTACTATGTCTTCTCTCAGGGAGAGTGATTAGTCTCTAGTCATTGGTGTGTGTGACATCAAGACAAGTACGGTAGGTGCTCAATAGAGAATGAGTTCACTGAACGCGGTCAACGAAGAGTTCTCATATTCCATGTCACATGAGAACTCATGGTTGGGATAATGCAAAGTAGTCATTTGACCTGAGGCATCATAGTTGTCTTGTGGTTAAGACCTTGATCTTTGATTATGTCAAAGTCATCCCACCAGGAGGGTGTCCACGGCATCGTTGGGGTCAAGCCGCTTAGCTATGGAGACAAGTGAATGCGCAACAAGGGATCTCTAACCTTCAAACCGTTTGAGGGAGAATACTCTCTGATATGATTTGAATCTCTGGCCAGAGTATGAATGAGATTAGGGAATGCGTTCCGAATCACATTCAAGGTAATCATATAAGCACAAGACACACATTGGATAGTAGACATGAGAAAATAAACTATCAAACCAAACAATGTGGTCAAGAGTATTAGATTAGAGAAGGACCGTATTGCATTTGTAATCTCGAACTGAATAGGTTCTCTAACCTCTTCTGATTAGCTTGGGTAACCATGATATGCTGCTAGGTGTCACTCATGGTTTGTGGAAGCCCTAGACGTGTATAATCACTAAAGGGAGAATTGAAAATAGTTTCAATTCACAATCGATGTAAAATGGTTTTAATCGCCCACTGCCTCGCTAAAAGGAACCTAATGGATCGCACACCGTGAAAGGTGGAGATTGGAGATTAAACGGAAATGAGTAAGAATGATTAAATGGTTTAATCATTTATTTATGGCAAGGATTAATTAATATGTTAATTAATCAAACGAATAAGTTCGTTAAAGACTTCGGGATAGTTTTGGACCTTAAGGCCCAATGGGCTTCGAACGTCAAGCCCATTAACTTAAGTTGTATGACAATTTAATGAATAAAGATTCATTAAAGCCCAAAAGCCCAAAATCCCTTAAATGGATGGCCATGATGAAATGAATTAGGGTTTTGGTTATTTAGGTCACTTAAAGAAGTGACTATATAAATGACTTTATAACTAAATATTCATTAAGTGAAAAAGGGTTGATTTTGGGGGAAAATGGGTGAGAATTGTCTCTCCATTTTCTCTCTAAAGAGGCCAACACCTTGGAGGGTACATCTAGCAATCCTACTACTCCAAGGTCACTCATTTCTTCTTCAATCGAACCTTGGTGTCGAGAATTAGAGGTTCTCAATTTTGGGAACTTGGAGAACCTATTCTTCCATACAAATCCATGGATCTAAGAAGCAAGGAATGAAGGCCCCTATCTCTTTGGGTGATTAGCCTTTGCTTATGCAAAGAGGAATCTACAAAGGTAAATTTCAACTCACTTTGTTTTTGAGTTGATTATTGGTTCACCAATCTACTAGGCTTTGAATTTCATGGGTTAATGTTTTGTATTTGAGTGCATGTAAGCATGATTCCGCCTTTAATTGTTAATTGCATGCTATATGATGTTGCTCAAATGAACATGTTTTACAAAATAATTCCTTCAAGTACATTTCATCACCTGGTTGGTGGCATGAATGGCTAGTTGCCAAATGATATTAGAGTACGGGTTGTACATTTCATCACTTGGTTAGTGACATGAATGGTTAGTTGCTAAATGATTTTAGAGTACAGGTTGTACATTTCATCACTTGGTTGGTGGTAATAGCGGCAGGTTGCCGAATAATTTTGGAGTACTGGGCGTACTTTTAATCACCTGGTTGGTGGTAATAGCAGCATGTTGCCGAATAATTTTGGAGTTCTGGGCGTACTTTTGATCACTTGGTTGGTGGTAATAGCGGCAGGTTGCCGAATAATTTTGGAGTTCTAGGCGTATTTATGATCACCTGGTTGGTGGTAATAGCGGCAGGTTGCCGAATAATTTTGGAGTTCTGGGCGTACTTTTGATCACCTGGTTGGTGGTGATAGCGGCAGGTTGCCGAATAATTTTAGTAGTACTGGACGTAGTTTTGGTCACATGGTTGGTGCTATTTTGGGCTTATGGGCCTTTGCCCTCCACACAACATTCCGGCCTATTTATTTTGGGCTTTACCATTTTTTTAATTACCTACTGATAAGGTTTATACAAGTATCTCCGAAAGATACGAAAAATAAATTACATCATTCAAAAATAAGGAAAGTAAACCACATCATTCTGGTGGGGTGTTTATTCCTTGCTTTTGCTTGTGTTTTTCTACTGCACTCTCTGTGTCTCTTCATTTCTTTTCTGCTTTTGCTTTGGCATCAGACCTCATTTTCCTTTTTCTTTTTTCTTTTTCCTTTTGCTTTCCACTGTGTCTCTGTTTTTTGCTTTCTTCTTTTTCGACAAGATGATGGACGGAAATGAAGTTTTTGAAGGCTGACCCCAGCTTCGAGTAGTGTCCCCGTGCTTTTGCATGTTTATTCCTTGCTTTTCTTTCTTCTTTCCTCTTTTGGCAGATGGCCGACAACGGGAGTGAGGGAAGGCTCCCATTCCGGGATTGTTCTTGTGTAGTCTTAACGGCAATAATGGCATGATCAAGAAGTGGAAACAGATTGGGATGACTGAACAGCGATGAAACACGGATCTCCTCATTCACCAACTCCAACTGCTCATTATTCTGAATGAGAACTTTTTTCATAGCATAAGTTCCATCATCTGAGACATGAGAATGATCCTTGAATTTCTTGGCGAGGCCACCACCGCCGGAGGCGGAGGAATCGGCGACCACCTCATTGACCAAAAACACATAGGCGAACCCACCTTTTCCGAGCTGCCTCACGATCTTGAACCATTTTTAATTCTGAAAACTTCCAAACCCAGATGCGACACATCAGGCCTAACCCAAAGTGTACCATCTCCCCCAACCCAGATGCGACACCTCCAGCTTTTGCTTTTTGTGTCCATGAAACTAAAAACCAATGCATACCAGCGAAAACCCATCTCTCTCTCCACTCCTCGAGCCTTTATAACCCTTAATATCAGTTCAAGCCTGAAATTGATGTAGCCGTGCTCCACCAAAAATAGAGCAGACCACTGGAGGGCATAGTAGCCGAGCTCATCGATCTCGGAAATAGAGCAATTCTCACCTTCACCAATTTCTGATGCTTCTCTAGATCCCCGTACCCAGCTGCCGTGTGCACGTCGTTTCGCAGACTCTCTTCCCCAATCCCTACTGTCTTCACCATTGTTGTTTGCTGAATTGGCTGAAGTAGATTCGCGATCGCTGGTTTGGACCTTGTCTTCGACGACCTCGATCTCCGACGACACTTCTACGACCTTGAGCAGCACGACTGGCGGAGCTGGCTTATTTGGTTTCGTTGACCTTCAGTTTGGGATTTAAAAAGGACGGCCAGGAGGGAGGCGACCCCCCCGTATTTCGGCAAGCTCTGAGCAGCATCATCGTTGTTGAAGATCGACGAAGGCGGAGAGGCAAACGAAAAGGTCCAATTGCTGGGGAATGGGGCCAGCGAGGAAGTTGGAAGAAATGTCATAGGTCTGGAGGTTGGTGCAGTTGGCGAGGAAGGGGGAGATGAAGTCGTGAAGGGAGAGGTTGGTGAGAAAGAGTTTGTAGATGCGGCCATTGTTGCAGGTGGCGCCCTGGAGGTAAGAGGTCAAACCACTGCAGGGGTTGGCGAAGGTGGATTTGGTCCAATTCTGGAGGGATTTTGTCGGGTCTTTGAGGGTATGAGTAGTTCTAGTAGGAGTATAACCCATCTGGGCAAAAACGTCAAGTTGTGGGAAACTTTGGTTGCCTTTGGTAAATTTGAAGGTTTGGGATTTTGGGTTTTGAAGAAAACAGAGAGAGAGAGATCGATGTTAAAAAAAATAAAGAGAGGGAGCTGAGGAACTGTGTTCGTTCTGCTTACCCATTTCTGGGTTTCTAGAGAGATGGGACTGGGATTTTGGTTTTGGTGTTTCTGCAGATTCACGGCGGAGGTGAAAAATTGAGAGAGAACCGACATAACTTTTCGTGTCGATTCCCACAGACGGCGCCAAATGTTGATGCATAAAACCAGAGGTCTTGGAACAACGTAAATCTGACTGTGAATCTGCAAGAAATGTAAATAACACAAAATGTATCGTGGTTCACCCCAAGGTTTGGGCTACGTCCACACTGATTATGTATTTATCTGTTTTTTGGGGAGAGAGATGGAGAGAGCTTCAAAGGGTGAGAGAGCCCTTCCATGGCCTTAGGAATTGGCCTCCCCTAATTGTAAGGGTGAATGGTCCTTTTATAGAATAAGAACTCTTCACTTATTACATATTTGTCCCTTCTTTTATTACATAATTACATTTAAGTCCCTCGAGTATTTGTACGAGATCTAAATACGGAGGCCCTAAGTATGGTATAAACACATCCCATAATTTTATTTTTTCAGTTAAATTTCCGTTTTTACCCTAACGAATTAAGTTCTAAAGTCTAAAATAAATCTTATCCACCTTCTTATGCCGGCTGCCAACTACCACAGTGTCATAGGCAAAAAATCTCAGCCACTCGCGCAGTAGGTAATAGGGAATTGAGAGATGGCGTGTGTGAATCAAGAATGTTGGGCAATTCTCAATCTGTTTGAAAGTCGGTCTTAGCTGTCAACTTCCACGACGTGAGGTGTTTTTAGCTGTGCTGATATCGATGACGGATACCTCTTATATGGTTGGCCATTGGCCGTCGAGCTAGCTTTTTTGCTGTCATTTGTTTATGGGGATGGGGTGACTTCATAAAAACAAAGGGCAAAGCTGGAATTTTAGAGGCACATTTTAAGGTGTATTCATAAAGATGTGTGGTGTTAATAAAACAACCCATCATGTAAATTTGCAAAACAAAAACAAAATGATAGTAATGACTTATTCAGAAGTGCTTTTAAAGTGGTTGAAAGCGTTTTTAATGAAAATATTTTTGGAACTAATTCTTTGTAAAAATGCAAGTAAATTATGGAAAAGCACTTTAAATGCTTCCTGCAAGAAGCGTCAGTTTCCTTCAAATGTTTTTGGGTTCCAAAAATATTTTTTCTAATAGCGTTTTTAATCATTTAAAAAACACCTCCACATGAGCTTTAAGAAAAGACAGTATACATAGCGGTTTTGGACTCGCATAATGCTTTCCTGTGAATTTGTCACCTATACTGTTAGAATGCATACGATATTTGGCCTCATGTTTGGCTTTCTTATTTACCAGCAGGTTACAACAACTGCATGAAATCATTTTAACTTCAAAGACATTTCAATCATTTACGTTCCTCGGGCCCTCGGGGTAACATTAGAGTTTAAGTTCGACTTTCGTGAATGACGAGCACGATATTAATTTATTATGTTCGTCCATTGTGTGTAGTGTTCTAACTCAAATCCTCCACTCTTTTTGTGCAAAATAAAAAACATGCTTTAGGAAATCACATGATTAATGCAAATGGATGTTTATTAAATTCTATTGATGCACAAAACCGGAGGGGTCTTGGAACAACGTAAATCCGACTGTGAATTTGCAAGAAAGTAAATAACACAAGGTGTATCGTGGTTCACCCCAATGTTTGAGCTACGTCCACACTGATATTGTATTTCTCTGTTTGTGAGAGGATTGAGAGAGTGAGAGCTTTGCTCTGAATATGAGAGGGGGTGTGAGGCTTGCTCTGAATATGAGAGACTTGAAGATTGTGAGGGTGAGGAGACCCTTTTATAGAATAAGGGCTCCTCCCATTTTTACATATTTGCCCCTCCATTTATTACATAATTACATTTGAGTCCCTCGAGTATTTATACGAGGCCTAAATACGAAGGCCCTAAGTATGGTATAAATAGTAGTCCCCCAAATCTTCAGTCAAGAGAGTCTTTTAGCTGGAGACTTGAAATTCAGTCCATGTGTGGGTCGAAGTAACTAGATGTCGTCTTGAACTGATACTTGATATAAGGCGGTGCTCAAAGTGAAATGATGCTCAACTAGAAGTAGCACCGTTGCGAGGCTGCTCTGCTTGTGACTTATGTTGTCTTGGTTGGCTCGGCTTATGGCATTGATGGTGAGGGAGTCCCTTTTATAGAATAAGGGATCGCTCCTCAATACATAAATGATGGGCTAGAGTTGATGCTTGCGGCGAGGCGGTTGCTCAGTAGGCAGTGATGCTCTCTAATAAAGGTGAGAGAGTCCCTTTTATAAAATAAGGGCTCGCTCCTCAGTATATGAATAATGGGTTAGGAGTGATGCTCGCGGCGAGGTGGTTGCTCAGCTGGCGGCGATGCTCTCTGATGAGGGTGAGGGAGTCTCTTTTATAAAATAAGGGCTCGCTCCTTAATACATAAATAATGGGCTAAGTTTCCTAAGTATTTTTCATGAGGCCCAGTTAAGGCCCAATATATGGTACATAATGTAGTCCACAAAGTCTTCGATCAATAGAGTCTGTTGGCTGGAGACTTCAAATTGAATCCATGTATGGGCCGAAGTGGCGGTTGTTCGGAGGCGGTATTTGTATACCCTGCACTAAAGCTTTGTAAGTGAAGCTTTGCAAGTGAAGCTTTTGAAGCTGGAGCTTTGTAAATGAAGCTTTTGAAGCTTGAGCTCTGTAAATGAAGCTTTTAAAGCTGGTTGACATGAGTGATACTCATGAATGTTTATGTTGATTGACATGAGTGATGCTCATAGATGTTGACATGAATGATGGTCATGAATGTTTATGTATGATTGTCATGAGTAATGCTCATGAATGTGTATGTATGAATGACATGATTGATGCTCATGTATAATTTTGGAGTACTGGACGTACTTTTGGTCACCTAGTGGGTGATAATAGCGGCAGGCTGTCGAATAATATTGGAGTACTGTGCGTACTTTTGATCACCTGGTTGGTGATAATAGCGGCAGGTTGCCGAATAATTTTGGAGTACTGGGCGTACCTTTGATCACTTGGTTGGTGATAATAGCGGTAAGTTGCCGAATAATTTTGGAGTACTGGGCGTACTTGTGATCACCTAGTTGGTGATAATAGCGGCAGGTTGCCGAATAATTTTGGAGTACTGGACGTACTTTTGATCACCTGGTTGGTGATAATAACGGCAGATTGTCGAATAATTTTAGAGTACTGGGCGTACTTTTGATAACCTGGTTGGTGATAATAGCGGCAGGGTGCCAAATAAATTTGGAGCCATAGGGCCTGGCTCTTTTGGGCATATGGGCATTGGCCCTCCACACAAAATTCCAGCCCTTTATTTTGTGCTTACCGTTATTTATTTATTTTTTATTATTCTCTGATGAGGTTTATACAGATGTTTCCGAAATATAAGAAAAATAAATTACATGTTTTCAGCATGTTGATGGGCATCTTTTGGTCCAACAGAAAATGGAGACGGGGAACCTTGATGGGCATCTTCTTATCTTTAATCATGTTATCCTGTGGGATAGTGGAATAGTGGAGCATCTTCTTTTCGGCTTTTCCTTTTCTGCTTTCTTTTGCTTTTACTTTCTTTTTTCTGCTTTTGTTTCTCCTGATCTCCCTGTTCCTTCTCTGTCCACCTATGTTGCTTTGCAAGGTATCTTCTGCTTGCAAACCCACCTGCTTTTCTTGGACAGCCTGGTCGTGCCAATCCATTCTCACTCCTCGTGCCCATCAAAACACACGAGTAAAGGGAAACTCCACATGCCTCGTTGTGTCTTGGCCATCTAGAAAGAGAGGGAACTCCACATGCTTCGTTGAAAACAATGACCGACATATCCGAGGGCTGTTGTAGACCTCTAAACCTCCTGATCCACTAGTGTTAGGAAGTGATTCAAGTTCCTGTTCTTATGCAGGACCCATAATGAACTTTACAGGATATATCAATGAAACACGTGATATCATGTGTTGTTGTAAGTGGGTTGTCCACTTGCAAGGTAAAAATAGTGGACTGATTTAAATCGAAGCATTTGGGTCTGCAAGTGGAGATGAAAAAGATACTTTACATGGATATCACGTGTTGATTCCCTCATCTAAAAAAGATATCTTGCAAGTGGAGATGACGTCGGTACATGGATATCACTGCTTAGGTGGCGGCTCGGTAGCATGCAAGTCTTGCTGGTTCTCAGGCAAGCACACGGCTTTTTCGATCTCGTCTGATAAGCAAGCTTGACTATGTCTTCATCTGGCATCCTCCAAAATCATCAGCTCATAAAGTCTCCGGTTTCCACTTCTCTCAAATTCAACTGCCTCTCGTCTTCCTCGCCGTCGTCATCTCCATTGATAAATTGCTTTCCATTCCAGAAGAGCTACCAGCTTTTGGTGAAGGTATAGGAGTATAATTTCTTTAGCAGTAAGGAGGCTTGTAGCACCTTCACTTCAGTGGTACTGTCAAAGAGCCCACAGGGGTCCGAGGAGGGAGATCTGCGGGACTGCTCGGGAGGCGAGCTCTATGCTGTGGATTTTGAGGCCGGAGAAGGAGATGAAGATGAGGATCTGGATGCCGACGGCTTCGGAGAAGAAGAAGTAGGAGACGATGACGAGCGAGAGGGAAATAAGGAAGACAAGGCCGCGGAGGAGGCTTCCGGCTTCGATATCCACCAGCATGAAGTAAGGGAAGAAGCTCCGGGAGATGAGCAGTGTCCCGTCCAGGTCGGCAGTGATCGACTCGTATGATGCCATTTCGGGTACGGGTCTCTATTTTAACCCGGGTAGCTCGTCCGGATCCGATTTGGGTGATTCTAGCTTGCACGGCGGTGTCTCTCCTTCGTCTCAGGTCTTCACCTACCAGTTTAGCTTCCGAACTTTCGCCGACCTCACTCAGAGATCCAAATCTTTACAATCGGAACAAGGCAGCTTTAGGGAAATGTCGCGGAGAAGAGGTTCGATGTCGGAGAGACTGTACAGGTCGATGGAGGTGCCGGAGGTTACGGTCGGATTAGATTCCATTGAGAGAGACAGAGAGACTACGAATCTACAAGAAGGAGTCTGCTTTTTGCGAGTCGGTTGTTTTGTTTGTATGAGGATGGATCTATAGCTTTCCTTCATTTTTTGCTACTTTTGATTTCAGAAGCTTAGAAATTGAATGAGTTGGGTTCTGTTTCGTTTTGTCCTTTGACTTGGAAACGATGAGTACTAATTGTGACTGAAGGGAGAGAGAGACAGAGAAAGGTTTCTGGGTTTTTTGTGATTTTGCAAATTCACGGTGGAGGTGAAAAAATGAAAGAGAACCGACACAACTTTTCGTATCGTTTCTCACAAACCGCGCCAAATGTTGATGCTTAAAACCGGAGGGTTCTTAGAACAATGTAAATCTGATCATGAATCTGCAAGAAAGTAAATAACACAATATGTATTGTGATTCACCCCAATGTTTGGGCTACGTCCACACTGATATTGTATTTCTCTGTTTGTGAGAGGATTGAGAGGGTGAGAGCTTTGCTCTGAATATGAGAGGGGATGTGAGGCTTGCTCTGAATATGTGAGGCTGAGGATTGTGAGGGTGAGGAAGCCCTTTTATAGAATAAGGGCTCCTCCCCTTTTTACATATTTGCCCCTCTATTTATTATATAATTACATTTGAGTTCTCCGAGTATTTATACGAGGTCTAAATACGGAGGCCCTAAGTATGGTATAAACAAATTCTTTATTTAAAGGAAATCTTAATGAAATAATCCAGAAATCATCTATTAAGAAAAAAAGGTTCTATAAGTAATGCATCATGTGGAAATTGAATGTCATGAATATTGTTTGATTTTTTATTTTTGAACGATATTATCTAAATTAAAAGCATGAGAGAATGAAATTTGTTTGAAATTTTGAATCCATCAAAACATTAGGTTTGTGTATATGTCTATCTGTCCGAAAAATGAGATGGGAGGTGACTTGCAATAGCTATATGTTTTTTTGTTATAACTACTTCTATTCATGAACAAAACACAATTGATCAAACATCCGATAAATGTTAAAGTCAATGGTTTGGACACGATCAACTCACATCAATGTTAAGAGACTCGCACGCTGCATTTGACCGACTGACTTCGCTTGAGCAATATTGATAAACATTTTACGACATAATACTTTCATGTAAGATTTTAGAGTACGTATGAGATCTTCTTTAGAATTACACTAAGATCATGACCGTCGTGTGTTCCTAAAGAGCCAACATTTTCAACTAGGAAAAGATTGTCCACGTAAGGAGTGAGGGTACAATCTCTTTATACAACCACGTACTGGTGTATCATTGGCATGCAGAAACTTTATATTTCGTTCGTTCACGTCTGCATAATTCAGTGCTTTTTTAGATATTTTTAGGTAAATGTTGTCTGTTAATTAGGTCCCTAAAAGGGGAAGAGATCCCCTCTGGATCTCTCCTACTAAAGTCCTCCAATCAATTAATCCGGATCTTTGAAATTTGATCCAATGGTTATAAATAAGGAGTCTCTTTAAAAGTTATAATAATTTTAACCGTTAAATCAAATTTCAAGTACCCATATTAATTAATTGGTGGACTTTGGTGGGAGAGATCCGAAAGAGATCTCTTCCCCCCTAAAAGGTAAGATCAAATCACATGGAAATATAAAACTACTTAGGCCATCTCCAACCGAGGGCTGGCTAGAGGGCTCGTTTTAGCCCGATGGCCCTCCAAGATTCTCCAAGATATTAATATTTTAATGAACAGTACAATGCCATATTTGTCTCCGTCTCTAACCGAGTGCCAAAGGGCTAAGCATAATTTATTATTTAAATTTAAAAACTACAACTTAAATTTAAAAACAACAATAACTTAAATTTAAAAACTACAACTAAAATTTAAAAATGACAAATTAAATTTAAAAACTACAACAACTTAAATTTAATATCCATAATCATTATTATCTTCATCATCCGCCATCGTAGGAGTATAGTCTGTCACAAACAACTGACGTCCGCTCATAATTTCTTTTTTTTTTCCTATCAAAATAGGCCTTACTCATTGAAGTGTAATTCGAAGTGTTCCTTTCCATATTCTTATCATCCATCTCTTCTTGTATTTGCTTGGCCCGTTTTTCATGCCTACACTTCCTTTCTTCCGCCTCAAGGGCATTTTGCTTCGCCAATAATCGCAATGAGGCCGCCACTTCATGTTGAGCGGCGTAATCAGCATTTGCCTTACCTTTTTCCTCAACCTTCGGGCCTTGTTTCGTCCCATAGCCCTAGGTAAAGAACTTTCTGACGGAGTTGGATTTTCTACCCTTGTTTGTTGAATGGTAGGAGATTCATCTGTTGGAAATGTGCCCTAAAGCCAATCATGTGATGATACTTTACGGACATTTCACATGTTAAACTAATCTAGTTTAACATATAAAGGGCATAGATTATTGTTTGAGCCGTCTCATATAAATGTTATATGCTTAAACAATAAAGTCCAAGGAATATGTGATTGGGAGAATGTAATCTAATGAAGTTAGATTCTTGAGACCATTCTTTCGTAGACACATCCTAAACGTTCCTGATCATAGGATTGCCAATTGGGCATTGACAGTCCGTCAAGATCGGTACGTACTATGTCTTCTCTCAGGGAGAGTGATTAGTCTCTAGTCATTGGTGTGTGTGACATCAAGACAAGTACGGTAGGTGCTCAATAGAGAATGAGTTCACTGAACGCGATCAACGAAGAGTTCTCATATTCCATGTCACATGAGAACTCATGGTTGGGATAATGCAAAGTAGTCCTTTGACCTGAGGCATCATAGTTGTCTTGTGGTTAAGACCTTGATCTTTGATTATGTCAAAGTCATCCCACCAGGAGGGTGTCCACGGCATCGTTGGGGTCAAGCCGCTTAGCTATGGAGACAAGTGAATGCGCAACAAGGGATCTCTAACCTTCATACCGTTTGAAGGAGAATACTCTCTGATATGATTTGAATCTCTGGCCAGAGTATGAATGAGATTTGGGAATGCGTTCCTAATCACATTCAAGGTAATCATATAAGCACAAGACACACATTGGATAGTAGACATGAGAAAATAAACTATCAAACCAAACAATGTGGTCAAGAGTATTAGATTAGAGAAGGACCGTATTGCATTTGTAATCCCAGACTGAATAGGTTCTCCACCTCTTCTGATTAGCTTGGGTAACCATGACATACGGCTAGGTGTCACTCATGGTTTGTGGAAGCCCTAAACGTGTGTAATCACTAAAGGGAGAATTGAAAATAGTTTCAATTCACAATCGATGTAAAATGGTTTTAATCGCCCACTACCTCGCTAAAAGGAACCTAATGGATCGTACACCGTGTAAGGTAGAGATGGACGAAATAAATGAAATGAGTAAGATTAATTGAATGGTTTAATTATTTATGGCAAGGATTAATTAATATGTTAATTAATCAAACGAATAAGTTCGTTAAAGACCACGGGATAGTTTTGGACCTTAAGGCCCAATGGGCTTCGAACGTCAAGCCCATTAACTTAAGTTGTATGACAATTTAATGAATAAAGATTCATTAAAGCCCAAAAGCCCAAAAATCCCTAAATGGCCGGCCATAAGGAATGAATTAGGGTTTTGGTTATTTAGGTCACTTAAAGAAGTGACTATATAAATGACTTTATAGCCAAATATTCATTAAGTGAAATAAGGGTTTATTTTTGGGGAAAATGGGTGAGAATTGTCTCTCCATTTTCTCTCTAAAGAGGCCAACACCTTGGAGGTGATTAGCTAGTCATCTAATCCTCCAAGGTCACTCATTCATCATCCAATCTCTCCTTGGTGTAGAGACTTAGAGGTTCTCAATTTTGGGAACTTGGAGAACCTATTCTTCCATCCAAATCCATGGATCTAAGAAGCAAGGAATGAAGGCCCTATCTCTTTGGGTGATTAGCCTTTGCTTATGCAAAGAGGAATCTACAAAGGTATTAATTTCAACTCACTTATTTTTGAGTTGATTATTGGTTCACCAATCTACTAGGCTTTGAATTTCATGGGTAAATGTTTTGTATTTGAGTGCATGTAAGCATGATTCCGCCTTTAATTGTTAATTGCATGCTATATGATGTTGCTCAAATGAACATGTTTTTCAAAATAATTCCTTCAAGTGGTATCAGAGCCTAGGTCTAGTAGTTGGTGAATCCTTTTGTGTTTTGTAGTTCATAAGTTTGTGATCTAAAAGTTGTAATTGTTACAAGCTTTATTCTTGCTTCTTTGAAAGTAAATTTTGTTGGAAAATTTGCTATCTCAAATGTTGTAGATGTTGTTCATATGAGCATGAATATTGGAGCTAAAATTTGGTGCCATGCTTTTGGGAAAATTCGGCCAAAATCAAAGGGTGAATTTTTGGGTTCTTGTTTGACTTGTTAAAAGTGTTTTAATGTGTTCTTTGGAACCCCTAAGTACCCTAGTTTGGTTAGATGTTATTTCCCTTAAGTAAGAATGTTTTTGGAATGTTTTTGGGTGGAAAAAGTTCATGGAAAAATTTGGGTTTTTCATGGATGTTCTTCATTGTTCTTGATGTTCTTGCCAAGAACAAAAAGGTTTGGTGTTTTGATTCAAAGTTTTGAATTATTTCATAAAGTATATGTGATATGTTTTTAAATGATTTATTATGTATTTAAAGTGTTAGATATTTGTATAAATGATGATTGAAATAATTGTGATTGAATTATTTCATAAACTTATCTTACATACACTTGCATGTTTTTGACAAAACTCACTAATCAACACACACACCAACCTTATCCCTCCCCAAAACCAGCCACTCCCTCAAAGGGAGTACTTTTGGGGCTTTTATGCAATTACATAAAGTTTTGATACTTTTGTGTATTTGCACTTTGGCCCAAAAGTTTACGTTTTTACGTTTAGGTCCAAAAACGCTAAAGGACAAATTGTTTTGTTCCTTTAATGAAGTTTTTGCATTATTAAAAGTTTGGGTTCTAGTTGTATTTACATGAAGTTGTGACTTTTGTGTATTATACAAAGTGACCCCAAAAGTTTTTGTTATTGCAATATGGCCCAAAAGTTGAGGTTAATTGCATGATGGCCCAAATAGGATGAGAACAAAATTGTTTTGTCTCTTTAAATGAGAATTGGATTTTCATTTTGTTTAGCTCCATTTAAATCAATCTTATGGATACAAAAACCAAATGAAAATGTTGCATTCATTAATTAGTTAAAGTGTTAATTAATTAAAGGGTGATTATGAACCTAAGCCTAATATAATTGAGCTATGTGAAAGGCGTTTCAAATTTGTTTGAACCATGGGAATGTGTAGATTAAATTTTGGTTGTAATTTGATTTGATCAAATGTTGTAAAAGGGCTTAAGCTCTTCTTTACTTTAAAGTAATTTGTTATATGCAAATGTTGTAATGAGCATAAGCTCACCTTTACTTTGAAGTACTTCTTTCTTGCTTTATACGATATGCATGAAAATGAAGTAGTTGGGTCCAACGCCCATAAGACAACACGCCTTAATGTGATTAAACGCGTAACTAAAATCAATCACCATTCCTAGACCGAGATTCAACACAAGGCTCGTGTTGAATCTAAACAAAGGTTCATAATCATCCTTAGGCCCTAAGACAACTATGTAGTCCATCAAATGAATGCAAAGTTTATGTTAGTAGTATCATATACTCTTGCTTTAAAAATCGTTTTAAAAGCATAGTGGGAGTATTATGTACAACTAAAACAAAGGGATGGACCAATAGTTGTAATAGGACCAAAATTGTTTTAATAGAGATTAAAATGTATATTTATGTGATGAGACCAAAAACCCTCAACCAAACTAATATTAAGTTGATAAGCGGAGAGTGCTTAGAACACTCTTTCGTGGCCTTCCACTGTGGTGGGATCCAATCGTTTATGACTTGTACACCGGCTTCACCCTATCATGGGGGAGTACAAAGTGCATGCTTATACTCAGGAGGAATCCATATACATATGATGAGGTGAGTGTAGGCAACGAGGATAGCTATATATCGTATCATCGTGAGGCTATTCTTGAACCCCTTCACACACTAAGCATGGTGGGAAGAACTTAACTAAGTGCAATGGAACCAATATCATATCATTGTGAGGTTACATTCTCTAGAGGCCAAATAAGATGGGTACTTGCATGAGTTGCAAATGAGTAAGCGTACTCTCTCATTATTATTATTGCTAGCCATATATCGTATCATCGTGAGGTGGGCTTGGTAATAGTGAGCCTCCCATAACCTACTAGGAGTTTCATCCAAAACTCTCGAATTCCAAATGAGGGATATGGAATTTGCCAAAAATAGTGGGTGGTGCTATTTTGATTTAAAGACCCGAATCAAATGGCTTAAAATCAATCAATTTATATTTGTTATGTATTTGTTTACCAATATATTTGCATACGCTATCCAACACTTGACAAAACCGAATGTTTTAGTTTCCGGACTTAGGTACCACAATCCCAAAGAATGTCTTAAAAGGATTGCATATGTATCTAAGTAGTCTCATCCTCACAATCTTACTATTGATAATGTATCATTAGAAGAATATGTTAGAAAAGGTCTATCATAAAGAGGACAACACTTTTAAATGTCATAATTCTTCAATTACAATTTGTTGTATGAAGAAATAGGAGTTGCTTTGAACAACTCTTAGTCAATGCAAACACTAGTGCTTGTTTCTTTGTTAAATGAACAAAGAACTTGAGAAGGTTTGTAATTATGTTTAGAACATAATGGTTGGTTGACAAAAATAGTCCATTAACATGGATTTATGATGATTTTGAATCATTGAATGTTGAAGTGATAAACCACTTAACGAGACGGGAACTAGGCAAGGACTTCACCTTTGTGTCCCTATCCTAATGGTTCACTAAGTTTATTGTAAACTATGTAGTGAACAATAAACCACATGCTCTCCAAAATTGTTTGATGTGTATAACACAATTGAAAAAGGTTTCAAGAGAGATAGTGGGAGTTTAGGGACTATGACTATTGTAGTCCAAGGAGAAGTCAAATAAAGAAGATAAATAACTCCAAGGGAACAAACTTTCTTTATGAAAGGATGGACATTGGAAGGGGTATTTGCAAGAAATGTCTTGCAAGTGTCAAGAACACATCTTTCGAAGGTGTTGTAAATTGTTCTTGAAAAGTTCAAAACAGTTGGTTCTTCTACTTGAATGCATGATTCCGTATTAGTGACTATGTTTTACAATCGTTGTAAAAGTGTGGCTAATAAGAAGTAGAAGATTAATGAGAGAAGAGAAAGTACTTCACATTCGAAGCGTGAATCAAATGTAGATCTCTGCGAAAGCAGATGGTACTTACTTCCTCATATGAACTACCAAAGAAATTGAAAAAACATAGATTGTCTTTGTATTCCAATTTTAAGGAACTAAATTCCGTCACTATGTGAAATGGATAAATGTTTTGTTTGACAAAACAATGTTCTTTATTAATCAATGATTGGATTATGGTAATCTAATTAATTATCTCTATAGTAGAGATAATATGGTAGTGTTAACTGTTTAGAAAATAATGATGCTTAAAACCCAAAAGGTTGCAAGGTAGTGACTAATCTCAACTAAAGTTGTGATACCTCTAAAACATAAATTACGAGTTGGTCATAGATGGACGCTTTGGATCGTTAGATCCGGATCCAATACCTTCTTGTTAAAATTGTATAGAGGCAAAATGTTTGAATCTTTATTCTTTTGGAAAGAAGAAAGAATCACAAAGTTGTTGAGGTTAATTCACTTAGATGTTAGTGGCACTTGTCCACAAACATAATACTACTCATGTTGAATTACATTTACCGAAGATCACTCTCGGTTGGACTATAGTTTATTTTGAATAAACACAAGTCCGAATACTTTGCAAAATGTTTCAAAGAATTCAAGTAATGTAAGTTGATGAGTAAGACGTCTAAAGTATTTACCTCCTTAGATTTGATCCAAGGAAAGGTAACACTTTAGATGAGTTTCCTTGAAAGATATCAAGGAAAATAGCATCATAAGATAATGTATTTCTCCATTAGGAGAAGAACGAACTTGAATAAGATTTAGTTCGTTAGATATTATCAATTACCCATATATAGGATATATACTTCTAAAACAATATGATTGTCAATGAGAAGATCTTCCAATATTTTCATGACTCCATAAGATGTAGTTGGAAAAGAAAGACAAATCTTAAGAATGTTAAAGATTTGGGGTTGTGTGCTAACAAGCAATATTTGTTTGATAACAATCTTGTAGGATATCCTTAAAATAACTTTTGGATATCGCTTCTATAAACCAACTAACAAATGTTGTTTTGTTGGGTAGTTCATTGTAATTCTACAATGTGATTTGCCTAAAAGCAAATGAACGAGAGATAGAACTCGAAGAATGGGTTCTTTGAGAGACAAGAAAGTAATCAACAAATATAACAACCTAGTTCCTATACCACAAGCTCCAAGGTAGTCGATAAGGATTTATAATCCATCTCAGTTGAATGGTTTTGAACTTTATGACTATGTCATAGAGTTGCACCTCTTAATTCGAAAGAAATAAGAATGAAAATCCTTATGACTACATTGAGTGCATATACGATATATACTCAAGAAAATGGTAAAGTACCATTTGACTCGAAATAATGAAACCTTCAAAGCTAATTGGTAGCTTAAGGTGACTACAATCAAATAGAATGGTTGACTTTAAAGGAACCATTTTTGACGTAGTCTTAGTTTCAATTAATTCGAAGATTGCTAACTACAACTAAATGGTGATTCAATGTTTGGACATAATATGGGTTTCCGAAACCATTATTAAGATAGTCTTGATAATATATGTCTAAAACTATAAATCACAAGACATGTAAGTTGTAGAGATCCATCCATCATGGATCTTAGCAAGTTAGTGGGAGCTATTTGCATTTTATGAGAAAAGGATCAAATCGTTTGATTTATCATAAAGATGTAAATGAATCTTTTGTTTACTAGTTTTACAAAAGATTAGTGGGAGTTAATCATGTTCCTAAAATTTAAATATATATGATATATTAATTTTGGAAATGAAAAGAATACTTCTTCGTTAAAGTTATGACTTTAAGCATTCTATAAACGATAGAATGTATATGGGAGATATAGTCTATGTACATGGGATGGAAATCTATAATGATATATTTCATGATATAATTGGATTATATCAATCCCTAATAATAGACAATGGATGCTAGGAAGTTTCTCATATGATGATAAACTTCAATTAGAAGGATGACTCTAGTAAGACTAGCAAGTTGCCCTTCTCAAAGGGAACGTGCCCCTTTGACTCCCAAAGAAATAATGCGTAAATTGAATCCTTTATGCATAAGCAGAAAGGTGATTTATGTATTTCATATTGTATGAAAAACATTGATATGAGTTGTACCCAGAACGGTACAAGACGATATCAGTGCAAGCCCAGGATCAGAACCATGGCAACTGTCAAGTGAGTCCTTAAGTATTTAAGAAATACTAAAGGATAAATTCCTCAAAGAATGAGGAAGAATCAAAGTAACGTAATGGAAGCGTAAATGTATTAGATTATGAATCTAATCCATCATTGGATGTTTCTTCATTATGAATGAAGAGATAAACGGATATCTCTTTATTATGACTAAAGAGATATTTGGATGGAAACATTAAAGTAATGACTTTAGTGTGTTCCATTATGAATGCAAAATATATTGCCATATAGAAGTTTACAACAATGTTGTTTGGATGGGAAAGTTCATTTATGAATTCTCTATTCGGTTCCAACCAGAAAGTGTATGACACTAATGGGGCGATAGCTCAAGCCTGGGAATCAAGGTCTCATCAAGATCCGAACACAAATGAGAGACTGAACCACATGATTGAGAATCATGTATAATGGTGACGTCGTTATTCTCAAGGTTGCTTCTGTGGATAACACATATAGATATCCACTGTCTAGGCCTACTATTCAGCCATTTATGAAATGACTACAGAAGAGATATCATCATTGATGATCAAGCTGATTGGCTCTAGTGCAAGTGGGAGATTGTTGGAAATGTGCCCTAAAGCCAATCATGTGATGATACTTTACGGACATTTCACATGTTAAACTAATCTAGTTTAACATATAAAGGGCATAGATTATTGTTTGAGCCGTCTCATATAAATGTTATATGCTTAAACAATAAAGTCCAAGGAATATGTGATTGGGAGAATGTAATCTAATGAAGTTAGATTCTTGAGACCATTCTTTCGTAGACACATCCTAAACGTTCCTGATCATAGGATTGCCAATTGGGCATTGACAGTCCGTCAAGATCGGTACGTACTATGTCTTCTCTCAGGGAGAGTGATTAGTCTCTAGTCATTGGTGTGTGTGACATCAAGACAAGTACGGTAGGTGCTCAATAGAGAATGAGTTCACTGAACGCGATCAACGAAGAGTTCTCATATTCCATGTCACATGAGAACTCATGGTTGGGATAATGCAAAGTAGTCCTTTGACCTGAGGCATCATAGTTGTCTTGTGGTTAAGACCTTGATCTTTGATTATGTCAAAGTCATCCCACCAGGAGGGTGTCCACGGCATCGTTGGGGTCAAGCCGCTTAGCTATGGAGACAAGTGAATGCGCAACAAGGGATCTCTAACCTTCATACCGTTTGAAGGAGAATACTCTCTGATATGATTTGAATCTCTGGCCAGAGTATGAATGAGATTTGGGAATGCGTTCCTAATCACATTCAAGGTAATCATATAAGCACAAGACACACATTGGATAGTAGACATGAGAAAATAAACTATCAAACCAAACAATGTGGTCAAGAGTATTAGATTAGAGAAGGACCGTATTGCATTTGTAATCCCAGACTGAATAGGTTCTCCACCTCTTCTGATTAGCTTGGGTAACCATGACATACGGCTAGGTGTCACTCATGGTTTGTGGAAGCCCTAAACGTGTGTAATCACTAAAGGGAGAATTGAAAATAGTTTCAATTCACAATCGATGTAAAATGGTTTTAATCGCCCACTACCTCGCTAAAAGGAACCTAATGGATCGTACACCGTGTAAGGTAGAGATGGACGAAATAAATGAAATGAGTAAGATTAATTGAATGGTTTAATTATTTATGGCAAGGATTAATTAATATGTTAATTAATCAAACGAATAAGTTCGTTAAAGACCACGGGATAGTTTTGGACCTTAAGGCCCAATGGGCTTCGAACGTCAAGCCCATTAACTTAAGTTGTATGACAATTTAATGAATAAAGATTCATTAAAGCCCAAAAGCCCAAAAATCCCTAAATGGCCGGCCATAAGGAATGAATTAGGGTTTTGGTTATTTAGGTCACTTAAAGAAGTGACTATATAAATGACTTTATAGCCAAATATTCATTAAGTGAAATAAGGGTTTATTTTTGGGGAAAATGGGTGAGAATTGTCTCTCCATTTTCTCTCTAAAGAGGCCAACACCTTGGAGGTGATTAGCTAGTCATCTAATCCTCCAAGGTCACTCATTCATCATCCAATCTCTCCTTGGTGTAGAGACTTAGAGGTTCTCAATTTTGGGAACTTGGAGAACCTATTCTTCCATCCAAATCCATGGATCTAAGAAGCAAGGAATGAAGGCCCTATCTCTTTGGGTGATTAGCCTTTGCTTATGCAAAGAGGAATCTACAAAGGTATTAATTTCAACTCACTTATTTTTGAGTTGATTATTGGTTCACCAATCTACTAGGCTTTGAATTTCATGGGTAAATGTTTTGTATTTGAGTGCATGTAAGCATGATTCCGCCTTTAATTGTTAATTGCATGCTATATGATGTTGCTCAAATGAACATGTTTTTCAAAATAATTCCTTCATCATCTTCATTCATATCTACAGATGTGGATGCAGCTCCCAAAGGATCCACTCTATGTTGAGGTGGATCTTCAAATAACACCCACCCTTTACAAATTTCCCAACAACTGTGAAATTGAAAGGGTTTAGAGCTACCCTTCATATATAATTAATGACATATAATTAATTCATGAAATTAAATGTAATATAATGACATATAATTACAAAAATTAAATGTAATATAATTAAACATTTAAAATAAACTGTGAAAACACTAACTTCGTCTTAGTAATTGGCGCCGCTTTCATGTCTACTTGCGGCTGCTAATAGTGCTTGATGCCATTTATTCAAACTTGGATGAAGATGTTTCTTCCATCTTGAAGAACAACTTTCGTGGTTTCGGGTATTCGGTGGAATGGTGCCTTCGTAGAACTCTAAGTATTTTTTGGACACACGAGTCCAAACACCTTCACTTGTTTGATAAATCCCCCTCACACTATCTTCTGAGACCCATCTATAAGCCTTGCAAAGAGCTTCATCTTCTTTTCGGGTCCAAACCCTACCTTTCATTGCAGATGAGGCCATTTTTTTTTTAAAACAAATGAAGGAAATATTGAAGGAAATTATTGAAAAAATATTGAAGGAAATTATTGAAAAATTGAAACAAATATTATAAATGAAGAAATATTAGAAAATATATTGAACGAAATATTGAAGGAAATATTGAGAAATATATTGAAGGAAATGTTGAAAAATATTGAAGAAGGAAATATTGCAAATGAAGTGAAGAATTGAAAGAACTTCACCATATTTATAGAAGAAAAGAAATGTTTAAATTAAAAAAAAAAACCCAAGGGCTAGCTGACTCAGCTAGTCGTTATATTAAAAAAAATTTCAAACTATTAGTGTCGGTTATAACCGACACTAATAGTAAATAAAAAAAAATTTGCCTAATACCTATTACTGTCGGTTATAACCGACAACAATAGGAAAACTATAAAAAAAATCCTTTGAAATTCTGTGGGGCCCTCCCAGATTCTCGAGCCCTCTGGCATAACCCTTGGTTGGAGACGGTTTTAAGGCTATTTTTTGCCCTCTGGCCCTCTGTACCCTTCGGTTGGAGATGGCCTTAAAGGCTTATCTATCACCTGTAATTATTTAAATTACTTTAAGGTATTATTAAAGGGTATCCAAGGACTGAACTGTCTAGCAGACATTGTTCTAACAGGAAAATGATCATTGCTGGATCCTTTTTTTAGGAATTCTAACGATTTTGTAATCGTGATCGTTCATCGTATATTATGTGGTCAATTTTCGTTAGGTACTATTTGTATTTAATTTTAAATTTTAAATTTTGAAATGATTTATGATCTCACGATGTAAGATGAACGATCACGATCACATGATCCCTAGAAAAAGGATCATTTTCCGTTCCAGCAAATATATATACACACATATATACATATATAAATTATATGGTGTAATTGTTCATAGTTAGACTATTACTTATATCCTTGACTAACGTATTTATTTTTTACTCGTGACACATCATATAATTTAGGAATACTTTGGATGCGGTCCCTAGTTCCTAACACTCTTTGACTAAAATCTTAATGGTATTCAAAGTTTGATCAAAGTCCCTTGACTTTGTACACATCATTATATTACTATTAATATTTATATTTTTATAGTTTTGACATCAATTGTTTGATATTTTATGAGATTTATAATCCTATAAATTTAAAATCCCTCATTATAATATTGTTAGAAACGGCTACAATAAAAAAAATCAAACATTTTGCTTGAATAAATGGATAAAAACTATGTAACAATAAGAAATAATAAATGGCAAAAGAATGTATCTATAGTGTTAAAAAAATGGTACATTTTACAAAAAAAAATTGGTACATTTCACATATAACAAAGTGGTACATTAATAAAGAAGAATGGGTATATTAGAAATAAATTAGGGTACAAATAAAAGATTAAAAAATTATGAGCACAAATGAAATTTTAAAAAATATGGGTGCAAAAAGAAATTAATACATGGGTACAAATTAAAACTAAAAAGAAAATACTACAAATTTAAAAAAAAAAGGTTGCAAATTAAAAGTGGGTACAAACTAAAAATATAAATATATGATACAAAGTTTAGCCATAAAACATAAATATACCATATGTAATTTTTTTTATCATTGATTAATTATACAATGTCACGTAACGGTAAACACATGGGCACATAAATAAATTAATATATGGGTACAAATTCAAACTGAAAAGAAAATTGGTACAAATTAAAAAAATGTTTACAAATAAAAAATGGGTACAAACTAAAAATAAAAATATATGATAAAAAATTTAGCCATAAATATAAATATACTAATTTTAACATTTTTAACACTAAATGAATGCATTTAAAAATAAAAAAAAAATTTATTATTGAAATAATTAATGATGTTATTAATACACAATGACTTTGATAAAAAATTGAAAAGGAATAAGGTATTAATCAATGAAGTAGTAAAAGTAGGGATGAAAGCCTAATTTATAAGAGTAATGCTAGAGAGACTAAATTAGCAAACCAAATGAGATGTCACCAATAGAAAACGAACACGTTTATCAATGCTTAAGTAATAATTCAATTATCAACTTCTATGTCATTTAGTTTACAAAATTTAGTCTCTCTAGTATTACTCAATTTATAAATATGATCTAAAAAAAAATGCTAAGCTCAAATTCGTGCAATATTCTTTACTTTGGACTTTAAAAAAAATAAATAAAAACTACGTAATGCCTGTGGACGACTTTTCTGTTTTATTAGCAATAAAAAAGAAGAGATTACAAATTTGTAATTTATGATTAATATCTGTCATGGAAAGGGAATATATATTTATATATCAACATTTCATTGCCCCAAAAATAAAATCAATATTTCAATATTCCCAAGCTTGACTAGTTGATGTTGAATCCATGACTTCCGTACACATAAAAGAATTCCGTACGCATACAGTCAATATACGAAAAGGTGACTCCAAAACTCAACAAAGTACTTTTCGATTATTGCTTTAAATTTTTGTTAATGTGGATTAGGACTTTATCATAGAATTATAAATTCACATTTTTTTCATACAAAAATATATCTTATACATTAATCTCATGGAATTTTCAATCATCTTGACCATTGACCAAAGAACAAGTCGTAAGACTAGATTTTTATTTGGTTTTTAAGCCAAAACAATTTATGAGATTGATATAACTCTTTTTAGTCATTGAAAATAAAAATCGATAGAAGTGATCTTTGAGCTTGTTTACCTTAAATTATTTTGAACCTGCTGTGAAAAATATGTCAATATCATCGTGAAGTAGAAGAGTTGGTTTGACAAAAATACTCTTAGAAAGGTGGTCACGTGATTGTTCATGTGACAATTTAATGAGGATATTGGCATATTTTTTTCGGAATGATCAAAATGATTTACGACGGACAAACTTAGGGACCACTTTTATCGATTTTCATTGTCAATGACTAACGTAAAAAATTATGCCAATCTCATAAGCTCTTCTAGCTAGAAAACCTTTTTATATTTAATAAAACAAAGAGCTTTGAAAATCTTTGGCCATCTCTAACCGAAGGCTGGCCAGAGGGCTCGTTTTAGCCCTCTGGCCCTCCAAGATATTAGGTCATCTCCAACCGAAGGGTTCAGAGGGCCAGAAGGCCGAAAATAACCCGAAAACCGTCCCCAACCAAGGGTTAGGCCAGAGGGCTCGTGGGGCTCACATAATCTGAATGGGCCAAAGGGCTGGCCACAAGCAGCCAGCCAGCCTGGGTTGGCCAGAAATTCATAGCAATCTTGTCGGTTATAACCAACAGGAATATATTTAATATAAATATATTCATGTCGGTTAGGATTGCTTAAAGAAAAATTGAATCCAACGGCTAGTTGACGTCAGCTAGCCGTTAGTTATCATTGGAAAAAAAATTTCTTTCAAAAATCTATCCTTCAAATTTTTCAATAATTTTCAAATGGCCTAATCTACAATGAAAGGTAGGGCTTGGAGCCGAAAAGAAGATGAAGTTCTTTGCAAGGCTTATAGATGGGTGTCGGAAGATAAAGTGAAGGGGAATTGTCAAACAAATGACGGTGTTTGGACTCGTGTGTCTAAAAAATACTTAGAGTTTTATGAAGGCACCACTCCACTAAATATCCGAAATCACGAGAGTTGTTCTTCAAGATGGAAGAAACATATTTAGCCAAGTTTGAACAAATGGCATCAAGCATTGTTAGCAGCCGCAAGTAGACATGAAGGCGGCGCTAATTACTACGACGAAGTAAGTGTTTTCACAATTTATTTTAAATATTTAATTATATTACATTTAATTTCATAGATTAATTTCCTTTAATCTTTTTCTAGGTACGCTAAGCGGAGGAATTGTATATGGAGAGCAGCTCGAAACCCTTTCAGTTTCACAGTTGTTGGGAAATTTGTAAAGGGTGAGTGTTATTTGAAGATCCACCACATAGAGATAGAGCTCCTACACCGGTGTTTCGAACTGCATCCTCAACAACATATATGGATGAAGATGGATGTCCTACCATTCAACAAACATGGGTAGAAAATCTGTCGTCGAGTGAAGGTTACATACCTAGGGCTATGAGACGTAACAAGGCGCGAAGGTTGAAGGAAAAGGGTAAGGCAAATGATGATTACACCGCTCAACATGAAGTGGCGGCCTTATTGCCATTAATGGCGGAGCAAAATGCCCTTGAGGCGGAAGAAATGAAGTGTAGGCATAAAGTACGGGTCAAACAAATACAAGAAAAGATGGATGATAAGAATATGGAAAGGAACACTTTGAATTACAGTCCAATGAGTAAGGCCTATTTTGATAGGAAAAAAAAAAGAAATTATGATTTGGCGGCAGTTGTTTACCTTTGACTATACTCCTACAAAGGCGGATGATGAAGATGATGTTGATTATGGATATTAAATTTAAGTTGTTGTAGTTTTTAAATTTAAGTTAATGTTGTTTTTAAATTTAATAATTTTTCGTTTTTAAATTTAAGTTGTAGTTTTTACATTTATTGTTGTTTTTAAATTTAAGTTGTTGTAGTTTTTAAATTTAAATAATAAATTATATTTGGCCATTTGGCCCTCGGTTGGAAACGATTATTTGTGACAGGGCTAAAACGAGCCATTTGGCCCTCGGTTGGAGACGGAGGCAAACATGGTAATGTACTGTTCATTAAAATATTAATATCTTGGAGGGCCATAGGTCTAAAAACGAGCCATCTGGCCAGCCTTCGAGCCATCTCCAACCGAAGGGTCTAGAGGGTCAGAAGGCCGAAAATAGCCCGAAAATCGTCTCCAACCAAGGGCTAGGTCAGAGTGCTCGTGGGCCTCACGAAATCTGAAAGGGCTAAAGGGCTGGCCCAATCTAGCCAGCCCCGGGCTGGCAAAAAATGTGAGCATTCCTGTCGAATATAACTGAGAGCATTGTTATTAATCCTGTTGGTTATATCCGACAAGAATGCTTAAACAAATTTTTTGATCCAACGGCTAGCTGACTCCAGTTACTGTTGGATTCATTTTTATTTTTTTTTGGTTTTTTGGGTCAATTTTTTTTTTTAAATTCTTAAAAATTCTAATTTTTTCCCTATAAATACCTAAACCATTCATTCACCATTCCTCACAAAATTTTCACCATTCCTACACCATTTCAATTCTCATATTTGTTGTTTTTAAATTTAATTTGTCGTTTTTTAATTTAAGTTGTAGTTTTTAAATTTAAGTTGTTGTAGCTTTTAAATTTAAATAATAAATTATGTTTGGCCTTTTGGCCCTCGGTTGGAGATGGAGGCAAATATGACCATGTACTGTTCATTAAAATATTAATATATTGGATGGCCAGAGGGCTAAAACGAGCTATCTAGCCAGCCTTCAGTTGGAGATGACATTAATATTTTAATGAACAGTACAGTGTCATATTTGCCTCCATCTCCAACCAAGGGCCATAGGGCTCGTTTTAGTCCTGTCACAAAAAAATTGTCTCCAACTGAGGGCCTGAGGGCCAAAGGGCCATAGGGCCAAACATAATTAATTATTTAAATTTAAAAACTACAACAACTTATATTTAAAAACTAAAAATTAAATTTAAAAACAACATTAACTTAAATTTAAAAAAATTACAACAACTTAAATTTAATATCCATAATCAACATCATCTTCATCATCCGCCATTATAGGAGTATAGTCAAAGGTAAACAATTGTCGCCGGGTCATAATATCTTTTTTTTTCTATCAAAATAGGCCTTACTCAATGGAGTGTAATTCGAAGTGTTCATTTCCATATTCTTATCATCCATCTCTTCTTGTATTTGTTTGGCCCGTTCTTCACGCCTACGGTTCCTTTATTTAGTAACAATGGCATTTTGCTCCACCATTAATCACAATGAGGCTGCCACTTCCTGTTACGCAGCGTAATCATCATTTGCCTTGCCATTTTCCTTCAACCTTCGGGCCTTGTTTCGTCCCGTAGCCCTAGGTATGGAACATTCACCCGAAGATGAATTTTCTACCCTTGTTTGTTGAATGGTAGGAGATCCATCTTCATCCATATATGCAGCCGAGGATGCAGTTCCGAACACCGGCGTAGGACCTACTTTATGTTGAAGTGGATCTTCAAATAACACCCACCCTTTACAAATTTCCCACAACCGTGAAACTGAAAGGGTTTCGAGTTGCCCTCCATATACAATTCCTCCGCTTGGCGTACCTAAAAAATATAATTACAAAAATTAAGGGAAATCAATTTATGAAATTAAATATATTTACAAAAATTAAAGGAAAGTAATTCATGAAATTAAATGTAATATAATTAAATATTTAAAATAAATTGGGAAAACACTTACTTCGTCGTAGTAGTTAGCGCCGTTTTCATGTCTACTTGCGGCTGCTAACAGTGCTTGATGCCATTTGTTCAAACTTGGATGAAGATGTTTCTTCCATCTTGAAGAACAACTCTCGTGGTTTCAGATATTCAGTAGAGTGGTGCCTTCGTAGAACTCTAAATATTTTTTGGACATACGAGTCCAAACACCTTCACTTGTTTGAGAACTCCCCCTCACACTATCTTCCAACACCTATCTATAAGCCCTGCAAAGAGCTTGACGATGTCATTTGAAAATTATTGAAAGAATTGAAGGAAATATTTTTGAAAGAGGTAAGAAAATATGAGAATTGAAATGGTGTAGGAATGGTGAAAATTTTGTAAAGAATGGTGAATGAATGGTTTAGGTATTTATAGGAAAAAATGAGAATTTTTTAGAATTAAAACAAAAAATCTTTGGCCCAAAAAACCAAAAAAAAAAAAAAATTAATCCAAGCCGTTGCATTTGAAATTTGGCCTAGCATTCACGTCGGATATAACCGACAAAAAATATATTTATATTAAATATATTCCTATTGGTTATATCCGACAGAAATGCTCAAATTTCTAGCCCAGCCCGGGGCTGGCTGACATGCTCATTTGGGACAGTCGGTTGGCCCTTTGGCCCTTTTTTGTCCAGTGAGGTCCACGAGCTCTTTGGCTTAGCACTCGGTTGAAGACGATTTTCGAGCGTTTTCCGACCCTCTAGCCCTCTGGATTCTTCGGTTGAAGATGGTCATAGAGGATGATAACACTAAACAAAAAAATATTATGGAGATTATAAAATACTAGCGTCCACTATGCATTGGGGGGATTAAAATAACGTAGGGCACATATATAAGCCAAATTACCAAACACGTGCATTGGTTAACACAACTTTAATATATTAAAATTATAATTCACAAGAATCACGACCAAAAGATATTTAATCTTAGCAAAATTTATACGATTTAATATTTTTCTTACACAAGCCAAATTGGACAAGGAGATCAATCGTAAAATTTCAAGTGTAAAATTAAATAATGTTTGATTTATTGGGATTATTTTTTGTGGTAAAAGAATGAGAAATTTGATGGTTCCCATGCATATTGGTTTATGAAAAAGAGAAATTTTTCAGCATACAAAGAGTACAATCTAGTGCAACTAGTGTCATAATATAATTTGTTGATTTTTTTTTTAAATTTCCAGTCTATTATATAATTATATTAATATACTTTGTATACCGAATTGTATTTCCGACTAACTAAAAATCTCTCCAACAAAAATCGAATTCTTACTCATTTGAGTAAAAAAGAGAGCATCTTCTAAGGGATTAAAAATTATATTCGCCTAAACCCTAAACCCTAATTCTAGAAGATCATGTTGTTTTAAAACACAAAACCAACACCCTCAAAAATTGACTATTTTATATATTCGCGGACGCCTTCTTTCCCTTTCAAATACGTAGGACCATATTTGTAGTCAAATTCACCAACAGGTATACCACACACACGAATTTTAACATACAAATGTGGGTATTAGCAATCACTTTACTCTTTTAATCATTACCATCAACCTCTTCTTTATTTACTATATTAAGGAGAAAATGAAGAGTTTGAAACTATTACAATAATTTAGAAGAATTTCAAACTTAAAATATATGTGTAGAAACTTAATACCATATCCACTAGGATATTAGATCACATAAAAAATAAAAATAAAAATAAAAACTCATAATTAATTAGAGATAACATGGACGAATACTACAATAAAACGGTGTTCTTATTAAAAATCATGTGTAAAATTGTTTAGCTTGTTAAGAAATCTTTGATAACTATTATTGTAATACCCTAAAAATTTAAATATATGAATATGTGGAGAAAATAGAAAATAGATCGATTTATAGTTATGAAAATTTAATTCAGGAATTTGGAAGTTTTGTTTCTGGAAATTATTATAATTTACATCGTAAAAATTTATTGATAAGTGAAAAAGACGAAAATGCCCTAGTTAACTTAATGTAATTATACGAGGACGCATTTTATCCTCATATATTTTATCGTATTTCTTGATATATTTGGATAGAGCTCGATATCACGAACACGTAGGGATAACTCTTAGTGAAACAAAGTTATAATGAAGGAGTTATTAACGTTTAAAGTCGGGGACATTTTAGTAAATTTGGCCCTCCATTTCTAGAAGGCTCCAGCAAAAATTTGGAGCATGGACCTTTAGGATGGAGTCACATGTGTGGTTGGGATCAAAAAGGAAGGAGAGAAATGAGAGGGCTCGGCAAATCAGGAAGGGGGAGGAAGGAGCGGCCGAATGAGGAGAGGAGACGGGAGGGAAATGAGGGAGAAAGAGGGGTAGACAACTCTCTCGACCCATTTCTCCATTGAGACTCGACCCGGCGGGAAAGCATGGAATCCGGTGCTTTCTCTGGATAAATTATGGCGAATCACGTCGAGAAACTACTTGGAAAATATTCCTCGACCTCCCCTCTACCCATTCCACCCTAAATTTGGTGAAATTTAGCCTTAAAATGGTGAAATCTACACAGTGGGTGGGGCGGGGTTCATGGTGGCAATTCCTCAAATCTTGAAGCTAAGTCCTTCAATTACCACCACCTTTGGACTCCCTTTGAGGCCTGGAGCAAAGCCCATGCATTGGTTGGGGCATCAGCATGGTTTTTGAGTCGAATCAAGAACACCCAAATTCAAGGGTTTCCGGCGGTTTGAGGGCTATTTGAGGTGTTTCCCGACGGCGCGTGGCCAGTGGGCCGATGCTACCATTTTATACAAATTTGGATATTCTAAATATGAATTTGGTATCCATTGGATGTGTTTCAATCATTAGAACTAATGTTGGATATTTCGTTTATTTGGAATATAATCGGAAATGGATTAAGATTGAATGGTGAACTACGAAAGGCTTGATCGTGTTCAAGGGTACGTAGGCAGTCTAACATGGGTTAGATGCAGCCTTAAATAATCGAGACAAATCTTTATGCCCAAAAATGATATCAAAACATTTATCAAAGTTTTTTTTTTTGGTTGAAAAACAAGGCGAGCCCAAACAAACCTACTCAATAATAAATATAGACCAAGACATCTCAAGTCGATCATTAAGAATAAAACTAACTGAACAAGAAAGAGGAGTATCAAAATAAAAATGACCTAAATCTAAATCAAGACTATATGTCGCTAAACTGTCCGCCACAAAATTCTTTTCTCTATAGACATTTATCAAAGTCTTCATCTCATGCAAATAGGCTTTATAGTGTGCCATAAAAAGTGCTTATTTCAACCGATGAAGGTTGGTTAAGTTGGTAAGCATTGTTCTCTTTGCTAGATCAAGACTTAGGTTCGAGTCCTATAGCCAGCACTCCGTCTTGGTGGACAATATGTAAAAACAAGAAAATGGACTACAACCCTTAGTGAGTCCTCCAAAGATTTGTGGTATTGCCCCAGCTCTGGGATATGGTAGCCTCACCTCCCTCTAAACTTTAAGCAAACAAAGAAAGTGGTTATTTCATGAATATTGTCATGATCATTAAATTTTAATGTGAAGTAAGTCATACAAAAGTGTTTCTCTAGTAAGCATAATTCATGTGCATTCGAAAAAGAATACGAAAGTTATTTTCTGACTTCGAAGATTAGAGTACCCTTAAGGTTGATGCTTTAATTATATATATTTACAAATTCCACAATGTTGAAAACCACATTAATAGAGGCAGAAGACGATGAAACAAAAAAAAAAAAAATTGGAAAAGGAGGATGGCATGTCAAGTATTTTTGGAAGGGGGGTTTTGGGAAATTGGGTAGGTAAGTTCATTTTGGTCGTCCCAAAAAAAAAACAGCAATCCCAGATTCTTTAGTGCATCTCATCAACTGAACTTTTGAATCTTTTTTTAGGTATTTGATTTTGAACGCATATTATTAAAACTATGGTAGTTACCATTGACGGAACTACATTAAGATGGTGGATTGTAGTCCACGGAGTTTGGGGAGAGAGACCTATATAGGTAAGATGGTGAACTGTAGCTCATAGAGTTTGGGGAAAGAGACGAATATAATTAAGAATATGTTAAGGATAAGTAAATTGCACAAAAGTTCAATTCTCTCATAAGATTAATTAAATGGTTGACAGGTTAAAAATGACATGAAATAACCAGTCCGACCTCCACAGTTGTATATCTCTCCCTGCACAATTTAGAATTGGAAAATATTTCCTTTTAAATTTGGAAAATCAGCTAATATGCCAATTTGTCATTGTATTGGTTGAAACTTGAAAGTGGAAATTTTTATCCACTATGTAATTCAAAGAATCACCAAATCTGTTGAACATAAAAAGAGTTTCGGTCGAAAAAAAAAAAAAAAAAGAGTTTAGGTTGACACTATACGAGGGCCAAAGTAATATTTCTTACTATTTTATTACTTTCTATTATTTCATGTTTATTCAATTTATATATCCAATTGTAGTTGAAGAAAGAAAAACACCAGTTATAGTAACTTGACCATTATTGTAGTTGATGACCATGATTGTAGAAGACTCGAGGATAAATGGAAACGTACACAAGTCAATCGTAACCATGGATCTACATTGTTGGAGCGAGGTGTTTATCTTCAAGATAGTGCTACTAATCATAACTATTTCCGGTCGTTCATTTAATGATCCATTTTCTAGAGAAAGTGCTACTAACCATAACCATAATCATAACCATAAATCATTTTCATTGCGATGGTTAAAAATGACCGAAGATGGAGAACATGCGAGTGCTCTCCTTCCAAGCAAGTCCTTCTGGAGTGCTGGAACTTGCTTCATCATTTATAACAGAAATTGAAGTAGGTTTGGATCGTTCATGCAATTTTCTTTGTGTTTGTTATGAAGCGAGTCTATATCATGTTGGTATTACTAGAAAAGCGCCTTGCAAGATGTAAAATGACTATTCTGAAAATGAAATTAGTCTAGTTTTTCGGACACATCTATATTTATATTTTTGAGAGAGTGCTATTATGCTTATCCATTGTCTTATTTTTTTACTCACTTTATATGGATTTATAATGATTATTTTAGTTATAAGGTGGATGAAAAAATAGAGCAGGTGAGCGAGCATAACAATACTCTTTCGAAAAAAATGAAAGGATGCAGACAAGCCTATTCTTGAAGAAGGCTCCAAACTTGAAGTTTGAACAACATGGTTAAAATTTATGAAAAGTCGAACAAACGTAGTCATATTTTCTTGGCCCAAATTAAGAGTTGGACAAATACGGATCCAGAAATCTGCAACTCCATGAGAACTTGTATGCTAAAGCTCCAAGCAAAAAATAGTGAACTTGTATGTTTTTATATTAAGATAATAAATTAGAAACGCATTGGCATAATTTGGGTAATTTTGATAACACTCTAAGACCAACACTATGAGTAACTCAGAGAAGAACCAGAAAACTGAGAAGAAAGATTAAAGAAAGAGAGAAATAGCGAAGAGAGAAATTGTATTGATCTTTGGAATTGACTAACTGAATTACAATATGTGTTCTCTGCTATTTATAAGCCAACATACAGTCTTAGCTAGCAAGCTTTATCTTTTAACTAACTAACTAACTATAAACTGATTTGGTATTCTATCTGACCGTTGATTGAAGTAATGAGTTGGCACTCCATCTAACCATTGATTTATCTCAGTCAACATCCCCCCTCAATCGTGGCTGGGGTACTCAGCCTAAGATTGTAACAGTGTCGAAGAAAAGCTGGACTGTGCAAACCTTTTGTAAGAACATCGACAGTTTGATCCTCAATTGGAATGTACACCACTTCTAGATCTCCTTGTTGAACACGTTCTCTCACAAAGTGGAAATCCGTGTCAAGATGTTTTATTCGAGAATGAAACACAGGATTCGCAGTAAGAGCTATGGCAGACATATTATCGCAATGAATTGTAGGAGGTAAAGACAAAAACACTTCGAGATCCTTCAGTATTCCCCTCACCCAAGCAACATCAGCAGCAGTGTGAGCAAGAGCCTTATATTCGGCCTCTGTTGAACTCCTTGAGACTGAGCATTGTTTCTTCGATTGCCAAGACACGGGATTGTTATCCAGATACACTACATAGCCTGTTATCGACCTTTTAGTGTTGATATCAACCGCCCAATCAGCATCGGAAAACGCAGTTAATGTTGTTACTTTAGCTGCTGAATATAGGATCCCATGATGTTGTGTGCCTTGAAGATATCGGAGTATGCGTTTTACTGCTGCATAATGCATTTCCGTTGAAGACTGCATAAACTGACATACTTTATTAACAGCATATGCAATATCTGGCCTAGTAAAGGTCAAATACTGCAATGATCCTACAATACTCCTGTAAAGAGAAGGATCTGTCATCAAAGAGCCCTCGGAAATTAACAATTGATCATGAGGTTTGCATGGAGTAGCTGCAGGTTTACATGAATCCATACCAGCCTTATGAATCACATCTCTAATATACTTGGACTGATTTATAAAAATATCCCCATTGTCCTTATAAGAAATCTGCAATCCAAGGAAGTATGTTAACTGTCCCATATCTTTGAGTTCAAACACCTCAGATAGCTCATCAATCATCTTCTGAATTTTGACTGAGTTTGAACCTGTCAATATGATATCATCGACATATAGGAGGAGAATAACAATGTCATTATCATCTTTCTTGATGAATAAACTTGTATCGGAAGCTGAAGCTTGGAAATTCATAGCTGCCAAATAAGATGTAAACTTGGAATTCCACGCCCTTGGAGCATGTTTTAGGCCATATAAGGACTTGATTAATTTGCAGACATGAGTGGGATGTGATGCATCTACAAACCCTTGTGGTTGTTTCATGTAAATTTCTTCTTGTAATTCACCATGCAAGAATGCATTTTTAATATCAAGCTGTCTAAGTTGCCAATGATTGGTTGCTGCTAAAGCGAACACGATTCTCACAGTAGTATGTCGAACCACTGGACTGAAAGTATCTAAGTAGTCAATGCCTTGCTCTTGAGAGAACCCTTGAGCCACAAGCCTTGCTTTATACCTAGAAACACTACCATCAGGGTTTTTCTTCACTTTATATACCCATTTGCTTCCAACAATTGACCTGTCACTTGGAGATGGTACTAAAACCCAAATGCCTTGACTCCTGAGTGAGTCATATTCTTCTTGCATTGCTTGCTGCCATTGTGGTAATAAAGCAGCCTTCCTGAATGTGGTTTGTTCTGTGGCATCAGTAATCGCAGACACAAAACTATAGCCTCCCCCAAAATGATCTTCTGTGGTTAGCTTTAGAGATTGGAGTTCCGGAAATGATGCAATGAATGCACTATAATCTTGTCTCTGAATAACACCACTTTTCAATCATGTAAAACCAACATTATTTATATCAGTAGAATTTGCAATATTAATGGATGATTCACTTTGTGATGAAAAAGGTAAAACTACCTGAAGTTGTGAATCCGTGTGGACAGGCAACAGTGATGATGTACCAGAGTGATGATGAGAAGTGTTTTGAGCTTGATATTGCTGTGAGTCCAAAACTGATTCCCTTGACTCCCTTGACTGTGTACCAGTGTCACTATTTGTAGCTGATATAGTGAGACTTGGAGATGAAGATTGCAGTTCAACATCATTGATAGCATGTGATCCTGAATTTTCCTCTTGGATACTAGACACTGGAATAGGTACCTGAATAGCTATATGATTCTGATGTGAGCTTGAAGAACCACCTGAATGAACACTCTTTAAATCAGACGGATGTTTAAAAGGATAGACATCCTCATCATGTATTACATGCCGTGAAATAATGAATTTTCTACTAAGAATATCATAACAGATCACACCTTTGTATCCCATTGCAAATCCAAGAAAAACAAACTGCTTTGATCTCACTTGCAACTTATTTTGATTATAAGGCCTGAGATATGGATATATTCTTGTCCCAAACACCTTAAGATTATGTATTGCAGCATTTTCACCAAATAAAATCTGATAAGGTGACTTGTTATCCAATCCTGTGTATGGCATCCTATTTATCAAGAATGCAGCATATGAACAGGCATGATACCAAAATATAGCAGGAATTGAACCTGCTGTCATTAAACTCAAAGCAGTTTCAACCAAATGCCTATGTTTTCTCTCTACAACTCCATTCTGTTGAGGTGTGTAAGGACATGAAATCTGATGTGTAATACCTTTTTGATCCAAAAAACTCTTCATCACATTATTAACATACTCTCCACCACCATCAGTTTGCAGACATTTAATTGAGCTATTAAACTGAGTGTTAACAAACGCATGAAACGTTGCAAAAATCTGAAACACATCTGATTTATTGATCATTGGAAAAATCCATACAAAACGGGAAAAATCATCTACAAAGCTGACATAGTATCTATATCCCTCTATAGATTTCTGAGGTGATGGACCCCAGACATCCGAATGTATCTTTTCAAACCTATGTGTTGTTCTAACTTACTTTACAGAAAAAGGCAGTCTACACATTTTCCCTGAAATACAAGCTGAACACATAGTAGATCAAGGATCTTTATGAACAGACACATCTGCAGTCTTCAACATGATAGACAATACTTCCTCATATGGATGTCCCAATCTCTTGTGCCAAACTGAACTTCTCACTTTCTTCCTAAGAAATGCACTACACTTCTCCAATTTTGCAGCAAATGAACTTCTGAAAACAGATGCTGGTATCTTGAACAATTCCCCATCATCACTTTTTCCTTGGTACAAAATCACCCGAGTTGCCTTGTCCTGGATAAAAAACACCAAATCATCACAAATAAACCAACAACCATTATCTCTACATAATTTCTTGACTGATAACAAATTCATTGCAAGAAGTGGAACATGCAGTACATGATTCAACACAAAAGTATGAGTATCAGTAATAAGTTTAGATACACCAATGTTTTTTACAGGCAAACCTTCTCCATTTCCTATTGTGATTTTCGATTCACCATTGTAAGGAGTGACTTGGTTAATATGCTCAAGATTAGCTGTCATATGATGACTTGCACCTGTGTCAACTACCCATGTATCGGCATTAGAAAACCCATGAATACTTTGAGCTGCTTGTGTTGAATTTGATGACTGAGCTGCCATTCCCACAAGTGTTGGATTCAATGACTGAGATGGAGGAGGTCCTTGATAAGAATAATTGTTCATGTGATAGCATTGTATAGCCGTATGACCTTTCTTGCCACAGATTTGACAAAAAATTGGCCCCTTGAAGACTTGATCACTGTCAGTCCTATAGTAGCAATTTGGTGCAGTATGACCCCTTCTTGAACAAATCTGACACTCTGGAGATATAGCAGCCTTGTAATTTGTATTACCATGCCAATTACTTCCTTGTCGAAAACCACTTCCACCCGGTAGGTTGTTAGAACAACCATACTGACCTTTTTTATTGTCAACTGATCCATTGCAACTATTTGAACCATTAGAATCACTGAAACCATAAGATCTATTCCCAAAATTAGAATAGGACCTGGTATTGTTATTAGGACCATTGAACCGCCTGTTATTGTTGAAATTTGATCTCTGTTGAAAAGATCTCCCACCATTTCCAGCAAAACCGAATCCACCATTAAAACCGCTTGAACCATTAAATCTCTGTGAATTAGAACTTTCACCTTGTTCAAATGACTGATAGCCTCCTTGACTTCCTTCTCCATGTGTCGAATCACCACAAACATACATTGCTGACATTGTTCCAGCAATATTAGTCAATCTTGTTTCAAGAGAACCCTCAACTCCAATCAATTAAGCCCTGAAATCCTTTAGAGATATAGATGTATCTCGAGCAAGAATTATAGTTTTAATGACTTCATACTCTGGTGGCAACCCTGATAACACCACAATCATCAAATAATTCTCAGTAATCCTCTCCCCTGCAGCTACAAGTTGATCTTTAATAACCTTCAGTCTCAGCAAGAATTTATCAACCGATTCAGACCCTTTTTTAGCAGTGTGAAATTCAGTTTTTAACTGATTGATCCTCACTACAGAAATAGAGGCAAATCTTTCTTGTAAACTTTCCCAAGCTTCTTGTGCAGTCTTGCATCCTATCACATGATCCATAACTTCATCACTGAGAGTAGCAATGAGTAAGCTCAGTAACGCCAAATCTTTCTGTATCCATTGTTTATAAGCCTGAGTAATCTCCTTTGTAACACCTCCTTCAGGCGTAATACAATACTTCGGTGGACATTGTGATTCCCCATTGAAGAAATCAAACAAATCATACCCACGAAGAACAGATGAAAACTGATAGTTCCATTTGACAAAATTATCTTCTTGCAATTTTACAGTAATCATACCAAGTAACCCTTCAATCTTGACTGAATTCATAGCCATTGTAACAAAAAATAACACTCAACAATCAACAAACTTCTGAATCTTGATACACAAAACACACTTCACATTGCTGGCTTCGGCCTTTTTATGCAGTACACAACTCAACAATCAACAACTTTCATTCTTTCAATCTTCAACACTTTGACAATCAACAATCTTTCAACCAAATTTCACCACCAATTACAATTATTTCACACCAAGCAAATCATATATTTCACTGCGACATTTCATCAAACAGTTCATCTACAACTTCAAGAACAGAAAATACAATCGAAGAATGAAAATACCAAATTTCCAGAAACTCCCCAGTAAGCATTTCAGTCGGCCTGATACAAAAAACTGCAACGAAAGAATCCCAAGCGATCGTCCTAGGCTCTGATACCATGATAACACTCTAAGACTAACACTATGAGTAACTCAGAGAAGAACCAGAAAACTGAGAAGAAATATTAAAGAAAGAGAGAAATAGCGAAGAGAGAAATTGTATTGATCTTTGGAATTGACTAACTGAATTACAATATGTGTTCTTTGCTATTTATAAGCCAACATACAGTCTTAGCTAGCAAGCTTTATCTTTTAACTAACTAACTAACTATAAACTGATTTGGTATTCTATCTGACCGTTGATTGAAGTAATGAGTTGGCACTCCATCTAACCATTGATTTATCTCAGTCAACAAATTTGAGGAAACCAATATTATTCAACACAGATATGGGTTCAACTTAGCAAATGACTTGTAGTTTTAAGTAGTTAAAATCATTCTCCACCATCGCTTGTCCAAGGACTCAAGTTCATGAGGTTTGAGGGGTAAAGGATGGTAGATAAGAAATATAGAGCTGCCAAAGTTAAAATGCACGTGATTTGCTTGAAAAGGCCTTGTAGTTTTAAGTGGTTGAAAGCATTCTTCACTATCTCTTGAATAAGGACTCTAGTTCCTAAGGTTTGAGGGTAAAGAAGGGTACGTAGATAAGAAATATAGAGACGCTAAAGTTACAACTTACGTGGTTTTCTTGAAAAGAGATATATACGTAATTTTCTGTGAAATTTGTATGAATAATTGTATATATTTTTGGTTTACATGTAAGTAAACACTTTAGTTAATGGCATCGTTTCAAAATCCAAGAGTTTATTGGTCATAAAAGCATTTTTTATGAAGTATTTTTCTACGAAACACTCACGTAATAAATGTCTTCACACGTTTTTAAGAAAAACACTTGAAACATAAAATGTGCTTTCCAAAAGAAGCACTTTTAACTTTTCTTGCACAACATTATTACAAACGCTTTTACTAATATAAAAACACTTAATAATCTTAAAAAACGCAGAGTCGACGCAAAAAAAAAAGAAAAAAAAAAGAAAACCGCTTTCAGAAATAAGAATCAGTGAATCACGAGAGTTGCTTGCTTGCCATCTACTTATAGCACCAAACCACGTTATTGGGGAATATGCGTTGCGTAGTCTTGCTAAAACGCGTTATTCAGTTGAAAAAGTAAGGAACATTATTTACAAGCCACCATAGCTCCAACTAACCCAAAACTTCTAAAATAATGGCTCATCAACCACAGAAACCCCATAAGATTAGGAGCTAACC